>NC_052166.1:43265452-43624126 GCF_902713615.1 Scyliorhinus canicula | reverse complement strand
TGTGTGTGAGAGTAACGAGCTGCCTGGCGGTGTGTGTGTGAGAGAGTAACAAGCTGCCTGCCGGTGTGTGTGTGTGTGAGAGTAACAAGCTGCCTGGCGGTGTGTGTGTGTGAGAGTAACGAGCTGCCTGGTGGTGTGTGTGTGGGAGAGTAACGAGCTGCCTGGCGGTGTGTGTGTGTGTGTGAGAGTAACGAGCTGCCTGGCGGTGTGTATGTGTGTGAGAGTAACGAGCTGCCTGGCGGTGTGTATGTGTGTGAGAGTATCGAGCTGCCTGGCGGTGTGTGTGTGTGTAAGAGTAACGAGCTGCCTGGCGGTGTGTATGTGTGTGAGAGTAACGAGCTGCCTGACAGTGTCTGTGTGTAAGAGTAACGAGCTGCCTGGCGTTGTGTGTGTGAGGGAGTAACGAGCAGCCTGGCGGAGTGTGTGTGGGAGAGTAACAAGCTGCCTGGCAGGGTGTGTGTGAGAGAGTAACAAGCTGCCTGGCGGGGTGTGTGTGGGAGAGTAACAAGCTGCCTGGCGGTGTCTGTGTGTGAGAGTAACGAGCTGCCTGGCGGGGTGTGTGTGTGGGAGAGTAACGAGCTGCCTGGCGGTGTGTATGTGTGTGAGAGTATCGAGCTGCCTGGTGGGGTGTGTATGTGAGAGAGTATCGAGCTGCCTGGCGGTGTGTGTGTGTGAGAGTAACGAGCTGCCTGGTGGTGTGTGTGTGGGAGAGTAACGAGCTGCCTGGCGGTGTGTGTGTGTGTGAGAGTAACGAGCTGCCTGGCGGTGTGTATGTGTGTGAGAGTATCGAGCTGCCTGGCGGTGTGTGTGTGTGTAAGAGTAACGAGCTGCCTGGCGGTGTGTGTGTGTGTGAGAGTAATGAGCTGCCTGGCGGTGTGTATGTGTGTGAGAGTAACGAGCTCCCTGACGGTGTCTGTGTGTAAGAGTAACGAGCTGCCAGGCGGTGTGTGTGTGTGTGTGAGAGTAACAAGCTGCCTGGCGGTGTGTGTGTGTGAGAGTAACAAGCTGCCTGGCGGTGTGTGTGTGAGGGAGTAACGAGCTGCCTGGCGGTGTGTGTGTGAGGGAGTAACAAGCTGCCTGGCGGTGTGTGTGTGTGAGATTAACAAGCTGCCTGCCGGTGTGTGTGTGTGTGAGAGTAACGAGCTGCCAGGCGGTGTGTGTGTATGTGAGGGAGTAACGAGCTGCCTGGCGGTGTGTGTGTAAGAGTAACGAGCTGCCTGGCGGTGTGTGTGTGAGAGTAACGAGCTGCCTGGCGGGGTGTATGTGAGAGAGTAACGAGCTGCCTGGCGGTGTGTGTGTGAGGGAGTAACAAGCTGCCTGGCGGTGTGTGTGTGTGAGAGTAACGGGCTGTCTGGCGGGGTGTGTGTGTGAGAGAGTAACAAGCTGCCTGGCGGTGTGTGTGTGTGAGAGTAACGAGCTGCCTGGCCGTGTATGTGTGTGAGAGTAACAAGCTGCCTGGCGGTGTGTGTGTGAGAGTAACGAGCTGCCTGGCGGTGTGTGTGGGAGAGTAACGAGCTGCCTGGCGGTGTGTGTGTGAGGGAGTAACAAGCTGCCTGGCGGTGTGTGTGTGTGTTAGAGTAACAAGCTGCCTGGCGGTGTGTGTGTGTGTGAGAGTAACAAGCTGCCTGGCGGTGTGTGTGTGAGGGAGAGTAACAAGCTGCCTGGCGGTGTGTGTGTGTGAGAGTAACGAGCTGCCTGGCGGTGTGTGTGTGTGTGAGAGTAACAAGCTGCCTGGCGGTGTGTGTGTGTGTGAGAGTAACAAGCTGCCTGGCGGTGTGTGTGTGTGTTAGAGTAACAAGCTGCCTGGCGGTGTGTGTGTGTGTGAGAGTAACAAGCTGCCTGGCGGTGTGTGTGTGAGGGAGAGTAACAAGCTGCCTGGCGGTGTGTGTGTGTGAGAGTAACGAGCTGCCTGGCGGTGTGTGTGGGAGAGTAACGAGCTGCCTGGCGGTGTGTGTGTGAGGGAGTAACAAGCTGCCTGGCGGTGTGTGTGTGTGTTAGAGTAACAAGCTGCCTGGCGGTGTGTGTGTGTGTGAGAGTAACAAGCTGCCTGGCGGTGTGTGTGTGTGTGTGAGAGTAACAAGCTGCCTGGCGGTGTGTGTGTGTGAGAGTAACGAGCTGCCTGGCGGTGTGTGTGTGTGTGAGAGTAACAAGCTGCCTGGCGGTGTGTGTGTGTGTGAGAGTAACAAGCTACCTGGCGGTGTGTGTGTGTGTGAGAGTAATAAGCTGCCTGGCGGTGTGTGTGTGAGGGAGAGTAACAAGCTGCCTGGCGGTGTGTGTGTGTGAGAGTAACGAGCTGCCTGGCGGTGTGTGTGTGTGAGAGTAACAAGCTGCCTGGCGGTGTGTGTGTGTGAGAGTAACGAGCTGCCTGGCGGTGTGTGTGTGAGGGAGTAACAAGCTGCCTGGCGGTGTGTGTGTATGAGAGTAACGAGCTGCCTGGCGGTGTGTGTGAGAGTAACAGCTGCCTGGCGGTGTGTGTGTGAGAGTAACAAGCTGCCTGGCAGTGTGTGTGTGAGAGTAACAAGCTGCCTGCTGGTGTGTGTGTGTGTGTGAGAGTAACAAGCTGCCTGGCGGTGTGTGTGTGTGGGAGAGTAAGGAGCTGCCTGGCGGTGTGTGTGTGTGTGAGAGTAACTAGCTGCCTGGCGGTGTGTGTGTGAGGGAGTAACGAGCTGCCTGGCGGTGTGTATGTGAGGGAGTAACGAGCTGCCTGGCGGTGTGTGTGAGGGAGTTACGAGCTGCCTGGCGGTGTGTGTGTGAGGGAGTATCGAGCTGCCTGGCGGTGTGTGTGTGGGAGAGTAACAAGCTGCCTGCCGGTGTGTGTGTGTGTGAGTGTAACAAGCTGCCTGGCGGTGTGTGTGTGTGTGGGAGAGTAACAAGCTGCCTGGCGGTGTGTGTGTGAGTGAGAGTAACAAGCTGCCTGGCGGTGTGTGTGTGTGTGAGAGTAACAAGCTGCCTGGCGGTGTGTGTGTGTGAGGGAGTAACAAGCTGCCTGGCGGTGTGTGTGTGAGAGTAACAAGCTGCCTGGCGGTGTGTGTGAGTGTGAGAGTAACAAGTTGCCTGGCGGTGTGTGTGTGTGAGAGAGTAATGAGCTGCCTGGCGGTGTGTGTGTGTGAGAGTAACAAGCTGCCTGGCGGTGTGTGTGTGTGAGAGTAACGAGCTGCCTGGCGGTGTGTGTGTGTGAGAGTAACAAGCTGCCTGGCGGTGTGTGTGTGTGAGAGTAACGAGCTGCCTGGCGGTGTGTGTGTGAGGGAGTAACAAGCTGCCTGGCGGTGTGTGTGTATGAGAGTAACGAGCTGCCTGGCGGTGTGTGTGTGAGAGTAACAAGCTGCCTGGCAGTGTGTGTGAGAGAGTAACAAGCTGCCTGGCGGCGTGTGTGTGTGTGGGAGAGTAACAAGCTGCCTGGCGGTGTGTGTGTGTGTGAGAGTAACTAGCTGCCTGGCGGTGTGTGTGTGAGGGAGTAACGAGCTGCCTGGCGGTGTGTATGTGAGGGAGTAACGAGCTGCCTGGCGGTGTGTGTGAGGGAGTAATGAGCTGCCTGGCGGTGTGTGTGTGAGGGAGTATCGAGCTGCCTGGCGGTGTGTGTGTGGGAGAGTAACAAGCTGCCTGGCGGTGTGTGTGTGAGAGAGGAACAAGCTGCCTGGCGGTGTGTGTGTGGGAGAGTAACAAGCTGCCTGGCGGTGTGTGTGTGTGAGAGTAACAAGCTGCCTGGCGGTGTGTGTGTGTGTGGGAGAGTAACAAGCTTCCTGGCGGTGTGTGTGTGTGAGGGAGTAACAAGCTGCCTGGCGGTGTGTGTGTGTGAGAGTAACAAGCTGCCTGGCGGTGTGTGTGTGTGTGTGAGTGAGAGTAACGAGCTGCCTGGCGGTGTGTGTGTGTGGGAGAGTAACAAGCTGCCTTGCGGTGTGTGTGTGGGAGAGTAACAAGCTGCCTGCCGGTGTGTGTGAGAGTAACAAGCTGCCTGGCGGTGTGTGTGTGAGAGAGTAACGAGCTGCCTGGCGGTGTGTGTGTGAGGGAGTAACGAGCTGCCTGGCGGTGTGTGTGTGTGTGGGAGAGTAACGAGCTGCCTGGCGGTGTGTGTATGTGAGAGTAACAAGCTGCCTGGCGGTGTGTGTGTGAGAGAGTAACAAGCTGCCTGGCGGTGTGTGTGTGTGTGTGAGAGTAACAAGCTGCCTGGCGGTGTGTGTGTGTGAGAGTAACAAGCTGCCTGGCGGTGTGTGTGTGTGTGGGAGAGTAACAAGCTGCCTGGCGGTGTGTGTGTGTGTGAGGGAGTAACAAGCTGCCTGGTGGTGTGTGTGTGTGAGAGTAACAAGCTGCCTGGCAGTGTGTGTGTGTGAGAGTAACAAGCTGCCTGGCAGTGTATATGTGAGAGTAACGAGCTGCCTGTCGGTGTGTGTGTGTGAGGGAGTAACAAGCTGCCTGGCGGTGTGTGTGTGTGAGAGTAACAAGCTGCCTGGCGGTGTGTGTGTGTGAGAGTAACAAGCTGCCTGTCGGTGTGTGTGAGGGAGTAACAAGCTGCCTGGCGGTGTGTGTGTGGGAGAGTAACGAGCTTCCTGGCGTTGTGTGTATGAGGGAGTAACAAGCTACCTGGCGGTGTGTGTGAGGGAGTAACAAGCTGCCTGGCGGTGTGTGTGAGGGAGTAACAAGCTGCCTGCCGGTGTGTGTGAGAGTCTGAACGTTCTCCCCATATCTGCGTGGGTTTCTTCTGGGTGCTCTGGTTTCCTCCCACAAATCCTGAAAGACGAGCTGTTAGTTAATTTGGACATTCTGAATTCTCCCTCCGTGTACCCGAACAGGCGCCGGAGTGTGGCGACTAGGGGTTTTTCACAGTAACTTCATTACAACCTACTTGTGACAATAAAGATTATTTAAAAAAAAAATTTGTACTGTGATTGGTTTTGCACGATGTGAATTGGCTAAACAGTTGGGCGAGTTTCCACAACCAGTTCTGAGCGAGTTTTCCATGCACACAATGACAAACACCTTCACCTTTGCGAAGACAATATAGGACTTGCATATCCATAACCATGTGCATGTGCTTATTCAGCATTGTGAGCCTATTCAGTAATGTAACAATCAAGGAAACCGGAGACATTTGCGCCATGTTACCTATATCATGCCGATCCATACACACGCCACCATTTTCTGAATCTGTGTTTGTTGAACTTAGTAACTCAGCAACTCACAAAGTTGAGTTCAGTTTTAATGACAGTATATGTCCAAATAGATGGTGTTGCCAAGGAATCCCCTCCAATTCCAGCTCTCACAGACACCTTTCCCAGTTTCCAGGGGAGTGACACCCAGCCCTTGCACATTTCCGATATGTGGATGATACAGTTGCTATGTTTGAATCTGCAGCTGAATGTAACAATGACCTTACACACCTAAATGGTGTCCTTCAAATACACTTTTGAAGTGGAGCAATCAGCCCCTTTTTTGAGGGTGAGAAATTTGCCAATGGGTTCTCAATTACTGTCTCCCGCAAGCCAACGTTGGGTTCCCTACAGGTCCAGGCGCAATAACATTGGTTTTATTGACAACCTCGTAAATAGGTCCCAACCTATTTTCTCACAGCGCCAGCTTGATGCTGAAATAGGCACATCAAAGCTATCCTACAAGATAATGTCTGCCCTGATCAGATCATTGCTCATTGTATATCTCACAAGCACACCAATGGCTGCCATTTACAGTCAGATAAAGTGCCCAGTCTACCTGAGATTAACCATTCAATGGCATTGCTGAATGCCATTGAATCCCCTCCTATTAACATCCTCGGGTGAGCATTGAACAGTTACTGTGGGCAGCAAGGTAGCACAGTGGTTAGCGCTTTTGCTTCACAGCGCCAGGGACCCGGGTTCGATTCCTGGCTTGGGTCACCGTCTGTGCGGAATCTGCATGTTCTTCCCCATGGTGCGTGGGTTCCTCTGGGTGCTCCAGCTTCCTCACAAGAGTCCCAAAAGATGTGCTTGTTAAGAGAATTGGACATTCTGAATTCTCCCTCAATGTACCCGAACAGGCGACGGAGTGTGGCAACTAGTGGATTTACACAGTAACTTCATTGCAACGTTAACATAAGCCTACATGTGACAATAATAAAGATTATTATTACTAGATAATCCATATATATATATCTCCTGTGGTTACAAGATCAGGTCAGAGGCTGGGAATTCTGCAGAGGAACTCGCCTCCTGGCTCCCCAAAGCCTCTGCTTTGTCCACAAGGCACAGGTCAAGAGTGCGATGAGTCATGAACCTAGCTGGAGATAACAGTGGACAGTATTTGAAGGGGCCTCAATTGGGGTGCGTCTCTCCCAGAACCCAGTTTAGAATGGCAGTTTAGATAATAATCAAGTGTGGATAATGTATGAAGGAGAAACATTATAGACAATTGGGAAGGTCCCTGAGATATACATAAGTTAATGTATAGTCAAGGAGGTTGATGGGGGCAGACAGCCGAAAACACAGAAGGCATGATCAAAGAACAACAAAGATATAATTGCCTAGGCCCTGAAAAGTCAGGAGAGTCCGTTGCCATCTCACAGTCTCAGAAAGCAGACAGACCTGTTTCCAGCCACCAAGCCTGAAGGCCAAGTTTACAACAAACAAGCTTCTAAGTCTTAGAGCCAATGCAGTGCAGTAAACCTTTGTAACAGTTTTAATATAGCTTTGCTGGACCAAGAAAAAGGACAATTCCCTAATTTGAGTATCATACCTCTATTGTGTGGTAACAATAGCTGGTTATTCAATTTGGATGTTGTTTGGGGAGCAGAGGAAGCCTTACAGAGTTTGGGTATCATAGATATATTTTGTAACAAGGAGTACATTCTATAGAAACTGTGTGCATTTAATAATTCATACATCTTAATTTCAGGAGCAGACTAGTCCTTGTGTGTTTTTGTCTTTGCTTTAATAAATTGTCCTTAATAATTGTTATATGACGACTGGGCTATTTCACACGTCTCCTCAGACCAAAATAAAACTATATATCCCCACCAACTGGTGTTCCAAAGTTGGGTTACCCTTGGAGATCACATCAGTTGTCCAAAGTTGGGTTACCCTTGGAGATCACATCAGGGTGCTTCGTGACAGATGGGATATTGTCCACTTGCCTGATGGGTACCACTCCAACAACACTAAAGAAGCTCAACATCCCCCAGGGCAAAGCCTTTGATTGGCACCCCATCTACAAACATTCACTCCTTCCATCACCGGCGGACAGTGGCAGCAGTGTGTGCCGTCTACAACAGGGTTTTTCAAAGTGCGGGTTGCGTCCCACTGGTGGGTCGACGGTGGGCATCAGGAGGGTCAGGGATTGATCAGTTGCGGCATTCCCGAATGCGGGAGAAGCACCCAGCGGCCGTATTCAGATTTTGAATTGAGAATGGTGGCTATTACCAGCTTCTAAATAAGAAGAAAATGAGGCTGTGCGCAGTCTTCCGGCCACATGTGGCAGTAGTGAGCAGACCACTGGCCCTGCACATACACTTGACGCGAAGCGCCCCATACGTATGTGCGTTTGGCACAAAATCTCAGAGGAGGGATTCTTCTACTTTCTAGCTGCTAGCAAGCAAAGCAAGAGGACTGTGAAGATGGATCATTTTGCTACAAGGAAGAAATGGCCAGAGACACAAATTGGCAGTGTATCTACTGGGCTGGATCTTACACCTGAATCTGCTGGAGCGAGCTGCTCAGGAGAGTCCATGGCAGGACAGAGCATGCTAGTGTTAGCTCTGTACAGAGCTTCAGTGCCTCTGATGAACAGCCTGTATATTCCCTACAAAGGAGAATATTAACTCGGGAACAAAGCAGTATAAAGATGATTTCTGGAGGTGTGGCTTTGTTAATTGTGCCATTGCAAATCAGGATGCAAAGCCCATGTGTGTTATATGCAGGGATGTATTGGTGAATGAAAGTTTAAAATCCTCAAAATTTCAGAGGCATTTGAACACTAAACATGGCGGGTTTGAGGACAAACCTCTCGATTTTTATTTCGAAGGATATGGCAAGAACTTGAATGACAAAGCTGAATTAGCCTCTTACATGGCAACTTACTATGTAGCTAAAGAGAAAATGCCCCACACTATAGCAGACAGATTAATTCTTCCTGCAGCATTACACATGGTTCTTATGGTCCTAGATAAGAGGTCAGACGAAAAACTGAAATGCATCCCACGCAGTGATAACACAGCAGCTCACTGAATTTGTGATATTGCTGAAACTTTAGAAGTCCAGCTTTTTTCTTGTTTAAAGTCAGCACAGGAGTTCTCAATACAAACTGGATGAAAGTACAGATTGTGTAACCATGCTAGTTTACATGAGTTATGTTTGTCACAATAAATTTATTGAGCATTTGCTGTGCTGCTTGGCATTACCAACCAGCACGACTAGCACACAGATTTTTGAAGCATTGAATAGTTATGCGGTCGGAAAGTGAAAGCTCGACTGGATTCATTGCAAAGGAATCACACACCATGGAGCAGCCAACATGACTGGGAAGAACAGCAAAGTTATAGTAAGGATTAAGGAGGCAGCTGGTTAGGTAATTGTTTGGAATCATTTCCCTACGAACACTATTTTCTTCAATGTGTCAGAGCAGTGTGGGGAACATGTAGTAGTTTTGCCAAACTTTCAATGACTTTTGGAAAGCATTAATTTCTTCACAGGGCCGAAAACAATTCTCATCCTTACCTTGCAATTTAGGTTCAGTTTGTTCAGAATTGAGAAAAGATGTCTTCAAAGTTAAATTTAATAATAATCTTTATGGTCACAAGTAGGCCTACATTAACACTGCAATGAAGTTACTGTGATAAGCCCCGAGTCACCACATTCCAGCACCTGCTCGGGTAGACAGAGGGAGAATTCAGAATGTCCAAATGACCTAACAGCGCGTCTTTTGGGACTTGTGAGAGGAAATCGGAGCACCCGGAGAAAACTCACGCAGCCACAGAGAGAACGTGCAGACTCCAGACAGGGAGTGACCCAAACTGGGAATCGAACCTTGGACCTTGGGACTCTGGAGTTGTGAAGCAACAGTGCTACCCACTGTGCTACCGTGCCATCCCAGGTAGGACTTAATTAGCATCCAACTTCCACCACCACTTTCTTAAGGGCAATTAGGACGGGGCAATAAATGCTGGCCTAGCCAGCAATGCCCATATCCCATGAAAGAATGTTTTAAAAGTCTGTACACAGAATGTCGGATTAATTAATTTACTTCCTATTGTCTGAAAGAGTTTCTGTCATCAGTCATTTTTTATTTTTTGAAAGAGAGAACAAAAAAAACCAAACAAAACTGTCAGAAAACCCCTGGGTATTTGTTCTGATTAACGGTATGGAGAAGTGAGATGACCCAGTTATAATTTGTCTTGGATGAAATTGTTTCCCCATGTTATGATATTGCACTTTAGGACAGGAATGTTTCAGTTCTCAGACAAGGTCTTCTGTGGAGGTGCTAAGCAGAGAGGAGGATCGTCTGTTGTACAATAGATTTTAGAGCAACTTAGTTCTTTATAATGAGAGCAAAAATAGTCCAGATGCTGAAAGTCTGAAATAAAAGCCTGAAAGAAAATGGCTGAAAAAATACAGCAGGTCTGGCAGCAGCTGCGGAGAGAGAAACAGAGTTAACGTTTCTAGTCCATAATGACTCTTCTTCACAGCTATTTCTTTATTCCTTTCATTTATCCTTTCCTTAACAAATGAAAACAATTTAGGCAGACACCCAGCTAACCATTTCTCACTCTGAGCTTGGCACCTGTATGCAAGATTAAATTGGGGGGGAATTTGAATATATAAGCACACCTTGTGGTGACGTGCTGACAGCATAAAAATGTCATTATCGAAGACAAGTTGACTCATTCCCACAGCCGCCTTTTATAGAACAGTACAGCACAGAACAGGCCCTTCGGCCCTCAATGTTGTGCCGAGCCATGATCACCCTACTCAAACCCACCCTATACCCTTTACCCAACAACCCCCCCCCCCTTAACCTTACTTTTATTAGCACACTACGGGCAATTTAGCATGGCCAATCCACCTAACCCGCACATCTTTGGACTGTGGGAGGAAACCGGAGCACCCGGAGGAAACCCACGCACACAGGGGGAGGACGTATGTTCTGATCTATTGTTTTACTCATTTTTTTTCTCAATTAATTTTGTCAGGAATAAAATTAGTTTTCCACTTGACCTTCGACCCAGGTTTGTAAGGGCAGGAATTGTATTTTTTCCATATTGGCAGTTACTAAAGTGGCCGGAAATCTCCTGCCGTTAGGATTCTCTGTTCCTTCCGGCGGCACGCTCCTGCCCGCTGATTTCCCAGCGGCTTGTGGTGGCTATAATGGGAAATCCCATTGACAAGCGTCGGGAACAGGGAATCCCACCGCTAGCGAACGGTGAGCCACCGAGAGACACCGTAGCTGGGGCACAGACACAAGAGAAATTGGGAATATTTACCAATCTGTTTCCACAGCTAGAATTTTGTGAATCTAACTGCAACTGGGCATGAGGAAGTAAACCATCAGGGCAAAGTGTGAAGAGACAGCAGGGAGTAAATGAGGTTTTAATCTAAAAATTAATGACGTGTTTTATTACCCTTTTAAATTGCTAGGTTCCTTTCCAGCCTACTAATTAAATGCATGGCTACACTTCATCGTGCAAAACAGTGCTGGTTTCCACAATCACTGCCTCAGAACTGCAGTAAACAATGATCAATCCTTACTTATAAATCACCCAGCATTAGACATTATCCTTACTGTCGGAAACCTCTACTGTTGGACGCTTTCTATTAATATTCAAGCAAATAAGCACCGAATAACTAACAGAAGTACTCGTAATTGACATCAGAGAAATATTACAATTAAATAGCCTGTCAGATTGTTATTTTACCCTGCACATATTGAAGAAGATACTTTAAACTGAACAATGCATGCTCAGCATGACACTATTTGTACTTAGGTTGGTCGGAGGTGCTTGGCTTAAACTGATACGCAAAATACTCTCAGTGTAGGCGGCATGGTGGCGCAGTGGTTAGCACAGCTGCCTCATGGCGCCGAGGACCCAGGTTCGATCCCGGCCCCGGGTCACTGTCCATGTGGAGTTTGCACATTCTCCCCGTGTCTGCTTGGGTCTCACCCCACAACCCAAAGATGTGCAGGAGACTGGCCATGCTAAATTTCCCCTTAATTGGGGAAAAAAAGAATTGGGTACTCTAAATATATAAAAATAATTTTTAAAATACTCCCACTGTAGTTAAGGACAAGAAACCTGTAATGTCTCTGTTAGAGTTACATATGTACGGAATAAGGCATCATCCAGAGCAATGGGAGCAAAACTTCTGATTCATTCAGACAAGAGGTTTGTATTTGGTCTTTGGATCATGAGGGTAAACACTCCCAGCACTTCCCCCAGCACCTTTATACTACCAAATAATTCAGTCAGACCTCAGGCTACAGATTCAGCTATTCGGAAACAGGAAGCATATCACTTGACTGATGGTCTTACATGAGGTTAAAAATAGGTTTTAATTCAAGAAGAAAAAATTCTCAGGATTAATAATAACACCCAAACCCTCTGGCCAATGATGAAGAGCCAAACCTCCCCTTTCCAGTATGTAGACTGACCAGAACAGATAGTCTTGCTTACACATCTCACTGCCAAGTACAATAAAGATAAACATTCTCTTCTGCCTCCTTTATCTCTTCTAGATGTTGTCTCCCCACTCAGCAGCTCCAGAGACCTAATAAGCACAGGGTCCTGTCAGTTAGGAACACTCCAAATATTTTGTTTTAATTTTTCCGATTAAGGGGCAATTTAGCGCTGCCAATTCATCTACATAGCCTGCACATCTTTGAGTTGTTGGGGTGAGACCCACACTGAAATGGGGAGAATGTGCAAACTCCACACGGTCAATGACCCCGGGCCGGAATTGAACCCTGGTCCTCGGCGCCGTGAGGCAGTGGTACTAACTACTGCACCACCATGCCATGCAAGAACACTCCAGATATGCCTAAAATCAGTTCCAATCTCCCAGATAGGAGAGCATGATAAATTTCCAAACCCCACACTGTTATTCGACGTTTTATAACTCGCCAAAACATTATAGAATTATTATAGAATCCATCCCGATAGTGTAGAAGGAGGCTATTCAGTCCATCGAGTCTGCACTGACCCTCCGAAGGAGCACCCATCTAAGCACACCCCGCACTATCCCCAAAACCCCAGCTAACCTTTTGGACACTAAGGGGCAATTTAGCATGGCCAATCCACCTAACCTGCACATCGTTGGACTGTGGGAGGAAAGCGGGGCACCTGGAGGAAACTAACGCAGGCACGGGGAGAAAGTGCAAACTCCAAACCGACCCAAGGCTGAAATTGAACCCAGGTCCCTGGCGCTGTGAGGCAGCTGTGCTAACCACTGTGCCGCCCTTATCATTATAGTGTCACATTGTGTTCTGACTTGTATGATGAACGTAGCTATTTGGTTCTAACTCACTAAGGGTCAACATCTGTGCTCTCATTCTGTTCCTCCTTTTTTTACAGCCAGCCTTATTGTTTCAGAGCTCTCCAGCTTAACCAGCTGAACCCTAATCTCTGCCGGCCTCTGTCTGCCTTCTCTCCCCCAGGTCACAGTTCCTTTCACACCAATGTAAATTACCTAAAATAATGACTGACGCTGAAAGGAATACCCTGGTCATCCGGTTACATAATTGGGGAAGTAAAGACAGCGGAACCCATCCTAATTGCTTCTGTCAATAATGCAAATTCATCGAAATAGACTGCACAAAACTACATTTTACTTAATGACCCAATCTCCTATCGGATTGAGTTAAAATTTTAAATTCCTGGACCAGGTTTACTCCCCACACCTTTCCAGCCCAGACTCTGTGTCTCATTCTCAGAGTGATTAGGATTTGGCATGCGCACCTTGATAGGCTGTTGGACACAGATTCAATATTAACCTTTCAAAAGAAATTGAATGGATATTTGAGGGGAAAATCATTGCAGGGACATGGGAACGAAGGGCAGATAGGAACAAACAGGATTACTGTGCCGGCACGGGTTCAATGGGCCGAATAGCCTCCTTCTGTGCTTTCCTTTTCCATTTAATGGAGATTCCTTCCGCCCACCCCACCCCCACCCCCTCCTCCCCAGATTAAAAAGTCAGGGGGGAAGATCGTCCAGCTGTGGAATGTCTGCCCCACAGCCCATAAGTATACTGGAAGTGGAATTTGCGTTTCTCCGGACTGGGAGGTCCTACCAATTAGAGGCTGGCAGACCTCCAGTCCGATTGTACCCCGGGGATGAGGAGGCACGCTCTGCGGGGTCCTTTTGAGGTAAGTCTGAGACCAAGCTGGCAAGCATCGGAGACAGGGGTGGGGGGCCTGGCTGAAAGACCAGGGGAACTTTGAGGGTGGAAGGGGGGGTTACATCTTTGGGGGTGGGGAACTGTCCACTGGGCCACAAGAAAAACTGGCACTGGCAGAATGTGGTCCTTAAGTGGAAATCAGTTGCCCACTTAAGAAGAATAGAAGTTAGATACATTTTCAACAGTAAGGGGTGTGAAGTCTCTCACAGTGAGAGTGACTGCCCTTGATATCAAGGCTGCTTTTTACTGAGTGTGGCATCAAGAAGCCCTGGCACAATTTGAAGTCAATGGGAACCACGGCTGAAACTCTCCACTGGTTGGAGTCATACATAGCACAAAGGTTGTGCTTGTTGGAGGCCAATCATCTCAGTCCCTGGACTTTGCTGCAAGATTTCCTCAGGATCATGTCTAAGCCCAACCGTTCGAACATGCAAAATAGGAGCTGGTGTAGGCCCTTCGGCTCATCAAACCTACTCTGACATTCAATAATACTTTGGCGGATCTGTTTGTGTTTCAAATTCCACATTCCCATCTGCACCCTTCAAACATCTTCCGCTGCTTTATCAATGGCCTTCCCTCCATCATAAGAAGTAGGTGTCCTTGGTGATGATTGCATAGCGTTCAGTACCATTTGCGACTCCTCACATACTGAAGCAGTCCATGCCCTCTTGCAGCAAGACCTGGACAATACTAAGCTTGTGCTTTTAGTGGTAAGGAATGTTTATGTCACAAAAGTGCCAGGCAATAACCATTTCCAGCATGAAGAAGAATGCTATGACTCCTTTCCGCAGCCACAGAAAAGCCTGTTCAAGAAGTAGTCAGGTTCCTGATCCACTACAGGTCCCAGTATTTCCCCTGGGATAAAGAGTTGAAAACCCTGCCGCACGTTTCAGCAACAAGGTCACACAGCAGGAACAGAGTGCTGGGAGGATAAACACGTGCTATCATAATATCCCCACTCAATCCTGTAAAAAAAAAAAAACATTTTCACAGTAAACCTGCTGTATCCAACATACACTAGAACAATTGTTCAGATTACGGCCTGATGTATAGGCTACCCATCACTATCATATCATTTAGCTACTGTACAGTGAACCACTTCTGTGTTTTACTGGAAATACATACTATTCATTTAAGACTTCTCAGTTTTTAATCTTTATAAATGAAGAGATCTTTTTCGAGGTTTTCCATCAGTTTTAAAATCGATGAATTTGATGAAGCACTTACAGGTTTAAAGCTGATTTAGCGCACATGGGGCTGGTTAGCACACTGGGCTAAATCGCTGGCTTTTAAAGCAGACCAAGGTAGGCAGGCCAGCAGCACGGTTCAATTCCCGTACCAGCCTCCCCGAACAGGCGCCGGAATGTGGCGACTAGGGGCTTTTCACAGTAACTTTATTACTGACAATAAGTGATTTTCATTTCATTTCAAAGAAGCATTCCTTTCTGATAAATTACATGTATAACAGTTACAGAAGGAAGTTATGCACCTGTAGACTCCAGAGAGTTGACTAAACTGCATTTTGAGAAAGGTTAAATGGCACTGTTGGCCTTTTATATTCAGAACAGTCAGTAGAGACAGAGTTAGTTACGTTATCTGAATATCATTCAAAGCAGGACTGACTAGGACTCTTGGAAGTAAAGAAACAAAAGTATAACACACTGTACATTAGTTACCTTCCATGAAAGAACATACGCTAGACTCAGCTTCCCAGCTATCTTTGTCCCACTGTTGGCAGAATGTGGACAAATTACCGTGCCAGGCACACACGCACTGGCCACATCTGTACTTGTATCAGAACCACTGAACAATTGGAATTAGTTTCTGGATGTTGCAGTAAGAAGGAATGGTGTTCTGGAAGGATAAGAGCAAATCAATGATCTAATCCTATCTTGTGCTTTAATGAGCAGTTACATCAAGTTGACATTATTGACTTTACGGGAAGAACGCTGCTCCTATCGTATGGGGAGAATTGTTCCATACAGTGCTTGTAGTTTCTTTATATTTTTGACTTTGCCACAGATGCTAAACACAGGAAATGTTCCTCCCTCCTTAGGAGAACATCAACCGAGGCATCACGGTAGCACAATGGTTAGCATAGTTGCTTCACAGATCCAGGGTCCCAGGTTCTATACCCGGCTTGGGCCACTGTCTGTGCAGAGTCTGCACATTCTCCCCGTGTCTGCGTGGGTTTCCTCCCGGTGCTCCGGGTTCCTCCCACAGTCCCAAGATGTACAAGTTAGGTGGATTGGCCATGCTAAATTGCCCTTAGTGTCCAAAAAGGTTGGGTGGGGTTACTGGGTTAAGGGGATAGGTGCTCTTTTCAAGGGCCCATGCAGACTCGAAGGGCCGAATGGCCTCCTTCTGCACTGTAAATTCTATGATTCTAACCACTTCACACAGAGTTAAATGCTTTCCAATCACCTCTCTTCACACTTGAGTGGTCAGCTGGAAATTGCCAGCTCTTAACTCTGTTTGAAGTGGTTGACGTTTATAAGCATTGAGGTTAGAGCACTTCAGAGTTACTCAGCCGTGAAGGCAGATGAATGAAGCAAAGCTGACAGCTGTGTTTGTGTGGAAGCTGTGAATCACAGCCCAATAAGGGAAATGAATGAATGGCTTGCAGCTCAAGGATCTGAGGGGTTTAAACACAAGTCCCTGCTTTCCCTTTCCAGGAATTTAAATGTGCTGCTTCCTGTGTCTGAGTATTGCTCAGGTGAGTGTTACAACACTGCTTCTGTCTGGACTGCTCTCTAGCTTCCAGACAGGGGTCTCTGTTGTGGGAGTAGGTGGGGGTGGGGGGCTCCCTAACAGGGATCTCTTCTGGGGCAATTCCTGACAGGTGTCTCTTTTCTTGGGGGTCTGTGGGGGGTTCCCTTTATTTAGGAGGTCTCTGGGGTAGTCGTTTTACTTAGGAGGTCTCTGGGTGGGTTCCTTAAATAGGGGATCTCTAGGGGTCTAGGGGTCTCTTTATTTAGGGAATCTTGGGGGGGAGAAGGTATGGGGGTCTGGTGGTGTAGGGTGGGAAGGTCTTATATTGTAGCGAGGGGAAGGTGATCCTCAGATGGACTTTGGGGGCAACTCCTTTAAGGGGTTATTCCCCCCTTGTAGTAGGACAATACTCCTTATGCTTCACCCAAAGCCTGTATTTACATTGTGTATTTATCACATGTTCTATGTTTTCATGTATGGAACAATCTGGAGACAGAGCAATACTTTTCACTGTACCTCAGTACTCGTGGCAATAAACACAAATCCAAATCCAAATCCTTGGCCCACGTGAGGTCCACTTCATCAGGGCCACGCTTTTCCATAGTAATTCTCGCCCACATGATTCCTGGGCCAGAGGACTGAAGAATCACGTGGGCTTGGAGACTGTGATGCCCTGCCCGCTCCATCTGGCACGCAGACGTGAATGCGATCCCAACGCCAGCGGGGGGGGGGGGGGGGGCCGGAGCAATGAAAACAGGTGCCGATCCCATTTTCCCCCCAACACTGGGTTCTCTGCCTCATCGGAATCTCTGCTACCGGAGGTGTGGGGCGGAGAATTTAGCCCAATGGCTCAAATCTTCCAATCAGAGGTGGAACCAATTTTTCTGATGCTGATGAAACAGAAAACTATCCATTTACCTGGATACTTTTTTAAAAAGCTAGAATACCGATCCACGGTGCAGGAGAACACTCTCAGCACAGGAATCCATAGAAAGAGCTCGGGTGAGAATCAGTACAGTTGCCCAAGATCCTCTGTGTTAGGGAATGAGTGAATAGGTGAGTGAAGGGGCAAATGAATGAATGGGTGAACATAGAACATTACAGCGCAGTACAGGCCCTTCGGCCCTCGATGTTGCGCCGTCCTGTGAAACCCCTCTAAAGTCCCTCTACACTATTCCCTTATCGTCCATATGCCTATCCAATGACCATTTGAATGCGTTTAGTGTTGGCGGGTCCACTACTGTTGCAGGCAGGGCATTCCACGCCCTTACTACTCTCTGAGTAAAGAACCTACCTCTGACATCTGTCCCATATCTATCTTCCCTCAATTTAAAGCTATGTCCCCTCGTGCTGGACATCACCATCCGAGGAAAAATGCTCTCACTGTCCACCCTATCTAATCCTCTGATCATCTTGTATGCCTCAATTAAGTCGCCTCTTAACCTTCTTCTCTCTAACGAAAACAGCCTCAAGTCCTTCAGCCTTTCCTCATAAGATCTTCCCTCCATACCAGGCAACATCCTGGTAAATCTCCTCTGCACCCTTTCCAATGCTTCCACATCCTTCCTATAATGTGGCGACCAGAACTGCATGCAATACTCCAAATGCGGCCGCACCAGAGTTTTGTACAACTGCAACATGACCTCATGGTTCCAAAACTCAATTCCTCTACCAATAAAAGGTAACACACCGTACACCTTCTTAACAACCCTCTCAACCTGGCTGGCAACTTTGTAAGTGAGTGGGTAAGTTGAAAGGGTGGCAGATGGGTAGGGTGGCAGCTGGGTGAGGAGCTGGGGAGAAAGATGGCATGGGTGAGGTGGCACGGGGAGGCAATCTTGAGTCTTACATCTGGTCTCCGATGATCCTGACCACTAGAAGATTTGGGCCAATGTGGAATAAACAGCATGGGACATGCGGTGCAGGGATGATTGTTTTCCCCGTGCTCCTAGAAGAGTACGGGCTCTTCCACTGGGGGCGGGGTAGCTTATCCTGGGGGCGGGGTAGCTTACCCTGGGGGCGGGGTAGCTTACCCTGGGGGCGGGGTAGCTTACCCTGGGGGCGGGGTAGCTTACCCTGGGGGCGGGGTATCTTACCTGGGGGCGGGGTATCTTACCCTGGGGGCGGGGTAGCTTACCCTGGGGGCGGGGTAGCTTACCCTGGGGGCGGGGTATCACCCTGGGGATGGGGTAGTTACCCTGGGGGCAGGGTAGCTTACCCTGGGGGCGGGGTAGTTACCCTGGGGGCGGGGTAGCTTACCCTGGGGGCGGGGTAGCTTACCCTGGGGGCGAGGTATCTTACCCTGGGGCGGGGCAGTTACCCTGGGGGCGGGGTATCTTACCCTGGGGGCGGGGTAGTTACCCTGGGGGCGGGGTAGCTTACCCTGGGGCGGGGTAGCTTACCCTGGGGGCGGGGTAGCTTACCCTGGGGGCGGGGTAGCTTACCCTGGGGGCGGGGTAGCTTACCCTGGGGGCGGGGTATCTTACCCTGGGGGCGGGGTAGCTTACCCTGGGGGCGGGGTAGCTTACCCTGGGGGCGGGGTAGCTTACCCTGGGGGCTGGGTAGCTTACCCTGGGGGCGGGGTAGCTTACCCTGGGGGCGGGGTAGCTTACCCTGGGGGCGAGGTAGCTTACCCTGGGGGCGGGGTATCTTACCCTGGGGGCGGGGTATCTTACCCTGGGGGCGGGGTAGCTTACCCTGGGGGCGGGGTATCTTACCCTGGGGGCGGGGTATCTTACCCTGGGGGCGGGGTATCTTACCCTGGGGGCGGGGTATCTTACCCTGGGGGCGGGGTAGCTTACCCTGGGGGCGGGGGAGTTTACCCTGGGGCAGGGTAGCTACCCTGGGGGCGGGGTAGCTTACCCTGGGGGTGGGGTAGTTTACCCTGGGGGCAGGGTAGCTACCCTGGGGGCGGGGTAGTTTACCCTGGGGGCGGGGTAGCTTACCCTGGGGGCGGGGTAGTTTACCCTGGGGGCGGGGTAGTTTACCCTGGGGGCGGGGTAGTTTACCCTGGGGGGCGGGGTAGCTTACCCTGGGGGCGGGGTAGCTTACCCTGGGGGCGGGGTAGTTTACCCTGGGGGCGGGGTAGTTACCCTGGGGGCGGGGCAGCTTACCCTGGGGGTGGGGTAGCTTACCCTGGGGGCGAGGTGGCTTACCCTGGGGGCGGGGTGGCTTACCCTGGGGGCGGGGTGGCTTACCCTGGGGGCCGGGTAGCTTACCCTGGGGGCCGGGTAGCTTACCCTGGGGGCGGGGTAGCTTACCCCGGTGGCGGGGTAGCTTACCCCGGTGGCGGGGTAGCTTACCCTGGAGTAGCTACCCTGGGGGCGGGGTAGCTTACCCTGGGGGCGGGGTAGTTTACCCTGGGGGCGGGTAGCTTACCCTGGGGCGGGGTAGTTTACCCTGGGGGCGGGGTAGCTTACCCTGGGGGCGGGGGCGCTTACCCTGGGGGCGGGGGCGCTTACCCTGGGGGCGGGGTAGCTTACCCTGGGGGCGGGGTAGCTTACCCTGGGGGCGGGGTAGCTTACCCTGGGGGCGGGGTAGCTTATCCTGGGGGCGGGGTAGCTTATCCTGGGGCGGGGTAGCTTACCCTGGGGGCGGGGTAGCTTACCCTGGGGGCGGGGTAGCTTATCCTGGGGGCGGGGTAGCTTACCCTGGGGGCGGGGTAGCTTACACTGGGGGCGGGGTAGCTTACCCTGGGGGCGGGGTAGCTTACCCTGGGGGCGGGGTAGCTTACCCTGGGGGCGGGGTAGTTTACCCTGGGGGCGGGGTAGCTTACCCTGGGGGCGGGGTAGTTACCCTGGGGGCGAGGTAGCTTACCCTGGGGGCGGGGTAGCTTACCCTGGGGGCGGGGTAGCTTACCCTGGGGGCGAGGCAGCTTACCCTGGGGGCGGGGCAGGTACCCTGGGGGTGGGGTAGATTACCCTGGGGGCGGGGCAGGTACCCTGGGGGCAGGGTAGCTTACCCTGGGGGCGGGGCAGGTACCCTGGGGGTGGGGTAGCTTACCCTGGGGGCGGGGTAGCTACCCTGGGGGCGGGGTAGCTTACCCTGGGGGCGGGGTAGGAAACCCTGGGGGCGGGGTATCTTACCCTGGGGGCGGGGTAGCTTACCCTGGGTGCGGGACAGTTTACCCTGGGGGCGGGACAGTTACCCTGGGGGCGGGGTAGCAAACCCTGGGGGCGGGTAGTTTACCCTGGGGCGGGGTAGCTTACCATGGGGGCGGGGTAGCTTACCCTGGGGGCGGGGTAGCTTACCCTGGGGGCGGGGTAGCTTACCCTGGGGGCGGGGTAGCTTACCCTGGGGGTGGGGTAGCTTACCCTGGGGGCGGGGTATCTTACCCTGTGGGCGGGGTAGTTACCCTGGGGGCGGGGCAGCTTATCCTGGGGGCGGGGTAGCTTACCCTGGGGGCGGGGTAGCTTACCCTGGGGGCGGGGTAGCTTACCCTGGGGGCGGGGTAGCTTACCCTGGGGGCGGGGTAGCTACCCTGGGGGCGGGGTAGCTTACCCTGGGGGCGGGGTAGCTTACCCTGGGGGCGGGGTAGCAAACCCTGGGGGGGGGGTAGTTACCCTGGGGGCGGGGTAGCTTACCATGGGGGCGGGGTAGCTTACCCTGGGGGCGGGGTAGCTTACCCTGGGGGCGGGGTAGTTTACCCTGGGGGCGGGGTAGCTTACCCTGGGGGCGGGGTAGCTTACCCTGGGGGCGGGGTAGCTTACCCTGGGGGCGGGGTAGCTTACCCTGGGGGCGGGGTAGCTTACCCTGGGGGCGGGGCAGGTACCCTGGGGGCGGGGTAGCTTACCCTGGGGGCGGGGTAGCTTTCCCTGGGGGCGGGGTAGCTTACCCTGGGGGCGGGGTAGCTTACCCTGGGGGCGGGGTAGCAAACCCTGGGGGCGGGGTAGCTTACCCTGGGGGCGGGGTAGTTACCCTGGGGTGGGGTGCTTACCCTGGGGGTGGGGTAGCTTACCCTGGGGGCGGGGTAGTTACCCTGGGGGCGGGGCAGTTACCCTGGGGGCGGGGTAGCTTACCCTGGGGGCGGGGTATCTTACCCTGGGGGCGGGGTATCTTACCCTGGGGGCGGGGTATCTTGCCCTGGGGGCGGGGTAGCCTACCCTGGGGGCGGGACAGTTACCCTGGGGGCGTGGTAGCTTACCCTGGGGGCGGGGTAGCTTACCCTGGGGGCGGGGTAGCTTACACTGGGGGCGGGGTAGTTTACCCTGGGGGCGGGGTAGCTTACCCTGGGGGCGGGGTAGTTTACCCTGGGGGCGGGGTAGTTTACCCTGGGGGCGGGGTAGTTTACCCTGGGGGCGGGGTAGCTTACCCTGGGGGCGGGGTAGCTTACCCTGGGGGCGGGGTAGTTTACCCTGGGGGCGGGGCAGCTTACCCTGGGGGTGGGGTAGCTTACCCTGGGGGTGGGGTAGCTTACCCTGGGGGCGAGGTGGCTTACCCTGGGGGCGGGGTGGCTTACCCTGGGGGCGGGGTGGCTTACCCTGGGGGCCGGGTAGCTTACCCTGGGGGCCGGGTAGCTACCCTGGGGGCGGGGTAGCTTACCCTGGAGTAGCTACCCTGGGGGCGGGGTAGCTTACCCTGGGGGCGGGGTAGCTTACCCTGGGGGCGGGGGAGCTTACCCTGGGGCGGGGGAGTTTACCCGGGGGGCGGGGTAGCTTACCCTGGGGGCGGGGGCGCTTACCCTGGGGGCGGGGTAGCTTACCCTGGGGGCGGGGTAGCTTACCCTGGGGGCGGGGTAGCTTACCCTGGGGGCGGGGTAGCTTACCCTGGGGGCGGGGTAGCTTATCCTGGGGGCGGGGTAGCTTACCCTGGGGCGGGGTAGCTTACCCTGGGGGCGGGGTAGCTTACCCTGGGGGCGGGGTAGCTTATCCTGGGGGCGGGGTAGCTTACCCTGGGGGCGGGGTAGCTTACCCTGGGGGCGGGGTAGCTTACCCTGGGGGCGGGGTAGCTTACCCTGGGGGCGGGGTAGCTTACCCTGGGGCGGGGTAGTTTACCCTGGGGGCGGGGTAGCTTACCCTGGGGGCGGGGTAGTTACCCTGGGGGCGAGGTACCTTACCCTGGGGGCGGGGTAGCTTACCCTGGGGGCGGGGTAGCTTACCCTGGGGGCGGGGCAGCTTACCCTGGGGGCGGGGCAGTTACCCTGGGGGTGGGGTAGATTACCCTGGGGGCGGGGCAGGTACCCGGGGGCAGGGTAGCTTACCCTGGGGGCGGGGCAGGTACCCTGGGGGCGGGGTAGCTTACCCTGGGGGCGGGGTAGCTACCCTGGGGGCGGGGTAGCTTACCCTGGGGGCGGGGTAGGAAACCCTGGGGGCGGGGTATCTTACCCTGGGGGCGGGGTAGCTTACCCTGGGGGCGGGACAGTTTACCCTGGGGGCGGGACAGTTACCCTGGGGGCGGGGTAGCAAACCCTGGGGGCGGGTAGTTTACCCTGGGGGCGGGGTAGCTTACCATGGGGGCGGGGTAGCTTACCCTGGGGGCGGGGTAGCTTACCCTGGGGGCGGGGTAGCTTACCCTGGGGGCGGGGTAGCTTACTCTGGGGGTGGGGTAGCTTACCCTGGGGGCGGGGTATCTTACCCTGTGGGCGGGGTAGTTACCCTGGGGGCGGGGCAGCTTATCCTGGGGGCGGGGTAGCTTACCCTGGGGGCGGGGTAGCTTACCCTGGGGGCGGGGTAGCTTACCCTGGGGGCGGGGTAGCTTACCCGGGGGGCGGGGTAGCTACCCTGGGGGCGGGGTAGCTTACCCTGGGGGCGGGGTAGCTTACCCTGGGGGCGGGGTAGCAAACCCTGGGGGCGGGGTAGCAAACCCTGGGGGCGGGGTAGCTTACCCTGGGGGCGGGGTAGCTTACCCTGGGGGCGGGGTAGCTTACCCTGGGGGCGGGGTAGCTTACCCTGGGGGCGAGGTAGCTTACCCTGGGGGCGGGGCAGGTACCCTGGGGGCGGGGTAGCTTACCCTGGGGGCGGGGTAGCTTTCCCTGGGGGCGGGGTAGCTTACCCTGGGGGCGGGGTAGCTTACCCTGGGGGCGGGGTAGCAAACCCTGGGGGCGGGGTAGCTTACCCTGGGGGCGGGTAGCTTACCCTGGGGGCGGGGTAGTTACCCTGGGGGTGGGGTGCTTACCCTGGGGGTGGGGTAGCTTACCCTGGGGGCGGGGCAGTTACCCTGGGGGCGGGGTAGCTTACCCTGGGGGCGGGGTATCTTACCCTGGGGGCGGGGTATCTTACCCTGGGGGCGGGGTATCTTGCCCTGGGGGCGGGGTAGCCTACCCTGGGGGCGGGACAGTTACCCTGGGGGCGTGGTAGCTTACCCTGGGGGCGGGGTAGCTTACCCTGGGGGCGGGGTAGCTTACACTGGGGGCGGGGTAGCTTACCCTGGGGGCGGGGTAGCTTACCCTGGGGGCGGGGTAGCTTACCCTGGGGGCGGGGTAGTTACCCTGGGGGCGGGATAGCCTACCCTGGGGGTGGGTAGCTTACCCTGGGGGCGGGGTAGTTATCCTGGGGGTGGGGTAGCTTACCCTGGGGGCGGGGTAGTTATCCTGGGGGGGGGGTAGCTTACCCTGGGGGCGGGGTAGTTATCCTGGGGGTGGGGTAGCTTACCCTGGGGGCGGGGTAGCTTACTCTGGGGGCGGGGTAGCTTACCCTGGGGGCGGGGTAGCTTACCCTGGGGCGGGGTAGCTTACCCTGGGGCGGGGTAGCTTACCCTGGGGGTGGGGTAGTTACCCTGGGGGCGGGGCAGTTACCCTGGGGGCGGGGTAGCTTACCCTGGGGGCGGGGTAGCTTACCCTGGGGGCGGGGTAGCTTACCCTGGGGGCGGGGCAGTTACCCTGGGGGCGGGGTAGTTACCCTGCGGCGGGGTAGCTTACCCTGGGGGCGGTGCAGTTACCCTGGGGGCGGGGTAGCTTACCCTGGGGGCGGAGTAGGTTACCCTGGGGGCGGGGTAGCTTACCCTGGGGGCGGGGTAGTTACCCTGGGGGCGGGGTAGTTAACCTGGGGGCGGGTTAGTTACCCTGGGGGGGGGGTAGCTTACCCTGGGGGCGGGGTAGCTTACCCTTGGGGCGGGGTAGCCTACCCTGGGGGCGGGGTAGCCTACCCTGGGGGCGGGGTAGTTACCCTGGGGGGGGGGGGTAGCTTACCCTGGGGGCGGGGTAGCCTACCCTGGGGGCGGGGCAGTTACCCTGGGGGCGGGGTAGCTTACCCTGGGGGCGGGGAAGCTTACCCTGGGGGCGGGGTAGTTACCCTGGGGGCGGGGCAGTTACCCTGGGGGCGGGGTAGCTTACCCTGGGGGCGGGGTAGCTTACCCTGGGGGCGGGGTAGCTTACCCTGGGGGCGGGGCAGTTACCCTGGGGGCGGGGTAGTTACCCTGCGGCGGGCTAGCTTACCCTGGGGGCGGTGCAGTTACCCTGGGGGCGGGGTAGCTTACCCTGGGGGCGGAGTAGGTTACCCTGGGGGCGGGGTAGCTTACCCTGGGGGCGGGGTAGTTACCCTGGGGGCGGGGTAGTTAACCTGGGGGCGGGTTAGTTACCCGGGGGGCGGGGTAGCTTACCCTGGGGGCGGGGTAGCTTACCCTTGGGGCGGGGTAGCCTACCCTGGGGGCGGGGTAGCCTACCCTGGGGGCGGGGTAGTTACCCTGGGGGGGGGGGGTAGCTTACCCTGGGGGCGGGGTAGCCTACCCTGGGGGCGGGGTAGCCTACCGTGGGGGTGGGGTAGCTTACCCTGGGGGCGGGGTAGCCTACCGTGGGGGTGGGGTAGCTTACCCTGGGGGCGGGGTAGCCTACCTTGGGGGCGGGGTAGCCTACCCTGGGGGCGGGGTAGTTACCCTGGGGGCGGGGTAGCTTACCCTGGGGACGGGGTAGCTTACCCTGGGGGCGGGGTAGCTTACCCTGGGGGCGGGGTAGCTTACCCTGGGGGCGGGGTAGCTTACCCTGGGGGCGGGGAAGCTTACCCTGGGGGCGGGGTAGCTTACCCTGGGGGCGGGGCAGTTACCCTGGGGGCGGTGTAGTTACCCTGCGGCGGGGTAGCTTACCCTGGGGGCGGGGTAGCTTACCCTGGGGGCGGGGTAGCTTACCCTGGGGGCGGAGTAGGTTACCCTGGGGGCGGGGTAGCTTACCCTGGGGGGGGGGTAGTTACCCTGGGGGCGGGGTAGTTACCCTGGGGGCGGGTTAGTTACCCTGGGGGCGGGGTAGCTTACCCTGGGGGCGGGGTAGCTTACCCTGGGGGCGGGGTAGCTTACCCTGGGGGCGGGGTAGCCTACCCTGGGGGCGGGGTAGCCTACCCTGGGGGCGGGGTAGTTACCCTGGGGGGGGTAGCTTACCCTGGGGGCGGGGTAGCCTACCCTGGGGGCGGGGTAGCCTACCCTGGGGGTGGGGTAGCTTACCTTGGGGGCGGGGTAGCCTACCCTGGGGGTGGGGTAGTTACCCTGGGGGCGGGGTAGCTTACCCTGGGGACGGGGTAGTTACCCTGGGGGCGGGGTAGCTTACCCTGGGGGCGGGGTAGCTTACCCTGGGGGCGGGGTAGCTTACCCTGGGGGCGGGGAAGCTTACCCTGGGGGCGGGGAAGCCTACCCTGGGGGCGGGGTAGCTTACCCTGGGGGCGGGGTAGCTTACCCTGGGGGCGGGGTAGCTTACCCTGGGGGCGGGGTAGCCTACCCTGGGGGCGGGGTAGTTACCCTGGGGGCGGGGTAGTTACCCTGGGGGTGGGGTAGTTACCCTGGGGGTGGGGCAGTTACCCTGGGGGCAGGGCAGTTACCCTGGGGGCGGGGTAGTTACCCTGGGGGCGGGGCAGTTACCCTGGGGCGGGGTAGTTACCCTGGGGGCGGGGTAGTTACCCTGGGTGCGGGGTAGTTACCCTGGGGGTGGGGTAGTTACCCTGGGGGCGGGGCAGTTACCCTGGGGGCGGGGCAGTTACCCTGGGGGCGGGGTAGTTACCCTGGGGGCGGGGCTGTTACCCTGGGGCGGGGTAGCTTACCCGTTCGTGTATAAAATGTCTGGAATTCGACAAAAAAGAGAGACAGTGCCTGGTAAGGCTTAACCAACACTCATATATATATATTTGTTGCTTAAATGAATGTCTTTTACTTTCACCTGCTGTGGACTCGCCATGCCTTACTAAACAACGTATTTATACAATCTGAATCTTGTAAATATCTCCTGTGGTAAATGATTTACTGTATTTTTTTTACCATTAGGTGCTTGGTTGAGACTTACACTGGTGTAATGTTTTCACTGAAATCATTCCTTTGGCTTCAGTGGCAAAGGACTGTTTGATCTCACAGCTCTGCTTACAAACTCCACTCAATTGAAATGCATGTTCCAATGTTATATTTGGATTCACCAAAAGGGCAGTGTTTCTTAAATGAGACATAGTAATGCAATGATGCTGACACTAATAATTAAAGATAGTTTAGTTTGAAAAGGCCGTAGGAAATGTGAAAACAAAAAGTTGACAATGATGCTGACACTAATAATTAAAGATAGTTTAGATTGAAAAGGCCGTAGTAAATGTGAAAACAAAAAGTTGATGCTGACCTTCTCCAAGAAATTGGTTAGACCGCAGATGGAATATGACCTGCAGTTCCAGCCATCCCATTATAGGAACAATGTCAGACTCGTGCAAAGGATACAGAAACTTAGTGCATTTGGACATTGAAGAGAGCATGGTACACCCCCACCCCTCCCCTACCACCAGAACAGTGAAGATTAAGTGGAAGTAAATAATATGTTTCCAAAATTTTGAAAAAGTTTAAAGAGGATAAGTAGTGAAAGATAGGTTCTGCAGCTTGGCCTGTTGGTGGATCATTGACTCAAGATTACTGATGGAAGGATGGAGAGGGAACTTAGAGGAATTTGTTTTCACAAAGAGAGTAATTGGAACATGGAACACTGCCCCAAAGTTGCATTGAGGCAGTCATCATTTTTTAAAAATTGGGCAAGCTTTTTTGAATAGAAAACATGAAAATATGCAGGAAATAAGATTAGAGGAAGCAGTTGACGATCTAGCACTTCCCCAGGCAAAATGGAGGGCAGCACGATGGCGCACTGGGTTAGCCCTGATGCCTCACGGCGCCAAGATCCCAGGTTCGATCCCGGCTCTGGGTCACTGTCCGTGTGGAGTTTGCACATTCTCCCTTTGTTCGCGGGGGTTTTGCCCCCACAGCCCAAAGATGTGCAGGCTAGGTGGATTGTGTGGTGAATCATAATAGCATAATTCACACTGTTATCACACATGTTGTACCATGCCTCTGTAAGCTCGGCACACGAGCAGTTGCGTGGCTCTGCCCCTAGGGGGAGGTGTACTGGGAATGTACGGAAGTTTGTACTGGGCTCCACCCTTGGCTCTGCCCATGACTCCTCCCCCCCACCGGTTGTGTAAAGCTTGGCAGTCGGAGCCTGCCTGCCAGTTCATCTAGAGTTCATCTCATCACAGGCAGGCTCTGTTGTAATACGATTAAAACCACTGTTCACTTTTAACCACGTGTCGCGTGAATTGATGGTCTCATCAGATTGGCCACGCTAAATTGCCCCTTAATTGGAAAAAATGAATTGGGTACTCGAAATTTATTTTAAAAGATTTTTTTTTAAATGGCAAAATGGACTTCAAATGCAGCAACTGCTCTGATTCTGTTCTGGTTATCATAGATCATAGAATGTACAATGTAGAAAGAGGCCTTTTGACTCATTGAGTCTGCACCAGCCCTTGGAAAGAGCACCCTACTGAAACCCACACCTCCACCCTATCCCCGTAACTCAGTAGCCCCACCTAACCTTTTTGGCTACTTAAAGGCAATTTAGCATGGCCAATCCACCTAACCTGCACATCTTTGAACTGTGGGAGGAAACCGGAGCACCCGGAGGAAACCCACGCAGACACGGGAAGAACGTGCAGACTCATCACAGAGTGACCCAAGCCGGGAATCGAACCTGAGACCCTGGAGCTATGAAGCAACAGTGTTAACCACTGTGCTACCTTGCCGCCCTTATGTTCTTAAGTGAATGGGGTTCATTGCCAGCGGTTACAAGAACAATTGTTCGCACATTCATATGTTTTAAACCTTTGAAGGTCCGTAGATTGAAATACGATTGGTCTTGATACTTTGTGGGTTCCCTCTAAGGTATGACTCATTTTATATTGCCATTCATCATGTCACATAACAGCTGATCCTGTAACTCTCAATGGATGGAATATTATCTGTTTTTCCTGGTGGAAGATAGCTATCTAGACCACCCTGTCCCTTTCTGATGTCTCAGCTAATGTTGATTTAAATTATCTCCAGTACTAGATCCCTGTCAGTCACAGCTAACATCTGGAATTCATTTCATCTTGCAGCAATTCCCAGTCCGCTCTCCTTTGACCTCTCTATCTGCTGCTTGTTTAAGCTGCCCTCCCTTTGGGAGTTTTACCTATCCTAGTTGGCATGTGCGTTTTATATGCAGACAGGCAGGAAAGGTTTTACTATTGTTTGTCGGAACTGTGAAGTATTCGTATATATCCGCTGATACTGAAATTGCAAACTTTCAAGTTGTGCAATGCTGAGGAAACTGTTAAACCTTAACGTGAAATAGTTAGATTCTTTTTGATTGTTACTGCTGATGTATCGTAAATGAGGATTTACTTCAAACTGTGATTTTCCTATTCTCACAATCACCAAGAAAAGTCTTACAGCTGACTCTTTGTTAATATTCTTAAATAAAGTTTTTGTTTTATTGATACTACCGACAGAGGTTCAACAGAATTATAGTTCTTTTCATTGATTAGTTTAATCAGGTCAGTAGCTGCGTGTCCAACACTAAACCTCCTAATGCCATCCGCTAGAAATTCACACCACTCTTTTTCCAATTGGCTCAACAAAATATATCCATTGTATTTTAGATAGTTCTGTATTTGTTTCAAGCTGTACTTGTAAACGACCGGAGCCTTTCCAGTGAGAAAATGCAGCCAAACATTTGCTCTTAGTACATCAGTACTTTGTTTCATGATTTTTTAATGTAATTAATGTAGCACGGACCATTATAAGTCTCACTTCACTCAAAATATACAATCCCATTAACCACCCTTAAAAAATCAGTTTAAAAATCAAATTGCATATTGGTAAAATAGACATGACTCAGTGGCAAACTTCACTTAAAGTCCGTATTAAGTACCCTTTTGAATTTTCAGCAATACAAATTCAAAGATATTTGCAGACATATCTTTCATTGTAATGCAATGTAATGTACACAGGTTTGGAGACACATCAGCCAAACTGCAGCTGTCACAATTTCAAATGGGTACAAAGGCAATGGAGTGACTGAGCTTCCTGCCATTGGTGCCAACATGAGGTCTGAATGATTCTGCGGCCCGGGTCACATTACTGTGCACCAGCACCACACTACAGCTCAACCATTGGGGGAAAGTAGGGAATCATCCAGAATATGGGTTCAGGAGGCAGCGTTGGGAGCGTGGATATCAGAGGTGAAATGGGGGTAATTGAAATATTAAAAACATTAACAACTTTTGAATACGGCAAATGTAGTTAGAACACTGACAGCGCTATTAGAACCCTTTCTCCATGTGATGGTGTCAGAAAGTAACAATCACCAACTTAATGACCTTCACAGGATGGGTGAGCAAAAGTGTGATCAGAAACCTCAGACTTGAGCCATCAGTAAGATAGCAGGGACAGCTGCAGCCTGTACATTAGGATTATATAGTGTAAGTGTGATAACCAAAAGATACAAATATGTTACACAGCTTGTGTATAAGAGTGACACCCTGTAAAGGCATGTTGTGTTTCCCAAGCATGCTTGTGAATAAAAGGGCTGGATTCTCCAGTCCCCCAGCGGCCCCTATTCACTGGCGGAAGGATTCTATCTTCCAGCCACTTGTCAATGGGATTTCCTATTGTAACCAGCCCGCGCCACCGGGAAACCTGTAGAGCTGCCGGCTGTAAAAGTGAATCATAACAAGCGGAGAATTCTGGCCAAAGTTTCTGTTCCGGTAACTTATAGCGGTTTCAATCTTTTACCACAACAGAGGGTAGGCTCTCCAAAGGGCTGGCAGCAGGTGAACTTTTGGGGGAGTACGATGAGGAACAGTTCTGTTCCTCCTAGGCTCAACCAATAAAACATAATCATTAGCTGGACTTATTTATTTGAATAGCCTCTGTTGGTTCCTATAAGGACCACTCGTTACGCTGAAAGACAGCCACTACGAATAGACTCAGTACACACCCTCCAGCCATTTGTCCCTGACAGTTGCAATTGGGGTCCTGCAAACAATTTGGACCCCAAATTTCACGTTTCAGTAACGACCTGCCTTTATCAACAGGTCACCTATTTCTAGACTCGCTGGAACTTTGCATCGAGGGGCCTTGGGCATAAACGTAACAGCTGAGGCACCCGCTTAAATTTAATATTGTAACTCTTGCCCCCACCTGGAAAGGTGCCAGGAATAGTTGCAACATGCACAAGGGGTCCCCACTGCGGCTGGCCCGGCGCCTCTCCAGTCAGTGGCAGGGGAACATCAGTGAATCCCAAATGCTGCACAGCCTGACTAGCTCATTTGATAATTTAAGGGGTTCTTAATCCCAGAGCCAATGTCTTGAGCCCCACATTGCGTGATGATTTATTTATTTAATCTTTTAAAATTCTATTATTTACTTTTTTAAATGAATAAAGGCCCTTCTCACAGGCACAAGAATTTATAACGAGTGAACTGGGAGCGCAGCTTCCGAAGGATTCACTCCTCTGTCGAAAAAAGTGGAGATTAATAAATAATGCAAAATGGAGTAAGCCCAAATATTTTGATGCTTCTTCTATCTTTTCGATAGATAGCAGCTGCAAAAATCCCTATTGAAAAAGCAATCCCCTGAAGAGCTTCTGATGAGCATTTTGATAATGAGTGGGGAATGAACAGAACATTTTGGGGAGTCGTTCATCCCAACATGATTTTGTTTTAGTTTATTCCCTAATAACGGGTTTCAGCTGATATCACAAAACCTAATTTTTCGGCAGCTTGTCTAGTTGCAGATGATAAAATTAGTTACAATGCACCAGCTGCACTTTAAAGCATCTCTCACTTTCAGCGACGGCCTCTGCACAAGTGCAAGATGTGCTCCCCCTTGTGTTGCAGAGAAACGCAGCTAAATTTTAATTGTTGGCTGCCCATTCTTCTGGCAAGAAACAGACGGCCACGTTTAAAACTCGCCCCAGAATGTTCACAAGACCACCTAATCTTTAATCGGCTTCAGCCACTGCAGCAGTTAGATCTTGTGGCCTTAAAGAATGTATCAATAACACACACCTTTGTTTTTTGTTACATGCCTTATTGCCCTTTTTCTCATTAAATAGCATATTGATTGGTTTACCATGAGCAATGACATGGATGGTTCACGAGTATCAGGGATAGGAGGATAATTATTCTGCAGAGAGTCTGTGATGGGAAGCCATTTCTTTGAATCATAGAATTGTTATGTCGCAGAAGGAGGCCATTTCATCCATCATGTCCGCACTGGGTCTCCAAGCAAGCATCATGACTTAGTGGGCTGGATTCGTCCGCCCCGCCCGTCGCAAGATCGCCCCGGGCGGGACGCAGACCATGTAAAGGTCCATTAACCTCGGGCAGGAATTTCTGGTTGCAGGCCGGAGAATCCCAGCCAGTGTCGTTTCCCTGTCTTATCCCTGAACCCTTGTGACCAAGAAATCAACATGTCCACAGTTTACAGTTTGCATACATCGATAGACAGTGTGGCAATAGTTGGCTCCTTTGGATTTAATTCAGATTGTTTTTGTCCTGACCGCAGCTAGAAATTATACATTTATATATTTCTCAAAATTACATCCATTACGTTATAGCCATGTTGTCTCTCGCCTTCAATGCAACGGAATGACACGGAATCAGAAGAACATGGCCAATTGTTCTTATGCCTTCTGTTTTGTATCTAATAGATCAAACTCCATTTTCAGCATTTTCAACTTGAAACTACGTTGATAGAGAACAGATTTCTGTCTTTGACAGTAAGTACCTGGGCTGAATTCATGGAGGAACACTAGTGGGGGGGGGGAGGGATTGCATGTCTGTAACAGCTCATCTGCATTTCCACCCAAATTCAGAAGGGGAGAAATGTTCAAGTACCTCCTGTTCTTGCAAAATTGGTCGTCAGTAAGAGAACACCTGCTTTTTGCAGTGCTGTGCCCCATTCCAATATGATCCCGATTACAAAAAGAAAAGGAGATGAACCAAATATTACAACCAGGGTTCAATAGGATACTTTTACCAAATCAGCTGGACCTTATCCCCGACAGAAATAGACTTCTCCTGTCAGTGAGTAATATACCTCGAAAGTCCATATCCTGCCACAGTTATGTAATCTGGAATGAATCACCAAATCTGTATTGATAACTTTTGTACAACTTAAAATATTATTTTTACATTCTTCTAATTCGACAAAATGGTGTTCATCAGAAATGTGAAAAAATACTTTTATATTTCTTGAGGGAGAAGTATATGCTGATTTTAAAAAATAAATTTAGAGTATCGAATTTCTTTTCCCAATTAAGGGACAATTTAGCATCTCCAATGCACATCACCCGCACATCTTTGGGTTGTGGGGGTGAGACCCACGCAGACACGGGGAGAATGTGCAAACTCCACAAGGACAGTGACCCAGGGCCGGGATCGAACCCAGGTCCTCGGTGCCGTAAGGCAGCAGTGCTCACCACTGCACCACCGTGCTGCCCAAGTATATGCTGATTTTTAAAGCTGCTGATTCAATAAACCAGAGGTGAAGGGTGATGACCAATGACTGATATCAGGAAAGGCAATTTCATCCTCTGGGTTGAATCTTCTGAGGAGTGCCAATCACCATCAGACTTTCTTACCCAAAGAACTCCATATTTCTTGCCAGGATTCTGAATAGCCTCTTTAGAAATGCAGAGCATACCAGTTCTCGGAGTCATTCCTCACGGTGTAGGATTGTCAGCAGAGGCCGAGCCATGTTACCTTTTTACAGCGCTGGCTGCCAGATTCTGGTAAGTCTTCATTCATAGGGCTGGTTTAGCACAGTGGGCTAAATAGCTGGTTTGCAATGCAGAATAATGCTAGCAGCGCGGGTTCAATTCCCGTACCGGCCTCCCTGAACAGGCGCCGGAATGTAGCGACTAGTGGCTTTTCACAGTAACTTCATTGAAGTCTACTTGTGACAATAAGCAATTATTATTAATTATTATTATTAACACACTGAAAAGCTTTGGGATATTTAAATAGTGTTTCAGTGAGAGGTTGAACGCAAGTGAGTGAGGTAAGTGGGTTGGTGGTAGGTAGCAGATGGCAGGGTGGGTAGTGTGAAGTAAAGGGTTAAACCAGGAACACCTGTACTAATGTAACTGTGACACAGTTTCACACGATTAAGTGACTAAGATCTGGTGGGAAGCAAGTACAACCTCATGTAGAGTACTGAGATGTGAATAAGCAAGTATGTATTTTACGAATAACAATCCATGATAGTTCTTAGGGTAACAGACAAATCTTAAAGAAATCCCATCAAGACCCGATCCCATGATGAAACATGGTGGCAGCTGGTGGTTTGTCGACCGTTCATGTCACCATCCAAAACGTGCTGCAGGCAGACAGAGCATAAAGACCCAGGAAAACCTCAAACTGAAGACTACAGGTCTGAGGCACCTCTAAGTCCTTGAGAAAGGACAGGAAAAAAGATTGAAGTCTCACCTGAGAATGGAGCATGGTGGGTGTTGCAGATGCAAGGTGACATACAGATAGCAATGAGCACAGATCTCAGTCAAACAGGTAAAGTCCTGACGCAGCAACAGGTCCAGAGCTTAGTGTAAGTATGAAGTCGATATCGCCACTCCCTGAACTGTTCCGAAGAATGGAAGGCTCTCAACAGGCTCAACACTGGGACAGTTGGTGGAAGCGATTCTTCAAATACAGAACAGCTTCAGGTTTGCATAAGAAGGAACCGAAGGATCAGATCAGCACTTTATTCAGTAAGAGCCATAGTTGACTATGTTATTGCAAGACAGGGCATTGTTGAGGCTTCTAGCTGATACGAGGAAGTTCTCTACGTATCTAATTCTTCCTTCAGTGCTCAAAGAAACTTGATCATCGAGAGGAGGGAAAAACAAGACAAATGCAGGGATTCATTTATAAATGACTTGTCCAGACTCATGGAGAATTTCAACAATGAGGTCCTCAGAGATGAATTAATACGTGATCGTATATTGGTTGGGTTCTTCGATGAAACCCAATCAGATCTTTTGCAAATGTGGGAAGATTTAACTCTCACAAAGGCAGTCCAGTGAGGCGACCGTGGTGTAGGGGTAATATCACTGGATAGTAATCCAGAGGCACAGGCCAATGCTCTGGGTAGATGGATTCAAATCCTATCATGCCAGCTGGTGGAATTTAAATTGAATTAAATAAATCTGCAATGTAAAGCTAAAATCAGGAATGGTAACCATAAAACTATCGTTGTTTGTTGTAAAAATCTGGCAATTTCATTAATATCCTTTAGGGAAAGAAATCTGCCATCCTTACCTGGTCTGGCCTACATGTGACTCCAGATCCACAGCCATATAGTTTTACTCTTACCGACCCTCTGAAATGGCCCAGCAAACCACTCAGTTCAAGGGCAACTAGGATTGGGCAACAAATGGTGGCATTATCAGTGACGCCCAATTCCCGTGAAAGAATAAATTTAGTTCTTCAAATGAATTTCCATCCGTATTTTCTGGCTTGGGAAAGTTGAAAACACTTTACAGCCACCCAGGTGGAAGAGACTCTTATAGAGTTACAGAGGTTTACAGCATGAAAACAGGCCCCTCAGCCCAACTTGTCCATGCCGCCCAGTTTTCTGAAACGATGAGAGTGCAGTTCATCCTGAACATTGTAATGAAATCAGGACCACATCGGTCAAGGTGCCACAGAAACTAACCCTGTGATGTCTGATATTTTTGGGGGAATCATTGGGGTATGCATATGGTTGGAATACATATTTGATGGCGTGGGTGGGGGGAGATGTAATATAGATCTGTGAATAATCAAGAATGTTCTTTACCAATAATGGTCTATAGTCGTGTTCCCAGGGTAAAGAGCCAATCCTAAAGAAACTCCAACAAGAGCCCAATTCCAAGATGAAACAGCAGGTGGCATACTGGGTTGGGTAGGCACCAGATAGGTAGGTTTGCAGGGCTGTAGGCGATAGGTGATGGGTAGGGTGATGAGGTCGGGTTGTGGAGGAGGGGGGGTGAAATCGAACAGTCAGGTGGGAGTCAGAGGGTCAGGGAGTTGGAGGGTTTGGGGTGAGTTGGAGGTGGGTCAGTGGGAAGTTAGTTGTGGCGAGAGGTCAGTTGTCTAGTTACCCAGGAGTTAGATCATTATTTCAGTCTAAAATTTCCTGGGTAACTATTCATGTGAGTCTCTGAAACTAACTCGGAGATGGTGACATTTTTTGGAGGGTCCCAAGAAGTAGAGTAATTCCCCATCGGAAATAGAAACATCCCGTGCAATCCCCGCAGATTCCTTGTGTTGGGACTTCCAAGAGGTTCCAAGTGGAGACTGGAATGGTGAAAGCCCCTCACAGTGGACGCGATCTACTGGAAAAGTTTCAAAGTGTCATTTGTGGCAGGTTTTGCTGGGAGTTTCCCTTCGGCTCGGTAGGTGAGTTCCTCACCACTATCTAGCTATACATAGTCACTTTTCTGGCCCCTGGAGAGTTTCCACACTTAGAATTATTTTCATCACTGGGGAGCTGAACTCACTGGTCAGACTGGCTCCTCAGAGATTGGGCTGATGGAACCATCAATTCACTAGACACGTGCTTTAAGATATGAACAGTGGTTTTAATCTACTTACAACAGAGCCAGCCTGTGCCACCTTGAACTCTCGATGAACTGAACGACTGGCTCTGAGCATTGGTATTTATACAGCAGTTCAGGGGGAGGAGTCGTGGGTGGAGCTAAGGGTGGAGCCCTGTACAAATTCCTAAGCATTCCCAGCGCTACTCCCCCTAGTGGTCGGGCAACGCAACTGCGCTTATCAATGCATGGTCTCATGTATATACAATACAGTGTGAATTACGGAGTTACATTCACCACATTCACCCCCTACAAAAAAATCAAGTCCGGCAGGGGTGGTGGTTCATAAATTGAGTCTGTCCGGTGGTCGAACTCTCCGCTGCGATCTGCGGAGCACCAGGGTTGCAGCATCTTGCGGTGGCTGGACGGGTGTTGTGGGTTGGGGTACAATGGCGGACTCCAGGGAAGATCTCGTCCGAGCTCCATACCCATCTGGTTCGACTGGGGACTGGGTGAGCTGGGGGTTAGCCGGCGCGGGCGCGCGGAACAGGTGGAGCGAGCTAGTGAGCTCGGGAGCACGAGGGGGCGGCTGGGTTGCGTGGAACTAATGCAGCGAGCTAGGGGCTCGGGAGCCCGAGGGGGCGGCTGGGAGCGGTGTAGGGTGAGGGGTGCCTCTATAGTGATAGAGGGATGCTGGATCCGGCGGGTGCAAGGTCCCGGAGGGATACGGTGTCCTGACGGCCGTCAGGGAACTTGACGAAAGCGTACTGGGGGTTGGAGTGAAGAAGGCGCACCTTCTCTACAAGGGGGTCAGTTTTGTGCGCCCTGACGTGCTTCCTGAGGAGTACAGGGCCCGGTGTCTTCAGCCATGCCAGAAGTGAGACCCCCGTGGTAGTGCCCCTGGAAAAACTAAAGAGCCGCTCATGGTCGCTGTGCATAAGAGGGACCAGATAGCGTGGAGCTCGTCTGGGAGGACTTCCTGCCAATGGGAGACTTGGAGATTCCTGGACCGGAGGGTCAGTAGGACGGTCTTCCAGACCGTTGCATTCTCCCTCTCCACCTGCCCGTTCCCCCTGGGGTTGTAGCTGGTAGTCCTGCTCGAGGCGATGCCCTTGTCGAGCAGGTACTGACGCAGCTCGTCGCTCATAAAGGACGAACTCCGGTCGCTGTGCACGTAGCTGGGGAAACCAAACAGGGTGAAGATACTATGCAGGGCCCTAATGACTGTGTGGGCAGTCATATCGGGGCACGGGATAGCAAATGGGAAGCGGGAGAACTTATCTATGACGTTTAAGAAGTAAACGTTCCTGTTAGTTGAGGGGAGTGGCCCTTTGAAATCGATCGCGAGGCGTTCAAAGGGCCTAGAAGCCTTGACCAGGTGGGCCCTGTCTGGTCTATAGAAGTGCGGTTTGCACTCCGCACAGATCGGGCAATCTCTGGTGATGGCTTTTACCTCCTCAGTGGAGAAAGGCAGATTTCGGGCTTTGATGTAGTGGGCGAGCCGGGTAACCCCCGGGTGGCAGAGGTCGTTCAGGCGGTCGATCTGCGGGCTGGCACATGTCTCGCGGGATAGGGCATCTGGGGGCTCATTGAGCTTCCCCGGTCGATACTTAATATCGTAGCTATAGGTGGAGAGTTCGATCCTCCACCGCAGGATTTTATCGTTTTAAATTTTGCCCCTTTGTGAGTTGTCAAACATAAAGGCAACCGATCGTTGGTCGGTGATGAGGGTGAACCTCCTACCTGCGAGGTAGTGCCTCCAGTGACGAATAGCCTCCACAATGGCTTGTGCTTCTTTTCGACTGCCGAGTGTCGGAGTTCCGAAACGGAGAGGGTACGGGAGAAAAATGCAACGGGCCTTCCTGCCTGATTTAAGGTGGCTGCTAGAGCTACCTCTGAGGCGTCGCTCTCAACCTGAAATGGAGTGGATTCATCCATCGCCCGCATGGCCGCCTTGGCGATGTCCTCCTTGATGCACTTGAAGGCCTGGCGCGCCTCAGCTGACAGGGGAAATAGTGTGGCCTTAAAGAGTGGGCGGGTTTTGTCCGCATATTGAGGGACCCACCGGGTGTAGTAGGAAAAGAACCCCAAGCACCGTTTGAGGGCCTTGGGACAATGAGGGAGAGGGAGTTCTAAGAGGGGGCGCATACGGTCCGGGTCTGGGCCCAGGACTCCGTTTTCCACGACATAGCCGAGGATGAATAGTCTGGTTGTGCGGAAAACGCATTTCTCCTTGTTATAAGTGAGGTTTAATTTCTGAGCCATCTGGAGAAAACAGCGTTGTGGTCCTGCTGGTCATAGCCGCAGATGGTGACATTGTTCAAGTACGGAAAAGTGGCCCGCAACCCGTACTGGTCCACCATTCGGTCCATTGCTCGTTGAAACACCGAAACCCCGTTAGTGACGCCGAAGGGGACCCGGAGGAAATGGAAGAGGCGGCCATCGGCCTTGAATGCCGTGTAGTGGCGGTCCTCCGGGCGGATTGGGAGCTGGTGGTATGCAGACTTCAGATCCACCGTGGAAAAGAGCCGATACTGGGCGATCTGGTTAACCATGTCTGCAATCCTGGGGAGGGGATACGCGTCAAGGAGCGTAAATCTATTTATGGTCTGACTATAGTCGACAACCATACGGAATTTTTCCCCGGTTTTGACGACCACCACCTGAGCTCTCCAGGGGCTGTTGCTGGCCTCTATGATCCCCTCACTGAGAAGCCTTCGGATGAACACCCTATCCTGTAGGCTGTACCGCCTGCTGCGAGTGACTACGGGTTTACAGTCCGGGGTGAGGTTGGCAAAGAGAGGAGGGGGGGAGATTCGCAACGTGGCTAGGCTGCAGATAGTGAGTGGGGGCAGGGGTCCGCCGAAACTGAGGGTGAGACTCTTGAGATTACACTGGAAATCAAGGCCTAATAAGAGTGGGGCGCAGAGCTCGGGCAGGACGTAGAGCTGGAATTTGGCATAGCTAGCGCCTTGGATTGTGAGCGTCGCTGCGGTGCGCCCTTGGATCTGGACAGAGTGGGAGCCCGAAGCGAGGGAGCTAGTTTGCCGCGCGGGGAAAACGGGGAGCGAACAGCGTCTTACCAGATCTGGGTGTATGAAGCTCTCAGTGCTCCCGGAGTCGAAAAGGCACGGCATGCTGTACCCGTTAATTTGGACCGTCGCCATCGAGTTTCGCAGATGCTTCGGGCGCGATTGGTCCAGAGTGACTGCGCTGAGTTGCGGGTCGTCGGCGGCTCGATCAGCTGTGCTGGAGTGGCCCCGTGATGACTGCCCTCTGAGTTCGTAGTCATCGAGGTGAGTTTCAGAGTTTGAAGGGGATGGATCCCAAGATGGCCACCACCATGAGTCGCACATGGCCGGCCGGATGGAGGAGGATTGCCAAGATGGCTGCCCCCATGAGTCGCACATGGCCGGCCGCATGGAGGAGGATTGCCAAGATGGCCGCCACCATGAGTCGCACATGGCCGGCCGCATGGAGGAGGATTGCCAAGATGGCTGCCCCCATGAGTCGCACATGGCCGGCCGCATAGAGGAGGATTGCCAAGATGGCCGCCCCCATGAGTCGCACATGGCCGGCCGCATGGAGGAGGATTGCCAAGATGGCCGCCCCCATGAGTCGCACATGTCGGGTAGGGGCGGAGTCGGCATACAGGCTGCAGCATTTCGGGACCTGCGGGTCTGTGAATTCAGAGAACGAGTGCTTTGAGCCGTGGGAGGGTTAGAGGCTGGGGCTTTCTTCGCCAGACACACTCTAGCATAGTGTCCTTTTCGCCCACAGCTGCTGCAGGTCGCGTTGCGGGCCGGGCAGTGCTGCCGCGAGTGCTGATTCTGGTCGCAAAAGTGGCAGGCTGGGGCAGCATTGTGGCTGGGCGGCCGCACGGCGCGGGCCAGGGGGAGTCGCTGGTCGGGGGCCCATGACGGGGTCACGGGGAACGAGGTGAGGCTGCGGAAGGAGACCTCCATAGTGGTAGCAAGTTCAATAGTCGCTTCAAGATTTAGGGCCCCCTTTTCCAGCAGTCGTAGGCGCACGTAATTTGACATAAGGTTTCGCAACAAAGGCATCGCGTAGAGCAAGTTCTCTATGTTCTGCCGCGGTAACCGCCTGGTAATTACAGTCACTAGATAAAGTTTTAAGCTCTCTCAGGAATTTAGCGAGCGACTCCGTAGGCCGCTGGCGGCGAGTAGTAAACACGTGTCGCGCGTAGACCTCATTTACAGGCCTTACATACATTTTGTCGAGTAGCGCTAGGGCTTCAGTATACGAACCGGCGCAGTTTAGTTGAGTAGAGATTCTGTGGCTCACCCTCGCGTGCAGTAGGCTCAGTTTCTGCTCCTCTGTTGTTTCGGCTGTGCTTGCTTCCACCAGGTAGGCTTTAAAACACCGCAGCCAATGAGAAAAAATGTATTTTGCCTCTGCATCCTGTGGGTCGAGTTCCAGTCGCTCAGGCTTGAGGGCTGATTCCATGATTGATCCTGACTGTTTCTTAAGTAGATTAAATTGATGGAACCATCAATTCACTAGACACGTGCTTTAAGATATGAACAGGGGTTTTAATCTACTTACAACAGAGCCAGCCTGTTCCACGTTGAACTCTCGATGAACTGAACGACTGTCTCTGAGCATTGGTATTTATACAGCAGTCCAGGGGGAGGAGTTGTGGGCGGAGCCAAGGGTGGAGCCCTGTACAAACTCCTAAGCCAGGGGTGGGCAAACTTTTCCGTGCAAGGGCCACATTCAGAAATTCACAATTTTAAAGGGCCGCATAGTATATTAAGTAAAATAATTACTTCACCCGGTTATAATTCTGGGCGCCTCATATAGAACATAGAACAGTACAGCACAGAACAGGCCCTTCGGCCCTCGACGTTGTGCCAAGCAATGATCACCCTACTCAAGTCAACGTATCCACCCTATACCAGTAAGTAACCCAACAGCCCCCCCCCCCCCCATTAACCTTAAAAAAAAATTAAAAATTAAAAAAAAAATTTAAAAAAAATTTTTTTTTTTAATTTAATGACTTGGTGGGCCGCATAAAGACCTTTGGTGGGCCACATGCGGCCCGCGGGCCGTAGTTTGCCCACCCCTGTCCTAAGCATTCCCAGCGCCACTCCCCCTAGTGGTCAGGCAACGCAACTGCGCTTATCAATGCATGGTCTCATGTATATACAATACAGTGTGAATTATGGAGTTACATTCACCACATGGGCCACCATTTTGAAATAATGTCCCGATCTGTAAGAGGGTTTGTGGGTCCCCCACACTCCCCACCCATGGGCAGTCACCCACACATGCATGGGCATTACTCCACAGCCCCCCAAGTGATAACAGCCCACTATGGGGTCACTGAGGGCTTCCCCTTTTCAGGCCTTCTCGCCCCCCTTCAAGGGGCCCCTTGATACCCGTACTGCACCCCCTCCCCCACTCTTCATAAACCTTCCTATCCTCCTTTCATGGGCATGGCTACCTCAGGCCCTGACCCTGGGCAGTGCCACCCTGGCACCTGGGCACTCCTACCCTGAGTGGCAGTGCCAAGGTACCAGGGTGGCAGTGCCGAGGTGCCTGCATTCCAGGGGGAAGGCCAGGGGGCCACCCTGCCCTGTCCATGACCACCCAGAGGCCTCCCAGGGGCCGTTCTGCCTTGTCCATATTTGTGTGGACCTGCAATGAACAGCATCTGGCTGGAGACACCCTGGAGGCTGTTAGATGCCGGGAGCCAGGTAGATGCAGTGTGAGCATGCCTCAGTGAATTTAAAACCGACAGACGCACGAGGCTTGGTCATGCCCATGCGGGACCCTGATCGTGACGCCTCGCGAGGTCTGGGTAGATCTTGTGAGACATACTGGCTGCCAGGAAGCTCGTGGGAGGCTTCTCGTGGCATCTACCGGCCATGTCGTGCTCCCGTTCGGCCACGACGTGGCTGGTAGATCTGCCTAGTGTCTCACTGAGGATATAATTGTATTGCGGACAGAATAGCAACTCAGAAATGTTGCACACAGCAGTTGCAGAATGGCAATTGTTCAGATCTTTCAACCAACTCCCCAAACATACCACACTTTATCTAATGCAAAAAAAAAAGCTCGTGTTCGTATAACATTGTATCTTCTAATAAAACGAATTCTCCTGTTAAAGTAACAGTTCACATCAAATATTGCTCAGAGGAACAGGGCACAACTTCGCACAGGACACTTGACCCCCCCATACACTGATTGTCAGTGTTGGGAATGCATGTAATGAATCCATAGCCTGTGTGCCTGCCACATCCATGAAAGTGCTGACAGAAAGACATGCCACATGCTCCTTGAAAATACTGCGGAAAGTAATTTGTCATTTCTGGGATGCCTCACAAATGACAATTCCTCTGTGCAAGACAGCTCCTCAGCAACGGCTGCCAATAGCACCCGAATTCACTGAATGTGCTTAAATTCAGGCAAATTGAATACAAAATGTACCAGCAAGGCCTTGCTTGCAGGAAACACACATAAGCACCAAGCCAATCCTCTCACACTCAGCAGTCCTGATTAGAAATGGTGTCCGCACAATCATCAATGTCCATCTCACAGGTGAAGCCTGTGAACACATACAGACGCTGGCAGGTAAACCCATTGATGCCAGGCATCACTGTGCAGCTTCCGTGGTTTTGAAACGGATATGTCAAGCATTCATTGACATAGGGCAGCACGGTAGCATTGTGGTTAGCAAAATTGCTTCACAGCTCCAGGGTCCCAGGTTCGATTCCGGCTTGGGTCACTGCCTGTGCGGAGTCTGCACATCCTCCCCGTGTCTGCGTGGGTTTCCTCCGGGTGCTCCGGTTTCTTCCCACAGTCCAAGGATGTGCAGTTTAGTTTGATTGGCCATGCTAAATTGCCCATAGTCTCCAAAATTGCCCTTAGTGTTGGGTGGGGTTACTGGGTTATGGGGATGGGGTGGAGGTGTTGACCTTGGGTAGGGTGCTCTTTCCAAGAGCCGGTGTAGACTCGATGGGCCGAATGGCCTCCTTCTGCACCGTAAGTTCTATGATCTATGGTTGACATCAGCCTCACAGTGAAATCCCTGCCAGTTGGCACGCCGCCATATGGGAGGGCTCCATATGTGTTATAACAGGCAGCGCAATTCTGAAAATGGTTATTTTGAATTCATTCATCAAAGTCAAAATCATTTTTTTCCCCGAGAAAAATAGAAAACATTGTTCCAATTGATTTTTAAGGCAATCTATATTTTATTGCAAACTATATTTTTCGTTTTCTTGACCAGTTACCAGAGTAATGAGAAAAGGCTGCTCACCTAGAATCGATGCCTGTATATTTTTAATGGCTCTGAAAGAACGGTGAAGTCTGTTGCAGAATGGTATCGATAGCAATTGACATCTGTATTGTTATGGGCCAGGGTTTAGAAAACTCCAAAGTATATCATGGAGTTCACCTGACCTACAACTGTTTATTGATTTTGGTTATGAGGAGCACAAGAGCCTGCCTTTCAGGTGTTGTGCAACAGAGTTCTTAGGTGCTTTTAATCAAAATACAAACTTTATTCTACGAATTTAGTTAACATTTTTATAAATATGCACAGTAAGCATTTTTATTAACTACAACATAAAGACCCCACAGCTCCAGTAATCTATGTATATCCCTTAATGAATTTCCCCTTCAACTGTTCCAATTTAATAACAAGATCCAAGTAAAAACCAGTACCTCCTTTTCAAAGGTGTGGCCCAGCACACGGCACTCAAGACTTGGTATTGATACTCTTGTTTCCTTTCCAAACAGCAGGTTTGAATTCCTTCCAGAAAGCAATTATCTCTTTTACGTTATCAAGCAGTCTGGGAACAGTTTTTAAAACCAAGATGGAGAAACACTTCTTTTCAACCTGTGTAGTACAAACCAGTTCAAACACAAAGTGAAGGTAAAACTCAGAGCCACAGCCAGCTCCCAACATAAAACGAAAGTAAAACCTCACAGAGCCACAGTCCAGCTCCACCCACACAATGACATCACTGAAGCCATGTGATAAGACAAAAACATTTCTTAAAGGGACACTCCCATGACAGTACATTATTATGGGATTCAAATTGTCCCGTGCAGAGGTTGAAGCAAGTAGGTGTTGCAGTGGGAGCTGAAATGTGGGCCTCACAGCAGCAAAAGCTAGGAAATTGTAAATTTACAAAGTAAACTAGTTTGAAACAAACAGAATAATGACACACCAGAGAAAATCCTGATTTACTTCACCATCAACTCCTGACCATTAACTGAGAGAAGCCTCATTGCACCGAGGACCCGGATTCAATCTTGGCCCCGGGTCACTGTCCGTGTGGAGTTTGCACATTCTCCCCTTGTCTGTGTGGGTCTCACCCCCACAACCCAAAGATGTGCAGGGTAGGTGAATTGGCCTCGCTAAATTACCCTTTAATTGGGGGAACAAAATAATTGGATACTCTAAGTTTTTTTTTAAACTGAGAGAATGAGGGAGGGATTTGCAATCGCTCCAAATTGGAACCAAAGTTGGTAGAACATCCACCCCGAGGACAAACTCAAGAGAGCCGGACCAGTTTCAGGTCAATTACCTCATTTGAATGCGACCAGTGAGCTGTGTGTAGCAAACAGGCACTCCACTGTCACCTAGGGAGGACAGGGACAGCAGATACAGGGGAACACCACCACCTAAAAGCTCCCCTTCAAGTCACTCACCATCCTGACTTGGAAATACATCGCTGTCCCTTCGCTGTTGCTGGATCAAAATCCTGGAACTCCCCCCCCCCTCGCAGCACCTACGCCACATGGACTGTGGCGGTTCAAGAAGGCAGCTCACCACCAGCTTCTGAAGGGCAAGTGGGGATGTACAACAAATGATGGCCTAGCCAGCGAAGCCCACATCGAGTAAAAATTTAGAAAGATAAATTAAATTCTGCGCAGAGGTCAGCTCATCAGTCCTGTTTCAGAGGGGGCGCAGATTTGGGTGACAGGGAAGCAGCTGAGCAACCTCACAGTGATCCCTTTAAAAAGGACCACCCAATGCTCGCTACAAATGGATCTAACACACAGGCCGCATACTCTAACCAATGTGTACACTAAAATTGTAATTGGGGTCTTGTAACTGGCATAGGACATTAATTTGCATATTTCAAAAGCCTTTTGCCTGTTTTAGGGTAGGAGTGGTGGGTGCACCTTTTTAAAGACCTGCTTGAAAACTAAATTAGACGGGGTAAATTGGTTTAAGCTGCACTGGCAGATTTTCCTTTGCTGGCGATAAAGCTTTTCAGTCAAGAAGTAGATGGTTAACAGTTGTAACAATCCCAAATAAATCCTGGGGAACTGGATCCTGGATGGAAGTGTGTTTCTGACATTCTCCCAACTTGTGGGCGCGATTCTCTGCCCCCCACGACGGGTCGGAGAATAGCGGGAGGGCCTTCCCAACATTTTTCCCGACCTCCCGCTATTCTCCCCCCCCCTCCTCCCCCCCACGGCCGCCCCCCGACACGAATCGCTGCTCGCCGTTTTTTTACGGCGAGCAGCGATTCTCCCCTAGCCGATGGGCCGATTTCCCAGGCCTTTACGGCCGTTTTCACGAACACCAACACACCTGCTCTCACCGTTCGTGAAAACGGCCGCAAAGTGCCGTTCTGGGGAACCATGGCACCGATTGGCACGGCCGTGCCAAGGGTGCCATGGGCCCACGATCGGTGGGCATCGAACGCAGGCAGCGGGTCCGAACCCCGCGCACTCTTTGTTCCTCCGCCGCCCCGCTGGATCAGTCCGCGGGGCGGCTGAGGGGCATAACGGCCCGCGCATGCGCGGGTTTCACGCATATGCGTGATGACGTCATCCGCGCATGCGCGGGTTGGAGCCGTCCAATCCGCGCATGCGCGGCTGATGTCATCATGCGCGTCAGCCGCCGTTAACTTTGGCGCGCGGGCTTAGCGAAGTTCGCTAAGCCTGCAATGCCGAGGTTCACGGGGCCCCGCTGCTAGCCCCGACTGGGGAGCAGAATTTAGTATGGCCAATCCACCTACCCTGCACATCTTTGGGTTGTGCTGGTGAGGCCCACGCAGATACCAGGAGAGTGTGCAAATGGACAGTGACCCGTGGCCGGGATCGATCCATGGTCCTCGGCACCGTGAGGCAGCAGTGCTAACCGCTGCGCCACCGTGCCGCCCTGAAACAGTCACATGTTGATATGAGTCTTCACATTCAACCAATTGGATAGCAAGATTTTCTGAAATCAGCAAATTACACACAAATATCAACTCATTTACTGCAGCATTTATTAAAACGGAGAGTCAAAAAGATTCCTGAAGGACTCATTGCAAATCTACACATTCACTGTGCCCAAGAGTATTTTCCATTGCCTTTGTCAATTTGGTGACATTTGAGGAACAATCTTAAGTTAATATTTGTAAAATAAGGATTGATTCTTTTTTTAAACTGGCTTCTTTTGGATTTTAGTTCATTTTAAGCAATATTAGCGGCAATTATTTTTATGCCAAATCTGAGTGATGCAGGTTGACCGGTACATTACTATTCAGAAAAGTAGCAAATTGAGAACAATGAATTGACAGCCATTGTGAATTATATAATTTGCAGGTTTAACTGGAAATAGAACAGTACAGCACAGAACAGGCCCTTCGGCCCTCAATGTTGTGCCGAGCCATGATCACCCTACTCAAACCCACATATCCACCCTATACCCTAACCCCTAAATGGACGGGATGGAAAGAGTTCATGACCTTACCAGCAATGAGAATGCTATCTGGTGTTGTGTACACTGTGTACAGCACAGCCAGAATTTTGGAAGTGCATAAAGAGTCAGAATATGAGAAAACATGACCATAAACCTGTACGGACACTATGAAAATCATGGGTTTGGAAATTTTGTCCATAAAATTGTAGGAACAATGTACTGGAAATGCACAGCTTTATAGACCTTACTTCTTAAAATCAACAAAGTTCTGTAAAAACAGGAACAGTTTGCCCCCATACATTTACTGCTGACAAAGAACATTATGGTTATAAAATGCCAAAGTATTTTCTACATAAGGAAAGAAGATGTAGCTGTGTCTGAGAGGGAGACTGACTACTACCTTAATGCTCAACACAAGTCTACTGGACACAAGTAAACATCTTAATTCATATGTATAATCAGGTATTGTTTATCATAACCGGAAAGTTTAAATGTTGAAAAAGAAGCAAATTTTCTTCTTTTGAATCTGCTTCTTAATGTTATTGATACAATCTCGCATTCACTCAAGCCAGTAAACATTTTGGTGACATAGGTCTCATCAGATTTATACCAGATAACACTTGGAGAAGAGCAGTCTTGCTCCAATGCGCTCACTATAGTGTGGTTCACTGGATGAGTCACTGGGCAACCAGAAGACACGACTTTAAAGCATTTATTTATCAGTACATGGGAATGGTCGATATCCCAAAAAGTTCAAACATTTAATTTCAGGAGACTCACTCATTTGATTATTTCATTAAAGTATTTGAAATGCCTAATTGGGTGCCAGTCAAAATGCCAGGTTCTTGCAGTGTTTCTTCAAAGAGGCCTAACTTAAAGTAAGGGATGGTCCTTGAATATGATTAATTACTTTCAATTTACTTTTCCATTCTGTTGTCTCCAGTGACAGTGCTGAGCTGGAGCTTCAGCAAACCCGTTAAAGGAGGACCACCTGGAGTAATTTTAATATCTCACAGTGTGACTACATGATAAGGTGTGATGCAGTTTTTAGTCAATCAAATTGAAGGTTCCAGTTACTCTGAAAAGCTGCACAGCAATCTAGCAGTCCATGTTTGTAACAAGAGCATCAAACCAGCCTGCATGACAATCTATTGCATATTTTATTTCAGATACATTGTTGAATATTTGTCCAAGGCTTTTAGCACCAGCCTTTCATTCAATTGGAACCATCTTTATGAATGTATTTAGGAAAAAGTGTCTGGTAAAGGTGAGTATCCAAGCAAACAGTGGAAATCCCTATTAATCCTGGATCAAAACACTTGACGCAATTAGCTGAAGATTTGCCACCTGCATGAAAATAGCTCTTGGGCTTTCTCTCTAATTGCCTTGGATTGTTACATCTCCAAATAAATAGATGTCTTTCAATGAATACTAGCAGGAGTTAGATAAAAGACCATTTCTGACTGGCATGCATGAAGGCCCATCAAAATAAAAAATGTTCCATGTTTACAAGATTTCCTTGTCACAAATTTGCTTAGGTAGATCATATGACGACCAGTTGAGGAGGGGAGAAATGTCCCCCCCTATTCTCCCAATCCTCATTTGACTGTAACAGGATTTTTAAAAAAGAATTTAGAGAGGGTGTGCTTTGCCTATACAAAAGTGTCCCACTATTTACGGTGTCACACTTGTAGATAATTACTCAGACAGGTTTTCTTAGATCAAAAGATAACAGAAGTTTATTAAGACCATAAGACATAGGAGCAGAATCAGGCCATTCAGCCCATCGAGTCTGCTCTGCCATTCAATCACAGCTGATATGATTATCATCCGCATTCTCCTGCCTTCTCCTCATAATCCCTGGTCCCATTATCTATCTCTGTCTTAAAGACACTCAGTGATTTGGACTCACAGTCTTCTGCAGCAAAGAGTTCCACAGATTCACCACCCTCTGGCTGAAGAAATTCTTCCTCATCTCTGTTTTAAAGGATCGTCCCTTCAGTCGGAGGCTGTGGCTTCAGGTTCTCGCCTCTCCTTCTTGTGGAAACATCCTCTCCACGTTCACTCTATGAGGACTCTCGGTATTCTGTAAGTTTCAATAAGATCCCAACTCATTCTTCTAAACTCCAATGAGTACAGACCCACCCAGAATCCTCAACTGCTCCTCATATGACAAGCTCTTCATTTCAGGGATCATTCTTGAGAACTTCCTCTGGACCCTTTCCAAGGCCAGCACATCCTTCCTTAGATATGGGGCCCAAATCTGCTCACAATTTTCCAAATGGGGTCTGACCAGAGCCTTATACAGTTTCAGAAGTACATCCCTGCTCTTGTATTCTAGCCCTCTTGACATGAATGCTAACATTGCATTTGCCTTCCTAACTGCTAACTGAACCTGCACGTTAACCTTCAGAGAATCTTGAACAAGGACTCCTAAGACGCTTTGTGCATTTGATTTCCTATGCCTTTTCCCATTTAGAAAATATTCTATGCCTCCATTCTTCCTACCAACGTGCATAACCTCACACTTTTCCATATTGTATTCCATCTGCCACTTCTTTGCCGACTCGCCTAGCCTGTCCAAGACCTTCTGCAGCCCCGCTGCTTCCTCACTACTACCTGTCCCTCTGCATATCTTTCTATCATCTGTAAACTTGGCAACAGTGCTTTTGAAACTATTCCCAAGTTAAACAAAAATAAGTAAAACATGGAACCATTCCTACGGTCACACAAATTTGCCTGGGCTCACACAAACACAATATAGATGTCAGAGTAAAAGGATTGGCTTAGAAGAATTTTGCAGTCCATGAATGAAAAAATTAAGTATGTGGTTCCTTGATTAGCTTCAACTTGGTGATTCAATGTTGCGGCCATTTAGCTTAACTGTTCTTCTAGATGCAGTTGTATGGAAAAGGTTTTCTCACATTTAAAAAAAGATCTCAGTTTGCAGTCATTTTCTTCCCAATGCAGTCATTTTACAAACTGAGTGCAGTACTTCAGGAGAGAGAAATTTTGGAGGGGGGGAATAAGGCAAACGGTTCCAACAGCCTGTTTCGATACAGCATTGTCCTTTTTACTTGTTCCTCTGCTGCTTGACAGGAGTTCTCTTGAAGTACTTTGCTGGTTGTATGTTCTAGGGGGCTTGATTAGTTCATGTCTGCTGCAGTTATTGTTTCAGAACAAGTAACTGAATTTTGATCTCTCACCTCAGAAACATATGGAAACTGTGGTGTCAACAGTCAGGGGATGGGGTCTTTAATGCTCCCCAAGGGCTTGATTTTCTATCCTAGAATCCAGAATTCCTTCAGTTCAGAAGGAAGCCCATTGAGGCTGCACCGACCCTCTGAAAGAGCACCCTACCTAGTCCTCCGCTCCTGCCCCACCCTATCCCGGTAACCCCACTTAACCTGCACATCTTTGAACACTGAGGGGCAATCTAGCATGGCCAATTTTAAAAAAAAAATTAAGAGTAACCAATTATTTTTTCCAATTAAGGGGCAATTTAGCGTGGCCAATTCACCTAGCCTGCACATCTTTTTTTGGGTTGTGGGGGTGAAACCCACGCAGACACGGGGAGAATGTGCAAACTCCTCACAGACAGTGACCCAGGGCCAGGATTCGAACCCGGGTCCTCAGCGCCATAGGCAGCAATGCTAACCACTGTGCCACTGTGCTGCCCAAGCATGGCCAATTTACCTAACCTGCAGATCTTTGGACTTTGGGAGGAAACCGGAACACCCGGGGGAAACCCATGCAGACACAGGGAGAACGTGCAAACCCCACACCGTCACCCAAGGCCGAAATTCAACCCAAATCCCAGGCGCTGTGAGGTAGCAGTGCTAACCACTGTGCCAACAGGCCACCCTACTCTGTGAAATGCAAAATTATGTTTTGAAGCAGTTTGGCCTGTCTGAGCTGTTTCTTCTTAAAAAGCATAATTGTCCTTATAGGCTCCCAGTTTAAAATGCAGAGAAAAAAAATCAAAAGTCTTGAAAAAGCACATCCTTATGACAGTCATATCAGGTCAATTCCATAATTCCTGAGACAATAGTTCATTGTTGCAGTCCTCGCCTCACGGCAATTGTATCTCTGTACATTAGCATCTTTACGATTTTGCAATTCAGATTGCAGTGTAATGATGTGCAATAGATTTTACGGGTTACGGCCATGTTTACTGTTCCGTGCAAAGCTTCAGACTTACATGCCATTCCTTCTCCGACCAGCATCAGCAGTCCCAAGTTTATTGTGCCATTGATGGTGTTCGATAAATTTTTATTTTTTAAAAAGTAAATTTAGCGTATCCAATTATTTTTTTCCAATTAAGGGGCAATTCAGCGTGGCCAATCCACCTAGCCTGCACATCTTTGGGTTGTGGGGGTGAAACCCACGCAGGCACGGGGAGAACGTGCAAACTCCACACGGATAGTGACCCAGGGCCGGGATTCGAACCCGGGTCCTCAGTGCCGTAGGCAGCAATGCTAACCACTGTGCCACCGTGCTGCCCGTGTTTGATAATTTGGCGCAAAATGCGGAACACTGATTAGATTAAACCTGTAAGTAAGTGTCAGCGCTGAGTCAAGCTCGTGCTGAACCTTTAAGACAGAAGCCTGGATTCTTTCAGGCTTCAAATCTGGAATAAGTAGAGAGAGAAAGAAAATGGTGAATCTGTGGTGTGTGTGTGTGTGTGTGTGTGGTGTAGCTCTTAACCGGCATTGCCAATCATGAAAAAACGGGTGGGGGTCAACCGTTTGGTCAATCAATTTAATTCAATTTCCCAAAGTGAAAAAAGCTTTTTCTACATAATTAAATTAAAAGATTGTAAGTGAGTATGGTTACAAACAGCTAGTTTTCACAAGCCGCACACTGATGGAACCTAATTGATAGAACAATGGAGGTAACTGTGGGAAACAGTAATGCTGTTCTGCCCATGTCCTTTGTTCACTTACTCCGCTCGGATACAAAAACAATAGGATCCTGGTGCCCCATGCCCTCTTCTGGCTTAAGATATAATGGCACATTTCGGCTGATAGCTTTTCCCCAAATGAAGTGTTAGCCCAGCACACCTGAAAAAAACTAGTCAATAAAGCTTTAGACGGACGGACACAACTAACAATATTTCCTTCTTCCTCCCACATGTCAAATTGAAAGAATTTGTTTTGCAGTACATCATGGTGTGACAAGAAGACAGGAATGTGTTCTCTTTATCTGAGGAAGGATATCTTGCTCCAGGGGAAGTGCAACAAAGGTTTATCAGACTGATTCCTGGGATGGCGCGGGACTGACATATGAGGGGGGATTGAATCAGGATTGTATTTGCTGGGGTTCAGAGGAATGAGGGGGGGGGACCTCTTAGAAACCTACAGAATTCTAACAGGACTGGACAGAGTAAATGCAGGAAGGATGTTCCCGATGCTGGGTGTGTCCAGAACCTGAGGTCACAGTCCGAGGATATGGGATAGACCATTTAGGGCAAAGATGAGGATGAGGAGAAATGTCTTCACCCAGAGAGTGGTCGGCCTGCAGAATTTGTTATCACAGGAAGTGGTTACGACAGGAAGTTTCAAGAAGCAGTTAAGGTGAAGGGGATCAAAGGATAAGGGGGGGGGAAGCGGGATTAGGCTATTGAGTTCAGCCATGATCATAATGAATGGCGGAGCAGGCTCGAAGGACTGAATGGCCACCTCCTGCTCCTATTTTCTATGTGTGGTGAATGTGATTCACACTATATATAGTTGCCAATATCACTCCATATATATATGTTCATTATCTACCCATTGTAAGTGCAGTTGCACTATCTGACCACCAGGGGGAGTCGCTCTGGGAGTACGCGAGAGTTGTACTGGGCTCCTCCCTTGACTCCGCCCAGGACTCCTCCCCCTGGGACCGATGTATAAAGATCAGTGCCTTAGAGCCAGCCTGCCATTTCACCTGAAGTTCAACGACGAATAGGCTGGCTCTATTGTAAGTGTATTAAAGCCTCTGTTCAGATCCAACTACACGTGTTCGCTGAATTGATGCTTCCATCACTATGTTTCTATGTTGTACCTGCTTTTTTTCCATTTCATGAGCAGATTAATTTAAGTATATTTTTAAAAATAGCATAATCAAAATTGAAGTTTGTGTTCAGTTTAAAAAGTCAACATTTGCCTGATGAAATGAAATGAAATGAAAATCACTTATTGTCACAAGTAGGCTTCAAATGAAGTTACTGTGAAAAGCCCCTAGTCGCCACATTCCGGCGCCTGTTTGGGGAGGCTGGTACGGGAATTGAACCATGCTGCTGGCCTGCCTTGGTCTGCTTTCAGAGCCAGCAATTTGGCGCCTGTTTGGGGAGGCTGGTACGGGAATTGAATCGTGCTGCTGGCCTGCCTTGGTCTGCTTTCAAAGCCAGCGATTTGGCGCCTGTTCGGGCAGGCTGGTACGGGAATTGAACCGTGCTGCTGGCCTGCCTTGGTCTGCTTTAAAAGCCAGCGATTTAACCCAGTGCTAAATATGACCAGATTGCTTCCGTAGACAATCTTTAATATGCTATGGTGGTTACAAAATTGATAAGCGGCTTTGTCTTTACATCACCTTTTGATATTTCTGATAGCCTGATTGTTTGGGTGCATATTGCATCCACACTGTAATTATCAACAAGACAAACTATCGAGAATGCTTTTGGATTAAGAGGAAATCTGTATAAAGTGAGTTACTGATAATTTTTAGTTTATTTTGTTTGGGAGTGGATAAAATAACCCTGACATAAATCTTGCAAAGTTGGGAAGAAAAGGAATTGGACTAAAAATTATATGTTGCTTTTTAAGCTATGCAACAAAGATACCAAAGTACTTTGATTGTTTAACTGTTCGTGAATTGGTTCCAGATTTAATCAATTGGGACAGGCTCAAGGGGCAGAATTAGCGAAGCACAGATATCTCAGAGAGTTATGGGGGAAGAGGAGGCTGCAAGGATAGGGAGGGAAGGGTGGTACAGTGGTGCAATAGTTAGCACTGCTGCACGGCGGCAAGGACCCGGGTTCGATCCCGGCCCCAGGTCACTGTCGTGTGGAGTCTGCACATTCTCCCCGTGTCTGTGTGGGTCTCACCCCCTCAACCCAAAGATGTGCAGGGTAGATGAATTGGCCACGCTAAATTGCCCTTTTAAAAAAAAGAATTGGGCACTTTAAATTTATTTTTAAAAAGAGATAGGATGGGGCAAAATCCAATTATCCTCAGGAATCATGATGAGCACTTAACCAGTTCTCGTTGCTTTTGATGTGGGCAGCAGAAAAGTTTTATACTGCCTGCTAATTTACATAATTGCTGCTTGCAAAGGCGTAAGGTAAGCTGTTGAGTGGCTGTATATCTCAGCAGGGAACCTAAGTTTATGTGATGCCATCACCACTCAGAGCCAACGTGTACCTCTTAAAGGGAATTATTGTCTCTAAAGTCCATTCTGGCTGGAGTGAGTACTGGAACTATTTTCGGGAGAGAGTTTGAGCGAGAATTATAGCACAACATAGCCAAAAGCTGCAAGGATGGATTGGTGGGGGAGGTAGCTAGGAGCAAAGATGTCGTCTATCTACTGGGGCCATGATGCCTTCAAGATAAACTTTACAGTAACCATAGTGACTCTTTCTCAGGAGTCAAGGCCTGAAGAATGGATCTAGTGCTGCAAAACACTCAATGACCTCAATCACCTCACACAAGGGGTCAAGGTCAGTAGATTTATCTTAAAATGCCATATATCACCAACTACACCAGAAGCCTTGCGACAGCGCAATACACCACACCCCCATTTAGTCACTTTTTAACAATCCTGATCAAGCACAACTAATACCCTTCATAGCTTCACCTCACCCTCAGACCTTATACTGCTGAAAGTCTTGCATCCACATCTTACAGCCTGCATGAACTGCCAGCTGTTCAACCATGACCGCCACACCACCTCTTGTCCTCAATGACCTTTCTCCTTTCAGATACCCAAGAACTATCGTCTGCCAGTCAGCGCAGGCAGAGCCAGAACTGGAGATGGTGATGAGGAAGTAACACCATCATTCTCACACATGTAGCCATGAGCACAGACACGGACACTTTTCATATTTTATAAGGCAGCTTGGAGATGAGAGCTGCATTTGGGTGAGACACCAGGCATGCGGCCTGCAGCCAGGACAGGGAACACGGTTAGCACAGGTGCCAGTTCAATGGAGGGACAGGTAGCACAAGAATTCTGCTGCAGATAAGGACTGAGATGAGCACTTCAATGAGGTGGGCTAAGAATAAGGCTGGTAGGGAGACACAATGAAGCGTCTGGCACATTGGTAGGCCTGCCAGAATGCCTGCGTGAATTGTCAAGGAGCATGGGGGAGACTGCCACCAAATTGGCACAGGATTTGTGCAGAGCTAGAAGGCCTGTGCGTGGGATGCACTAGATTAGCACGCTTGTGGATCCAACCACGATGCAGTTTCTGATGGCCAATCACTCAGCTGCCATGGCAGCCCAAGCAGAAATCACCCGGTATCTGGGTGCAGCAGTGGAGGCCCTGGCATCTGCAATGCAAGGTTATTGCCACTAATGCTTGGTACTCAGATTGCCGCTGCCTTGGTTGTGGGGATGCCAATGTTCAAATGGGGATGTAGAATGTCACAGAATTCCAGCAAGTCTGCCCTCTAAAGGATTACTAGGATTTCTGACGCGCCGCCTCAGGGGAGTGGCTGAGGCTCTGTCGAGGAAATACCAGCTAATCATCCCAATACTGTCCCGTCAGTGCGTTCGCTGTCACCTTCCGCCATTTAGCCCTGACTGCTTCCGCCTGTGCCAAAATTGTGCAGTTCCAAGCGAGCCTTCTGGGGCCAGACCTGCATGAGGTTGGCCTCTGAGAACATCGGCAATCGCCACCACGTAAAGGTCAGCAGCCTTCCAACCTCCATGCTGTAGCCACTGTGTAGGAGCGCCAGCATTGAAACGTACACGGAAAGTAAGCACTAAGGGAAGGCACATGTTGATGGGTTGATGCTGCAATTGTAGATCCATTTGGTTTGGTTTGATTATTTATAAATCTGGCTTGGAATTTTTATTTTGTGCTGGCTTTTGTTTTTGCTGGAGCAGGCGCTGTGCTGATTAGTAATGCGGGATGTTAGTTGATGGGAAATTAAGTTTGCTTTTACTGGGATCGCAGTTTAGTTGACCACGGACAGTTGGTTAGAAAAGGACTATGTCTTCTCCACATGCTCCTCGGCCGGTCAGCATACAGCCGGCCCAAGGGCTGTACCCTCAAGACTCCAAATTTGTGCTGTGCATTTTGACACATTCTCCTAGAGTAACAGACTCCACACCAAACCAGGTAGTGGAGGGGTTGCTTCAGCACCCCAGTGGTCTACATGATCACATTTGCAGGCACCCTATGTGTGAATGGGCAGCACATTAGAGTCATGGGCCAGGTCATCATATCCCTTATCGCCCAAGAGCCATCATCTTGTTTGTCAGTCATTCGAATACCGATGACGCAGTGGACGTCTGCAGAATGACATGATTGCTGCCAGGATAGATGGCACTCTGACCTCCATTATACGCTGCATATGTTTGCACACCTGATGGATGTTGAAGGAATGGAATCCTTCCTTGCAGTCCAGTTCAGAGCAGAAATGCAGCACCCGCAAAGCGATACATATGCAGTCATGGATCCTGAATTGGGTGAAGCTTGCAATCCGCTCAGAGACACATACTCATTCTGTTTTTCTCTCTGAAATATATTAAGCTCTCTTGGAAAACAGTCTCAGTGGAATGATTTGGCAAACTGGAAGATGTTGCAAATATCACCTGCTCTAGCCTGCAAGGAGCACTGTCACCTTCACCACTATTTGCAACGCCATCCTTGTCCACCTTTAAATTGCTGACGCAGTAGATTTCAATGAGAACATCCTTACTGAAGCAGAAGTTATTTCTAACTGAGGCTCAGGTAGATTTGCTCCCTGAATATCGTTGATGGATATGGCATCTTGCTGAGAGTTCTTCTGCCCTTCTTCCAGCAGCTTGTCCTGCTCTCTGCCGCCTCTGTTCGATCTCTCTGTCATCCTGTGGTCCAAGGGGTTTATTTACTGCACCCGTGTCTGAGAATAATTGGTTTGTGCAGAATCCTTGACATCGGCACAAGTCCTCCAGCACCTGCTTTGCCGTTCCCTGTGGATTTGACCATATTAAACAACGTGAGAATCACCAAATGTATCTGCAATTGCAACATCAGCCAGATGGGTGCTGGGGGCTTTCTGCTGTGAATGCATGTTCAGCTGCGTGGGTTTAAGAGATAGCATTAGCTCTAGGACGACCTCCTAAATGGTTATACCCTGATTAAAATCCTATTCTGCATACTTCCAGAAAATGATACCTGTAATCACACTCTAACATGCTCATTAAAATTGGCATTCAGCATGTCTTGCACCAGAATGTGTGTCAAGAACTCTGTTTTGGAACTAAGACAGAACTCATCTCACTGATAAACTAGCTATTAAGGAGTCATAATTTGTACCAGGATCCTGTTAGAAAAGTGTTTGGCATGATTTCTAAAATGACATAAGTCGTTGAAGTCCTCCTTGTGATTTAGCACAACAATAAAAAGCACCTTCATTTCCAAGGAAAAGGGGCGTGCAAATGGCTGAAAAGTTTCTAGATTAAGTTCAAATAGCGGGGAAATAAGCGGGGAAACTCCGAGAGGGGTGTCATTGAGGACGAATCTCCTCTTGGTCCAGGTAAACTGATTTCCATGGCAGTTCAGGAAGTGTCATTTTCAAAAATGAGCACGTGGAATAGGTTTTCAGATCATCTTTTGTGGGGATGAAAAAAAACAGAAATTGAATTGATGGTTAAGAAACACAAAGGAATTAGGCAGATTCAAGGAGAGGAGCAACATAAGGCTTCATTTAAATCTCACAGATAACATGAAAGATGTAATACTGTGGCATCAGATGAATTAGACATTATTGAAGGAGTACTAAAGGTTACCTGGAATACATTAAAGCCCAAACTATTTCCTGATGAATAAGTGGAATGTAGATTGATGAACACTGTGGAAGAGATGCTTGCACTGCACCGGCAGGTTCTTGGGGAAAAAGTAACAAGTCTGTGCTGTCTTTGACTTTATTGAAGTCAACAGATAACAAACACTTGAAAGGCATCAACGTAATGGCTGATATTGAATTCAACAGACAAACCGGCTTTGCCAGTAGCAATGTGTGTAAAACCTGGACATTCAAGAAAGACTCCTTTGTTCCTTTGACATGTGATGCAACTGAAGTAAGTCAGGAAAAATCTTCAATTAGAAAGCAGCAACTCAGACCTCGTTGAAAGCCAACATTTTGTATATTATAAATGAGAGAAACTGGGTGATATATGAGAAGTGAAATTCAACTCTGGCAGGTTGCAAAAGGGGTGGCAACAGATCAACATTACCCACCCCACTCGGTGTTCTTTACCAGTGAGGTTAATGGCGAACAAAATGTATGATTGCAGCCAATTGGATGTTTTCCGTTTTACGACCTCTGTGAAGTTGAAGGTTTCACTGATGTCCGACAGAAGCCGACCACAAACTTCCCGCTTGGGTTATTGCTGGAGAAGTATGAAGGGGGTGACTGTGGGCAAAATTAGAAACAAAGCAAAAAGAAAGTCTTGCAAGCAACACATCTCAAAGAGCTTCACAATGAATGAAGTATTTTTTGAAGTGTAGTCACTGCTGTAATGTAAGAAAAACCGAGCTCATTTGTGTTCAGCACATTCCCACAAACCGTAATGTGATAATGGCCGGAATTTTCCATTCCCCCTTCCAGAAGGTTTTCCTGAGGCAGAGCCTGCTCACCACTGGCTGCCGACAGGATCTTCCGATCCCAACGACGCTTACGGCGTTTTGCATGGCTTGCCCATCCTGCCAGTGGGGAACACATAGCGGGGGTCGACTTCGCTGTGACCAGAAGATCCCGCCGGCAGGAAAGTCCTGCCCAATTTTCTTTTGCGAAGTTCATTGAGGGATAAGTATTGCCCAGGAGACCAGGAATAACTACTCGGTTTAATATCTCATCCAAAAGATAGCACCTTCAACAATGCAGTGCTCAATCCCGACTGCATTTGAGTGCCAGCCATGATTCTTGTCCTCGGGTCCTGGTGAGGGAATTGAACTTGCGATTCAGAGACAAAGACTTGGACCTTTGTGAAGATTTTTACAAAAATGGCCGTGGAGGCCCAAATCTAGAAGTCCTGACCCAAAACATGGCACCTACCACTTTTGCAGGGGGGTATGGTGGAATGGTAGCGTGTTCTAAGTTACGCATCCACAGTTCATGGAGGCAATTGCACATGATAAAGTGCAGCTGCGTCTGGCTGATCTGATTTTCATTAGTGGGATATCCAAAACACAATTTGTGAAATTTAGACCTGGTCGGAGATGGTCGAAAGCTGCTGGAGTTCTTATGAGAGGTGGAGTATACTTTTGGATATGCTCCTAGGACATCTTTGGGAGAGACAGGTGCTCTTTGTGATTGTTAAAAGTAGACATGAATGTATGTAAAAAGTGCATAAATTATTAGAACAGTAACTCATTGGAACTGTCAAGAGAACTGTCAAAAGTGTCATGATAGGGTGACATTAGGAACTTGTCCAGAAATAGTGTCCAATGTTTAGCAATCAATTTAGTACTTAAACAAACTGAAGGAAAAGACTGCTAGCACTACAGTTGGAGGTATATTCCCACAGCCTGAGTTACCTTGCCCCATTCAGACCTAACCTCGTTAATGGGAATACACAGGATCAACCAGGATTATTCATTCAAGATCCATTGTCAATCAGGGCAACCTTGTTTGAACATCCATCAATGCATCACAGTGTCTGATGACCTATTTGTCCATCCATAGAAGGTTAGTTGCATATGAATTGCATAGGTCTGTCCTTTTGTAAAAATTGGGGTGGGCAATCAGCCAAGATAACGATAAGGGATTCAGGTCTGGCTACTTCAGGGGACAACCTTTGTTTGAGGGGGTGGGCGGAGCTTAGACAGAAAGAGGAAGAAATGTTTTTTTGAAAAATTACAGCAGAAAATTGTGGAGGTCATCCAGCGAGGTCATTAAGGAAGCTGGTCCAGATACAGATTTTCAAAAAAAACGGTTCTAAAGGAATGTAACTTATAACAGAGAATTGCTTCATAAATATAAATATCTTCCTTGCCAGGCTGTATAAGTGGAATGAGAGCTGTATGTTTATTGGATCTGTGGTTAATGGGAACTAATGTGTTAAGGTTAAGACACTGCATGTAATCTATAAGTGTTAGAATTGAGGTAAAAGTTAAATATTGGTTTATTTTCTTTGGATAAAGTTTGTTTATAACATAACAAAGCCCTATTCCTTATATTAGCACTCCTGGAATGAATCCATCTTTCTGCACCATATTAAAAAGGTATGGCATCTGGTCCAGCCTCTTAACCTCTGTTGAGAGATGACCAGACATCCATAACTGTTATTACTGTTAGAACCTGCCTGAATTCTATTGGCTGGGGACAATTGGTTTTCCCATGACTCATGGGAGTATGAGCGTCCCAATGAGGGGGCGGGGCAATCACTGGCACTTACGGATGTATAAATGGAACTGGCCAGTGTGGTACCAGCGAGAGAAGGAAGCAGTGCTGAACTACTGCTGCTGTGTACATATTGTTGTAACTAAAGTTACTTTCTGTTTGACTCTACAAACACGTGCTGGATTCTTCGTGACCTTCACAAAAGTAACAAAAGGAACGTTAAAACAAGATGTCAAAAGAAACTATCAAGAGAGTTGTATCAAGGTGTTTTCAAAAGGAACTGTCAACAAAGCTGTCAAAGGAAGATGTCAAGGAATTGAAACTTCGGCCCCTTAAATATTTGGAGCGAAAACTGCAGTGGTTTTAAAAAAACGGGAGAAATCGTAAAGCTGCCGTAAAACCCGGGCGGGTTTTACGGCAGCGCACCCCTTCCCGACCGGGGACCGATTCTGGTCCCCGGTCGGGGCTAGCAGCCCGACGCCGTAGGCTCCGGCAAGACGGGCTTAACGAAAATCGTTAAGCCCGCTTGCCGGAGTTAGCGCCGGCTGACGCGTCATATGACGTCAGCCGCGCATGCGCAGTTTGGAAGACTCCAACCCGCGCATGCGCGGGTGACGTCATCGCGTTTTTGCGCGAAACCCGCGCATGCGCGGGCCGGGTTGCCCCTCAGCCGCCCCGCGAATGGATACTGCGGGGCGGCGGAAGGACAAGTAGTGCGCGGGCATCGGGCCCACTGCCCGCGATCGGTGCCCACCGATCGCGGGCCCATGGCACCCTTGGCACGGCCGTGGTACGGCCGTGCCAATCGGTGCCATGGTTATTAATAGCGAGTTTGTGACGCCGTTTTTACGAACGGCAAGACCAGGTGTGTTTGCCGTTCGTAAAAACGGCGGAAAGGCCTGGGACTTCGGCCCATCTAACAGCTGAGAATCGCTGCCGGCCGTAAAAAAAACGGCGGCAGCGATTCGGGTCGGGACTTCGGCGCGGGGGGGGGGAGAATAGCGGGAGGGCGGCAAAAATGTCGGGAAGGCCCTCCCGCTATTCTCCCACCCGTCGTGGGGGGCGGAGAATTTCGCCCACGCTTTCTATTTTACTATTCTTGTTGACATAGGATTGGGGGTTATAACTACAGGATTAGTGCTGCACAATTGATTTATTATTACAGTGGGGTGCCTGTCAATTATTTAGCTCTCCCTTCACGCTTGAATGCATCTCATGTACCCTCCGTTGATCCTAACCACGATGTTTATAAACCCTCTTGTTTTGATTGACAGCTCCTGACCACTTCAAAGTAGCTAATTGCAGAAAGTATTTTGCATCCTTATGCATTCCATTGTGGGTGTGTGTGTGTGTGTGTGTGTGTGTGTGTGTGTGTGTGTGTGGATGGGGGGTTATCCATTATGCCTGTGGTGGGGGGGGGAGGATGCTCTTGTCAGCGGGGTGGTCGACATTTGGGCTGCAGGGGGGCTAGGAATTTGTCACTGTATGATGGAAGCCCAAGCCGGAGAGTGATGGGAATCTGATGCAGTTGCTGCTCTGCAAAGGATTGTGACTTGCACCTGGGCATCACTCTTCACGCCAGCGGGGGCCATTGCGATTCTCCGCCTATGTGAACACTTTGACTCCGGAATGAAGAATCCCACCCTGAATAACTTAATCTTAAAATTGGTCCTGGGACATTGGGGTTGTGTGGAAGTATTGATGGTTGGAGGACTGTTTTTTTGGTCTCTTATTTAATTTGATTGCTTTGAATAAATGCCAGTGCCACCTTCCGCACAACCCGCTTCCATACCCGGCAGCCTTTGTTTTGTTTCTGGGAACACCTTCCAAATCTCCAATGAAACAGAATCCCCCCATCCCATCCCATCAGAACAAAAAATTTGAAGTTCCGAGGCACTTTTCACCCAGTTGGGTTTGTGGAGGTGGGAATTGTCCCAACTCTGAGCTCCTGACTTACGAGCGGAAAATCGGGCCAAAACAATGTAAAGACTTGGGTTGACAACTGTAAAGTGAACTCGCTCTGCTGGGGAATTGAGAAGGCTGGAGACCTAATAGACCTAGAATTAGAAAGTGAAATCAATGGATGGAAATCACCAATTGCATTGTCTGGGGAAAAGCTGTGAAAAGAATTGCGAATTAGATATCTGCAGCTAATTCAGAGAGATTTACAGATTTACAATAGGAATATATGAATAAAAACTAATGAAACCTGCTTGCGCCTTGCCCCATCCGTCACACAATGACATGCCTGTCACAGCTTTCCATCCGAGAGCAAAGATAAAAAACAGTAAGAAGTCTGACAACACCAGGTTTGTTTCAAATCACTAGCTTTCGGAGCACTGCTCCTTCCTCAGGTGAATGAAGAGATAGGTTCCAGAAACATTTACATAGACAAAGTCAAAGATGCAAGACGATACTTTGAATGCTAGCGTTCGCAAAGAAAAAAAACAGTTTGAAAGAGAGAAGAAAGAATGAAGCAAGGGAAACCGGGAAAGGGAGTAAAAAGCAGCAGAAAAACAACAGACATTTAAGATAGCAAACTTTTCCAACTTACCCATGGGCGGTGTTTGTTGAGACCGCAGTGAGTAGCTCAAGCAAAAATAAGACAAATAAAAATAAACTGGGCTGGAATGACTCCCTCCACAAGAAATACAGCAATAGATTATCTATCACCCTGTAAGTGCCATTGTATTTTCCATGGTTGTGAGTTTTTAAGATCTTAACCTAGACTAGAATCGTTTATCATGAAATGGCATTCAACGAAACAAGGCAGCTAATGTTTTTACCTTAGCTTGTCAAGCAGAGTCCAAACAGTTATCTTCACTTATGTAGGTAAAGATTGAAATCTACTAAAACCACCCAGACAATCCATTTCCAGCAAAAGCAAATCAGACACTTACTATTCATTCAGGGAAAATAGAAATCACCATGAAGGCTCAGAAGATAGCACCCCAGAGGGGCAAGATTGTTCTACAAACTTGTAACAATTAAGTGCTTTAGATCGTGTTATAGTGTAAGAAACTGAAGCCTGAGCAACTTCCTGAACCCTTTGATTTAATTTTAATGCTGCCATATTCTGCTTTTTTTTGGTTTATCATTGTATGTATATGATGCCAATTATATCTTATAGGCCCAATAATAAAACAGGCAAAGGGATATATTACAGGAAATCTCTTCATGTATACAATGTTCCATCAGAATCAAAAGAACAAAATACTCATGTTGCATCAGTATTGTGTATAAAGGCCCTTTTTCATTGAATCTTTACCCTTGACTAGTTCCTGCTCTCATTACTTTCCCTGTTAAGCGGTTAAACAGCTTTCACTGTTTCTTCTCATTCTGCTCCAATTCTCTCCATGACAGTCCCTTCACAACCATTCTCTAATATTCTTTGTTTATCTCAGAGTGGCCTTGTTTGGCTTCCTTCAAGCTTCAGCAATCTCATCTGCTTCAACATTTAGAAATCTCAGCAATGGATTTTCCTCGGGATTCTGACTCACAAAAAAGAAAGGAAAATTTTCACTGCAAACAAAAGACGGGGAAGGTGGAATTAGAAAGAGGCATTTGGTGAAAACCAAAACAATTTCATTGTGGTATTTCAAACACTGAAAAATGTATTACTTTCCTGCCGGTATGGTGATCATGCTTTTGACTTGCATCTTTATTTGAATGGACAGGGGAGGTGAGAAGAATGAAACCGCCCCCAAGGCCTTAACAGTTTGCAATCAGTGATGATTGTTTTGGAAAGGTAGATATGTGTATTTCTAAAACCCCCCCCCCATCTTTAGCATATGATCCATTTGGGCCTCACTGTAGCATGGTGGTTAGCATCAATGCTTCACAGCTCCAGGGTCCCAGGTTCGATTCCCGGCTGGGTCACTGTCTGTGTGGAGTCTGCACGTCCTCCCCGTGTGTGCGTGGGTTTCCTCCGGGTGCTCCGGTTTCCTCCACAGTCCAAAGATGTGCGGGTTAGGTGGATTGGCCATGCTAAATTGCCCGTAGTGTAAGGTTCATGGGGGGGATTGTTGGGTTACGGGTATACGGGTTACGTGGGTTTAAGTAGGGTGATCATTGCTCGGCACAACGTCGAGGGCCGAAGGGCCTGTTCTGTGCTGTACTGTTCTATGTTCTAAAGGACCAGCACAAGACTTCCGGCCTTTAAAAATAAAAAAGATTATTTACTCACACATTCACCCCAGGTCTAAATGCTATGTCAATCACTCAGCACTCAGACACATACACACTCAAGAAAAAATATATAGTTACAGAGAACGGAGCACTTTTAGAACTTGTAGGCATAGGGATGGTTCATTGTTCGCATGTCGAGCTTGTTGTGGGAAAACAGCCCGCAGAGCCAACGCAGAAGGAAATATTCTCCGCTTTCCAATCGTAGTTTTGATTGCGTTCAGACAGCTGGAGTCAGGTACCCGTATTATTGTCGGATTCCCTTGAAGAGTTGAACGTTCAGCGGCTCATGAAGTTCGGCACTTGTGGCTTTCGTGTCAGAAAGTCCAATTTGTTTTTAGGTAGACTTGGAGTTTGGGGAATCAGGTTGAGAGGATTTTAAAGACTTTGCAGCTTCCTGTTTCTTAAAAGGCAAAGATGATACTGTCTTTTCTGCAGCTGTTGGCTTGCCGTGTTATTCTGCAGACTGTCCATGTGTTAACTGAGTCCTTATATCAAAAAGTGTTATCTCAAGCCAGTTCCGCTCACAAGACCAATACTAGTATTTTCTAACCAGAATGGTTTGGAAATCCAAAGAGATCATTACACAATAGGCAATGGATGGTGGTCTGACACACTTATTTTGTGTCTCTTTAGCTCTCTTGTATTCAGCACTGATTTTACATAGATTTTACATAGAATTTACAGTGCAGAAGGAGGCCATTCGGTCCATCGAGTCTGCACCGGCTCCTGGAAAGAGCACCCTACCCAAGGTTAACACCTCCACCCTATCCCCATAACCCAGTAACCCCACCCAACACTAAGGGCAACTTTGGACACTAAGGGCAATTTATCATGGCCAATCCACCTAACCTGCACATATTTGGACTGGGAGGAAACCGGAGCACCCGGAGGAAACCCATGCACACACGGGGAGGATGTGCAGACTCCACACAGACAGTGACCCAAGCCGGAATCGAACCTGGGACCCTGGAGCTGTGAAGCGATTGTGCTATCCACAATGCTACTGTGCTGCCCCCTGATCTGGGAGACGGGAAGACTAAAGACCTAGTCATAGACGATAGCGTATGTAAATCCCGCAGATAACATTTGTCTTGATATGTTCAAACCAAGGGGATAGCCCAACTCACGGTGACTCAGTGTGTAAAATTAAATCACATGGGATTGAGTGGATCGAACTGGTTGGCAGACAGGAAACAAAGAGTAGGGAAAAATAGATCTTTTTCCAAGTGGCAGGTAGTAATTAGTGGAGTACCGCAGGGATCAATGCTAGGACACCAGACATTCACATTTCAATGAGGGAACGAAATGTACTATCTCCAAATTTGCAGATCTCACAAAGCTGGGTGGGAAGGTGACCTGTGAGAAGGATAGAGAGATGCTTCAGTGTGGTTTGGATGAGTTGAATGAGTGGGCAAATGCATGGCAGATGCAGTAGACTGCAGATAAATTATCCACTTTGGCAGCAAAAACAGGAATACAGATTATTATCTGAATGGCTATAGATTTGGAGAGGGGAATTTGCAGGAAGAATGTTCCCGATGACGGGGGGAGTCCAGAACCAGGGGTCATTGTCTAAGGTTACGGGTACTCCATTTTGGACTGAGACGAGGAGAAATTTCTTCACCCAGAGACTGGTGAGCCTGTGGGGTTCTCTACTATGGAAAGCAGTTGAGGCCAAAACATTGTCAGCAGAATTCTCCATCAACGGGATCCTCCAGTCTGCCGGCAGCACACCCACGCCAGCGGGTTTCCCAATGGCATGGGGTGGCCCAAATGAGAAATCCATTACCCGAACACGGGTACGGAGAATCCTGCTGCTGGTGGGGGCGTGCCGTGCCAGAAAACGCGGCTGGCGGAACGAAGAATCCCGCCCTGTATGTTTTCAAGAAGGAGTTCGACACATCTCTTGGGACTCAAAGGGATCAAAGGAAATGAAGGGAAAACAGAAACAGGTTACTGAGTTGAATGAGCAGCTATGATCATAATGAATGGCAGAGCAGGCTCGAAGGGCCAAATTGCCTACTCCTGCTCCTATTTTCTATGTTTCTTGCTCTCTCTCCAGCCACCAGCCAAGACTCCACCACCACAGTATAATTTCCTCAGAATATTTACCCAAGAGGTGAGCCCACTTTTAAATCTTATAGTAGTTCTTACCTGGAATACTGTGAACAGTTTGGTCCCCTTAGCTAAAGAAAGATATTCTGGCATTGGAGGCAGTTCAGGGCAGGTTTACTAGGTTGATCCCAGGTACGGAGGGATTTTCTTTTGAGGAATGATTGGTAAGTTCGGCATGTACTTATTGGAATTTAGAAGAATGAGAGGCAACCTTATTGAGACATATAGGATTCTTGACCTTGACAGAGTAGATGCCGAGATCCTCTTGTGGGAGAGTGTAGGACCAGATGACATAATATACAAGTAAGGGGTCACCCATTTAAGAAAGAGATGAGGAGGCATTTTTTCTCTCAGTGGATAGTGAATCTATGGAATTCTTTACTGCAGAGAACTGTAGAGGCTGGGTCTCTAAGTATGCTCAAGGATGAGATCGGCAGATCTTTAATCAATGAGGGAATCAAGGTTTATGGGGATAAATCGGGAAAGTGGAGTTGAGGATTATATCAGATCTACCATGTCTAATTGAACGGTGGAGCAGGCTCGATGGGCCGAATGGCCTACTTTTGCTCCTACGTCTTATAGTCTTATGGTTATTCCAACATAGGGAAACATTTTACCACAAATAGGAAGTTTGGAATGTGTGTGAGATATCTAAATTGTCAAGAGTAGCTATACAAAAGATGTAGCAATAAGCAGCAATTGATCTATTAGAATACATATGCTTCCTGCCTTGGAGAACCCGAGCGAGCGCCATTTAGTACTGCTGTCCACCAAAATGGTCCAGGCAGTCCAGCACTTAGGCGGGGGGGTGTTCATAGGTGATCAGAAGCCCCCTGATACCCTGCCACAGCTGATGCTACCTGGGCCACCTGGGCACCCTGGCAGTGCCAACTGGTTGCTGCCGGGCTGGTGGTGCCACGGTGCCCGGGTGGCATTTTGCCCACGCTGGGAATTGGGATAGTGCGTGCCCTGCCCTTATGAGGTGGGATGGGGGGGTGCTCAATGACCTCCTTATAGGGATGTTGGGGGGGGATCTGAAAGCTGCGTTAGGGGGGCTAGAGATTGGGGCACCATTTAAAAATGGCAGCCAAACCTCTTCCTGAACTGGTGAGCAGAGCTCAGCAGTGCAGGAAATGGGACTAAGTGCTGCCTCGGCAAGACATTCCTCGCTGAGGCCTCAAAATAAAGCTGAATTCCGTTTAATAGCGTGGTCGTTCTCAGCACTGCCAGAGCCGGGAAACACTCAGTTAATTAACTGCACTCGACAAGGGGGAAGTGAAGAATACATATACTTCCAATATAGATTCCAGTAACAAAGGCTGAAAAATATTTACTATTGCTCACGTAAATAATAGAACAGAGTAGTTAAACAAACTTCTCAACAATGCACATAATAATTTTAAAAGACAAGTTGAAATTTGACAATTCATCAGCAAGGTGATTTTGGAGCATACATATCTTATTTGTATCGGCAAAAGTCTCAATGTCTGGAATGCAGATTACCTGTCAGACTTCCGATCTAGTGTAAGAACCTCTAATAACATAAATCAAGCTCCCCAGTTCTCAAGCAAGGCTTGGATAATTTTGTTCACTTAATAGCCGCACCTTCTACATCCTTCCATTTAATATTACAAAATATATTTTGTGGTGCTTCATAGAACATTTCAATAAACTAAAATTGGCAAACTATTTTCAAATAAAGCACAATGTTACAAAAAGCGCAAACAGAAAGGGAAAAATAACCTACATGAATGTCACTAATTTGAAACTGGACCACTGTTTTTTTCAAGACTAAAGAGGAATACACTCCTTTTAAGAATTGTTTACAGTAGTTGACCAGTCGTACTTATGCCGGTAAACCATTAAATCTATTCCATGGAGTGATGGTTCAGTCATGACAGCAACTCTTTGCACGCTGAGCTCCAGTCTATACTGGCCTGATCCATTTGGAAGGAATGGAGCGAAAGCAAACTGTTTTCTCAGGGGAAAGGTGTTAAACTTGAAGTGATCCCTCTTGACTTTCTGTAGTGTGCTCCGAAGCTCATAACTGAGTGACATTGGTGAGAGCTGGTATGCTCATTATGAGCTCATTATCACTTGTGTTCCAAAACGTTCCGCGGCCCAAGCCAAGCTGTTCCAGTACAGCTACAATACTGACATCTACCCGGCAATGCGGAAAATTACCCAGGTACCTTGTCCACAAAAAGCAGGACAAACCCAGCCCATAAGACGTAGGTGCAGAAGTAGGCTATTTGGCCCCGCGTATCTGCTCTGTCATTCAATGAGAATGGTGACCAAATATCGCCCCTTCAGTCTATTCTTGATCATCAGTTAGGTGATGGAAGGGGTCATCAACAGTGCTATAAAGTGGGTTCCACCAGGGCCATTTAGCTCCTGACCTCATTACAGCCTTGCTTCAAACATGGACAAAAGAGGGGAATTCCAGCGATGACGTGAGAATTACTGCATTTGACTGAGTGTGGCAGCAAGGCGTCCTAGAAAAACTGGAGTCAATGGAATCGGGGGGGAAACTCTCCTCTGGTTGGAGTCAAACATAACACAAAGGAAGTTGGTTGTGATTGTTGGAGGTCAGTCATCTCAAGGATATCATTTCAAGAGTTCCTCAGGGGAATATCCTGGGACCAACCTTTAGCTGCTTCATCCATGACCTTCCTTCCAGCATAAGGTCAGATGTGGGCATGTTTGCTGATGATTGCAAAATGTTCTGCATCATTCGCAACTCCTCAGATACTGAGGCAATCCATGTATAAATGCAGAAATACCTGAACAATACCCAGTCTTGGGCTGACAAGTGACAAATAACTTTCGCACCACACAAGTGCCAGGCAATGACTATCTCCACCAAGAGAGAATCTAACCATTGCCCCTTGACATTCAATGGCATTACCATCACTGATTCTCCCTATCGACATCCTGGGGGTTACATTGATCAGAAGCTATCCATATAAATACTGTGGCGACAAGAGCAGGTCACAGAGGCTAGGAATCCTGCTGCAAGTAATTCATCTCCTGACTCGCCAAAGCCTGTCCACAATCTATCAGGCACAAGTCAAGAATGTGATGGAATAATCTCCCCTTGCCTGGATGACAGCAGCTCCAATAACACTCAAGATGCTTGACACCATCCAGGACAAAGCAACTCATTTGATGGGCATCCCATCCACAAACATTTCACTCCCTTCACCACTGACAGACAGTAGCATCAATCTGTACCATCTAAAAGATGCATGGAGGAGCAGCACGGTGGAACAGTGGTTAGCACTGTTGCTTCACGGTGCTGAGGACCCGGATTTGATCCCGGCGCCGGGACACTATCTGTGTGGAGTTTGCACATTCTCCCCGTGTTTACATGGGTATCACCTCCACAACTCAAAAAGATGTGTAGGGTAGGTGGATTGGCCACCCTAAATTACCCCTTAATTGGAAAAATATAATTGGGTACTCTAAATATATTTTTAAAAAGATACACTGAGGAATTAATCAAGGCTCCTTGGACAACACCTTTCAAACCCATGATTCCTACCATTTTGAAGGACAAAGGAAGCAGATACATGGGAGCGCCCCTAGCTGGAGGTTCTTCTCCAGGCCACTCACCATCCTGACTTTGAAATGAATCGCTGTTCCTTCACTGTCACTGGGGCACAATCCTGCAACTCCCTCCCTAACAGCACTGGGGGTGTATCTACACATGGGCTGCATCTTCAAGAAGGCAGCTCAACACCACCTGTCCAAGAGCAATTAAGGGTATGCAATGAAATGAAATGAAAATGAAAATCGCTTATTGTCACAAGTAGGCTTCAATGAAGTTACTGTGAAAAGCCCCTAGTCGCCACATTCCAGCACCTGTTTGGGGAGGCTGTTACGGGAATTGAACCGTGCTGCTGGCTTGCTTTCAAAGCCAGCGATTTAGCCCTGAGCTAAACAGCCCCAGAATGCTACCCTAGCCAGCATAACTAATGTTCTGTGAAAACATTTTTTAAAACTTGAGAGTAGATTTTCTGCTTCAGTTTTCCAGGAATGGCCAGGGGTGCGTATTGGGTATTGGGAATTTGTGCGGAAGGAGCTCCCTTTGTTCCTTCGGTAGCTAAAATATACTTTACTGGATAAATTGTTAACTCGGAATGAGCTGGGGTTGGGAGCATTTTGGATATTTATGGGTGGCTGTTGGAAATGGAGAAGACGCCAGTGGAGGAGATAAGACGGAAATGGGAGGAGGAGCTGGGGATAGAGCTTGGGAGTGAGGTGGGTGGTGGAGGGGTGGTTAGAGGAGGTGGAGTTGTGGTGTGCTGGAGTGAAATCATGCACTGGGTGAATTCAACATCATCCTGTGCCAGGATGAGCCTGATACAGTTTAAGGTGGTACACAGGGCCCATGTGACTCAGGCTTGCGTGAGTGGGTTCTTCCATGAGGTTGAGGACAAATGCCAGACGTGCGCAAGGGGGGCTGCAAATCATGTTGATATGTTTTGGTCTGGCTGAAGCCAGGGGGATTCGGGACATCGAGATACTGTTGGGTGTCGTTGGGGTGAGGATGGTGCCGTGTCCATTGGTGGCGATCTTTGGAGTTTCGGAGCTCCTGGAGGGGAAGCGGGTGGTGATGTTGTGACCTTCGTCTCTGTTAGTTAGGGGAGAAAAAGGGGAAATTACAAACTCTTTGCAATTTGATTGTATCTTTTGTGAATTGTGTGATTTGTTGATTGTGTTTGGAATAATTTTTTTTTGAAAAGGAGTGCGTATTGGGACATTTACATCTCTAGTCCATCGTTTTCTATTCATCAACGAGAAGTTGAAGGCTGGTGTTTGGATAGTCTTGATGTTCACTCCCAGGGGCACAGAAGTAAAAAATTTTCATCAGCGGCCATGGTATAATATACAAAATTGTGGAGAGGGGGGCCTCTAGCTGGAGGAGTGTAGTCGCTTAAAAATACAAGTTTCACAACAGAATAAAAGATATTCCCACAATAGATAATCCAGAAATATATCAGGAGACTGCATATCTGTAGAATTGCGGAACAAAAAATAAGATGACATGTCTCAGCTTTGATTCAGCGAAGGCAGCAGGATCTCCAGCGTTAAGTGTCCTGGTTTTAATGTCTTACACAGCAAACATCTGGAAGATTTAAAATTCTGAATTACGTACCTGGTGCACATGCCCATGTTCAATGGAGTTGCAGATGCCTTCATGATGGCAAGGACGACTCTAACATGGTTCACTGTATTGCAGAGACTACCCATGAATCCAGATTCCCAAACACAATTGGCAGAATTTCTGTATTCCTGTAAACTCTCCTGTTACAGAAGGAGGGTTGATTGGGAGGGGGGGGGGGTTAAGTGAAATAAAGGGTAAGTGAAATAAAACAATCTGTGACTAGTTTTCCAGTTGAGGTAGATGTTCTTGAGGAATGCAAAGTATGAGCAGGATTTATACATTCCGCTTGTTCTGTGCCGGGGAATAGCCCTTGTTTCAAATGTTTGAAAATATTAAGTACAATGTAATGGATCAATGGAAGTTCATGGTTAATTGGGCCCCCTAGCAGAAATTACTATTTCCCATTTAATCGAACCTCGTTTTAAAAAAGTGATTAAAACCCATTCAGCAATAATAATGGGAGATTTTGATTTACATTTGGGCAGCACGGTAGCACTGTGGTTAGCACAGTTGCTTCATGGCTCCAGGGTCCCAAGTTCGATTCCCGGCTTGGGTCACTGTCTGTGCGGAGTCTGCAAGTTCTCCCCGTGTCTGCGTGAGTTTCCTCCGGGTGCTCCGGTTTCCTCCCACGTCCAAAGATGTGCAAGTTAGGAGGATTGACCGTGATAAATTGTCCTTAGTGTCCAAAGGCAAAGGTAAGGTGGGATTACAGGGATGGGGTGGGCTTAAGTGGGGTGGTCTTTCCATGGGCCGGTGCAGACTCAATGGGCCGAATGGCATCCTCCTGCACTGTAAATTCTATGATTCTATGATATGGACAGGGAAGGTCAGGTGGGAAAAGGTAGCCAAGATGAGAGTTAATTAAATTTTAGGGGTTAGCATCTTAGAACAGCATGTTCTGGAACCAACCAGACAGCAGGTTATCCTCAACCTGATATTGTGTAACAAGACGGGGGTAATTCATGATCTCATGGTGAGGATGCCCTAAGGTAGTAGTAACCATGGTATGATTGAATTTTACATTCAGTTTGAGGGAGAAGGTAGTGGGTCTGAGACTCTGATCTGGATTTCAGGATGTCAAGTGCTCGGCACCTTCCATCCATAGATTCTTGTCAGATCTGCTGCCATTTAATGCTGCCAATTTAATGTTGATTGGCACCCTTGGAAATAAAAGAGTTAACAAAGTGAGCATAGGGCAGCACGGTGGCGCAGTGGTTAGCACTGCAGTCTCACGGCGCCGAGGTCCCAGGTTCGATCCCGGCTCTAGGTCACTGTCCGTGTGGAGTTTGCACATTCTCTCCATGTTTGCGTGGGTTTCGCCCCCCACAACCCAAAGATGTGCAAGGTAGGTGGATTGAACACGCTAAATTGCCCCTTAATTGGAAAAAATGAATTGGGTACTATAAATTTATTTTTAAAAAACCAAAGTGAGCATTAGTCCCATAGAAAGTGAGTCTGGAGAATTGATATTGGAAAAGAAAGAGAGGGCAGATAAATTTAACAAGTATTTTGCATCAGTCTTCACTATAGAGGATACAAGTAACATTCCAGAAGCAATTATAAACCAGGAAATGGAAGGGTGGTAAAAACGCAGGAAAATTACAGTCACCAGAGAAATGGTACTGAGTTCTGACAGAAGCGCGATGTGCTCTGCCTTTGTGTCTGTCTGCAGTAATAGGTCGTCTACATACTGGACCAGACATTCGGGGCGAGAAAATTTTGATAAACCATTAGCCAGCTGTCGGTGGAAAATGGAGGGGGAGTTGTGGAATCCTTGTGGGAGGCATGTCCACGTATATTGCTGACCTTTAAAAGTGAAGGCAAATTTGTACTGGCACGCCTTTGCCAATGGAATGGACCAGAATCCATTACTGACGTCCAAAGCCGTAAAATATCGTGAGTTGAGTCCCTGTTTGAGCATGGTCCCGGGACGTGTGGCTACCGTGGGGGCTGCTGCGGGGGTGATTTTGTTGAGTTCCTGGTAATCGATGGTCAGTGACCATGATCCAACGGGCTTTCTCACTGGCCAAATCGGGGAATTATTAGTAGAGGCTACTGATCTAAGTACGCCCTGCTCTAATAAACTGTCAATTACTTTGGAGATTTGTCCCTCTGCCTCTTGGGGAAATCCATTTTGCTTTTGGGGTCTAGGGTCAGGTGCTGTAATTTGAACCGAACCAGCCATCCTGCCACAGTCATGTTTATGACTTGCAAATGCTGTCCTGTTTTTCTGCAGAACTGCCGTAACCTGTTTGTCTGTGCTAATCGTGGTCGGGTCCAAACCAAAAATCGCCGACTGCGCTAATCTTATTTTTTTTTTTTATATAATTTTTATTGGAATTTTTTACAGAAAATATAAAACATAACGACAAACAATGAAATGCAACAAAATAACCCATAATAACTGTGACACCCCCAGACCGTATCGGCGCATATATCACATCCCCCCACCCCCCCAACCCTAATGAACAACAAAAGAACTTAAAAAATATTAAAATTAAATAAACAAACATAGTCATTGTCGCCCCCCCCCCTTTTCCCTCCCCTTTTCCCTCCCCGGGTTGCTGCTGCTGCTGTCCCCGTACCCTATCGTTGAGCCAGAAAGTCGAGAAAAGGCTGCCACCGCCTAAAGAACCCTTGTACCGACCCTCTCAGGGCGAATTTGACCTTCTCTAGCTTAATGAAACCCGCCATGTCATTGATCCAGGTCTCCATGCTTGGGGGCCTCGCATCCTTCCATTGTAGCAAGATCCTTCGCCGGGCTACTAGGGACGCAAAGGCCAGCACACCGGCCTCTTTCGCCTCCTGCACTCCCGGCTCCACCCCAACCCCAAAAATCGCGAGTCCCCATCCTGGCTTGACCCTGGATCCCACCACCCTCGACACCGTCCTCGCCACCCCCTTCCAGAACTCCTCCAGTGCCGGGCATGCCCAGAACATATGGGCATGGTTCGCTGGACTCCCCGAGCACCTGACACACCTGTCCTCACCCCCAAAGAACCTACTCATCCTCGTCCCAGTCATGTGGGCCCGGTGCAGCACCTTGAATTGGATGAGGCTAAGCCGCGCACACGAGGAGGAAGAATTAACCCTCTCCAGGGCATCAGCCCATGTCCCGTCTTCGATCTGTTCCCCCAGTTCCCCCTCCCACTTCGTTTTCAACTCCTCTACTGACGCCTCCTCCGCCTCCTTGCGCTAATCTTATTAGCATACTCACCTACTGTGAGCGTTGCGGGGGCTCTTGCTGACTTTGCCATTTTCCAGACACATTGATTTACTGGGTCAAATGACAGGTTGTGGGAGTTCATGAAATCAATGCCCAAAATGTGTTCTGCTGTGTGGGGCAGATCGACTAAAACGATGGGGTGTTTTGTTGTAATGGTGCCAATTTGAATGGGTACAGGGGCTGTGATGTGCCCCTGCTGTGAGTGGCATGTGAAGCCGCTGAGGGTGATTGTGGCTGTAGTGGGCCACGTGTCTTTTTGGAACATGTTGGAGGAATTAATTGTGGTGCGGGACCCTCCTGTGTCCCAGAGAAATTCAATGGGCTATCCACGTACTTTTGCTGCAACGACCGGTCGGCCGGACCTATCCCAAAGGGTGTCACAGACCCAAGTGGGGGAGCCCGAACACCGTCAGTCTGTTCCGTTCATGTCTGTCTGGTCTGAATGGGTGCTTACACTATGAATGGGCTTTGTCCTGTTTCTATTCAGAGTGCCTGTCTGTTGGGCTCTCTGTGCTTTCTGTGGACATTGCATTCTCGTGCAAAGTGACCTGAGTGTCCACAGTTGTAACACTCCTGTGGTTTCTGTGGGGGGCTGTTCCTGCCTTCGTTCCCCTGATGTACCATCGATTGCACGCGAGGCGAGTGATTTACCAAAGTCTGGCTTTAATTAACTAGAACACAGCTCTGCGATCGTCTACAGTGGAAAGGGACGATCGTCAGGCGTTTGAGCATTTATACCTCGTTAATAGAGGCGTGGTTAACTCAGCCTCTCGGCCAATCGGTCGAGAGGCACATGACCGACCAGGGCCAATGGTAAGCCGACGTTCTGGCCCAATGGCAGACGACTATGCAGATCATATCATCACATCCCCCATGCGGGGTTCTGGTGCGCTCTAATTGTTTGAATATCTGCCTCTGCCTGTGTTTCCTCGGGTTTTCTGAACATGGGTTTATTGTGAACAGATTGCTCCCAAGCGCAGGACAACCTTTTTAAAACCCATTTTTCGTTGTGTGCTTCTTCTGAGGGGTCATAATTAGTACAAGCTCTTTGTCCTGCCTCTGTGGCATGGGAGCTAAGGGTGCGGGTCCATTTGGCCATGTTGTCTGTGGACAAATGGGCGCAGTCTAAGTTTCCGAAAACAGCTGTAAAATGGATCCACAGGCGTCCAGCAAACACTGTGTGGTGTTCTGTTTTCTTCTGCCTGCACTTATTCAGGCCTTCTACTGGGTCACCTCTATTGTAACCGATCGCGTCTAGGATTGCCATGTACATCTCTGCAAGGCTGCCTCCTCCTACGATCTGTGGGTCGGGAAAGGCAGCTACAACAGAAGGGTCTAGGCTTAAAACTGTGAGCTTCACTTGCTCACGCTCATCCAGGCCGTATATGGTCGCCTGCTGCTTCACTCTAGCAAAGAAGTGGTGGGGGTCTGAGGTGGGGAGGAACGGTGTGATATTTTTGCACGTATCCCGTAATTGGGTCACGGTTAAGGGGGTGGTGGAAAGAAATTCCGCGTCTCCGTCCGATGTGGCTGTGCGGTGGGTGGTGACTGGATTCATGGGTGCCTGATCCATCTGCTCTGTGGGGGGTTGCGGTGCTTTTCTCTTTTGGGGCTTTCCTTGCGCACGTGTTCCATGCACATATCTATGCACGGTTTCATTTAGTTCTTGCCAATCAGGGCCGTCTTCTTCATCTAACTGGGATCCAAAGGTGCTTTGAAACCCGTTTTGAACTGTAAGCAAAGACTGCAGTTCTGCAATCTGCTTCCGGTATTTCGCATGATCCACTGAGCTTTGTCTCTGCTCCGTGGTGGCAGCATGGAGTGCTCTTAACGCTGCTTTTAGATCACTGCACTGCCTTTGCAATGCCTATACCTGTTTCTCTATCTCTTCTCTTACCAGGACTGCACGTTGCGTGTCCTGATAGGCCTTATCGTATTGGGTTTGGAAGCTGCTCAGATGCGCTAGACAAGACTGGTGTGCCTTCTTGGCATCATCCACCTCTCCGTCCTTTGCTGCTAACTTCCTTCTTAACTCTATATTCTCTCTCTCGATCTCACTAACATCGAATTTACTCATTCGATTTCTCTTCTATCTCTTTGCGGAGCGTCCGAACGACCTCCTCTGTGCCTCGCAATTGAGCCAGACAGGACACGATTGCCATCGGCTTGCGAGCTTTCCCTAAGCTCTTCTTATGGATTTCGCTCAGGTTCTCCCACCAAGTTTGTCCTATACTCCCGGGACCTGTTTCCTCATTTAAACAAAAGTCACTCCAAAGGGGCCATCCCTTCCCTTTGAGGTACCTTCTAATCTCAACTTCCCAAACGGGACACTGTCCTACTCTGCTGCAGGTCGCTGCAACCACGAATTCTTGAGGGTTCATGAGGCGTTCCATTGCCTTCATTGCCATTTTTCCTATTTGAATGCTCGCTTTTTAAATTTGGAACGAGGGGTACTAAGGCGGTGCTGTGAACACGGGTACGGCTTTCGCTATTTTCCGGAATACAAACTCCCGACAGTTTTTCGCAACAAAATCTATCAGTTTTACCTTATATCCCTGTTAGTTACACATGCATTAACACACTTCCTTATAACCCTGTTAGTTACACATGCATTAACACACTTCCGAATTATGAGGATTGGTCAGACTGCTTGAACACTTGTGGTTATCTCTGTCCCCAATTGGATTCTAATTTCAAATTTTGGGGTTCTCTCGGAGTGGGGGGGGCCACTTCTAAGTCGAGTCCCGTCAGAGGTGGCCACTAAATGTTGCTAATTGTGCTAAGTGTGCTTTACACTTAATTTGCTCTGTTTAATCACCTTGCTCTAGAGTCGCCAGGTATCTTTATGATACCACCACGAGGTTCAATACACCAGGTAGTAAGGTTCAAATCAAAACACATTTATTATACACACAGTCAATCGCTACTCATGCATAAAATACTACTCACTAGACTATCTCTAACACTAAAAGGCCAATACTTAGCTTTGGAAACTGGCCCACCAGGTCAGGGGAACAAATGGCCTTTCGTTCGAATCTGAGTCTGCAGGCTTCCAGCTGGTATGGACTAATGGTTAGGAGCGACTATCTCGTGGCGTGCGTTGACTGGACACTTACTTGGTTGGTGCAGCTGCTAGGCAGGTCACGGTCAAGAGTTGTTTCGAGCTGCTGAGAGACCCTGCCAAGAAGGACGAACTGAACTTGGGGATTCTGTTTTATAGTCCCCAGGGGTTTTGTGCCCTTGTGGGCGGACCCTGTACCTGGTTCCAATTGATTGGACTAAGTTCTGATCATTTGAATTGATTTCTCCAATACTGGGGCTGTTCCCTGATCACTGGGCAGTTCCTATATGTCCGTTGGCCTTCCTTTGTCTTGGCTCCCGCTGGCGCCGAGGAGTCTGGCTTGGCCTCGATTATCTTAAATGTTTCCAATTGTTCCCGGGGATCGCTCATCAATATGTAGATGGTTGTTAGTTTCAGTGCTGTCTGGGTTTCTGCACGTTCTAATATACAGGAGATTTTGCACCTGCTTGTTTTCCTGCGTTTGGCCATTTCTCCCTGCATTCTTAGCGGATCTCCATTTTAAAGTCGGGAAGTGGCCAACCCAGGTGGCTACAAAAGGAAGGTAGAAAAGTAGTTGTGAAGAAGACATAAGGAGGCTACAAAAGCATAAAGATAGGTTAAGTGAGTTGGCAAAGATCTGGCAAATGGGGAACAATATGGGAAAATAGGAAATTGGTCATTTGGCAGGAAGAATGAAAAAGAAGCTTATTATCTAAATGGTGAGGGATTGCAGAGCTCCGAGCTGCAGATGGATCTGGGTATCCTAGTGCACGAATCACAAAATACTAGTATACAGTACAGTAAGTAATTAGAAATTAATAGAATGTTATAATGTATATTGCAATTGGAATTGAACATAAAAGTAGGGCTGTTGTGCTTCAGTTATGCAGGGCACTAATGAGACAACATTAGGAGTAGCATGTACAGTATTGGCTCCTTATTTATGGAAAGATGTAAATGTAGTCGAAGCAGTTCAAAGAAGGTTTACCAGTAATACCTGGAATGGGTGGATTGTCTTATGAGGAAAGGCTTATATCTGCTGGAGTTTCGACAAGTAAGAGACAATTTGATTGAAACATGTAAGATCCTTACTGGGCGGCACGGTAGCACAGTGGCTAGCACTGTTGCTTCACAGCTCCAGGGTCGCAGGTTCGATTCCCGGCTTGGGTCACTGTCTGTGAGGGATATCATGTTTAACCAACTTACTGGAGTTCTATGTGGAGTTTGCACTTTCTCCCGTGTCTGTGTCAGTTTACTCCGGGTGCTCCAGTTTCCTCCCACAGTCCAAAGATGTGCAGGTTTGGTGGATTGGCCATGCTAAATTGTTCTTAGTGTTCAAAAAGATTAGGTGGGGTTACTGGGTTATGGAAATAGGGTGGGAGGTGTGGGCTTGGGTAGGGTGTTCTTTCCAAGGGCCAGTGCAGACTCTGTGGGCTGAATGGCCTCCTTCTGTACTGTAAAATTTATGATTACATGATCCTGAGAAACCTTGACAGGGTGGATTTGGGGAGGATGTTTCCTCTTGTGTATGACAGCGACAGCGACTTCCCTTGTTGCTCACTCCTCTCTCTCTGCAGGTTCCAAACTGGCCAGCTGTATTTATGCCAGGAGTCTGCTAATGATTTCTCCACACCCCCTCATTGGGGAAGCTCATACTCCCACAGGATTGTGGGATTGTCATTAGTCCCCAGCCAGTGGTAAGCAGGTAGGTTATAACAGGAAGCAAGGGGGTGATGGATTATTGGGGGTAGGTGGGATGCAGATTTGAGATTACTATCAATTTAGCCATGATCTTATTAAATGGCGGAGCAGGCTCAAGGGGTTTAATGGCCTAAACCTGTTGCTTGTTTTGTATGTTCTGGAAAGTGGCCAGAGTCACAAAAGTTAGGCAATTTTAACATGCCAAAAGGGGTCTTTAATGTTTATTTCTGGTCTGCTTTCCAGAATTTGTTAACGACTGACATGAGTAGCAGGAGCTAGGCAGTGCAAACAGCAGTCCCCAAAGGGACCATTCTCACTGGCTCCACACCAATTTTGTGGGCCGCTCCTGGTTGATGTGCACCCCCCTCCCCCCTTCCAATTCCCATCTCAATTCTCGGACACTGCTCACAGCCTGGACCAGCATCTGAACTGACCAATCTTCTTTTCTCCCAGGACTGGTGATGTGCGTACGCAGTGTGATTGGCAATAACCGTGAACCATTGCTCCAAGCCCATCTGCTCTCAGATGCTGTGAAAGTTTCATCACACACTGCCCTGAAGAACTCAACACAACTTTCTCACTTTAACAAGACCATTACAAGCATTAATGAGCTATTAACGAGCTTTCAAACCCTTTCTTCATCAGCCATTTTTTTTTGTTAATTGGTTGCATCTACATAGGGAATTACACATTGCTGATTTTTCTGTATATTTGCTTTGAGAAACATTTCCTCAACAATTAGCAAGTGATATTATTTTGCCAGGAAGAAATCATTGCTGACAGCACCTTTTCCTATTTCTACAAGGCACGAAATCCTAAAAATAAAGGTAAATTAGATATTCTACTTTTCTAGATAACAACAGCAGCTTTTATCGCAGTTTGAATTGTGGTTTAGATCAACTTTGAAGTTCACACACATGTAGTCTGAATAATATACTTGAATTTCATGAAAAATGATTTGATTATTGCCTTCAGTCTTCTCTTTTTTCTCGCCACTAAAATTATACAGTAGTCATCAGTGATTCTTCCTTTTGAAAAATTCCCTTAATTCAAGTTCAGAAATCATTAGCAAAAGGTTATGCACTTTATTTTGCTTTTTGCTTTTTTCCATAATAACTCAAGTTGAGATAACAATTAACACAACCCCTTTAGAAAACGGCATATTGGCTCCTAAAATGCAATGAACTACAAATACACTTTCATGAAAATGTCAGTGATATGCAATAAACCCAGTTGCAGATTTCATCATTTAAAAGCTTTGAAAACAAAAATAAATTGTTTCATTGTTTTTTTACATTGCCCTCTGCAAATCCTTGAAAAAAAAATCAAATGCAATTTCACTTCAAATGTTTTCTTTTTAATATTTTCTATTTTGTTTGAAATAAGGATTCAAAGGCTGTTTTAGGTTACATGATCCATCATCAGTAATGAATAAGTGGAGCTTCCCACATCATGTTGGGAATATTTTGGACATGGCTGAGAGTTGCCACAAAGAATAGTCAATCCGTGTGTAATTATAGAGTGCAGGGAAGCCATGAGCAGAAGATGTCACTGATTGTTTTGTTACTCTTGTGAAAACCGCCTGATTTCCTTGTTCTGCACTCCTTCATCTGATATGCCTGAACACCTGGTTACAAATTCTGTAAGTACTCTCAAATCAATTTGAAATTGATGTATCTAGAATGGGTTTGAGGGGCTGAATGGCCTACTCCTGTTCCTGTGGTTTGATTACAGCAATCTGAAGGGCTTGCAACTCTAACAATTGAGTTGTATTATTTTTATGCGAAGAACTGCCTACAAACTTAATTGAAGTATCCTGTATTTCGACAACAACTTATGACCTAATTAAGGAATAATTGGGCCGTTGCACAATCTAATTCTATTTTAACTCGGTGTTTATTTGATTAAACCATTACTCACAATATGTATTGTTTTCGGAAATGTAGTTTGGACCAAGCTTATATTAAGATATATGATGCTCTCGCTACTTGGAAATATCCCTGACTCCTGTATAAATTTTTGATTACCTAAGTATCTTAGAAAGGCTGTTCCATCTGTTTTAAATTTATTTCAAGGTATAAAATGCTGCATATGTTTTTCTTGAGAATTAGCATATTTATTTTTTCAATAATCGGTGTGAACTAGCAAACTACCTTCTGTCTGTATTTTGCTTTCGGCGTTAATTATAACGAAAAAGTAAATATATATAAATGGGGGGGGGGGGGTGGTGGTGTTGGGACAAGTCTGGCAGTCAGCAGTTGTGCTGGAAGAAGGGCTCCACCTTGCTTCAAAACATAAAAATCACCACTACATCTTCCTGATATGAAGCGTACGAATGGCTAGATGGTGGATTTAAAATGCATTCGCCGCTTTTCAGACGAGACCTTTGTATTTGTGTGGGGAAACATGAAACCAACGCATGAATAATGGCTGGAGGAAGCTGTAGTTTCAAGGCAAAAGAAGATTGTCTGTACATAGAATCTAATTGGGTTAAGTTTGTTCAACAGTACGGCAAGTTGTTGAACCTGTAATATTTCAGAATTTGTCCTGTGCAAGTAGGCAAGACTCATTGTCTGCGATTGTCACAGCCCATTAAGGGTTGTTGTGTCAGCTGAAATTTCAAATAGTCCTAATTTTCACATCTGGCTTGGTAAACAATCCTCGAGACAGTAAACGGCTACTGTTGACATCACAGCCTCTTGAGTGATAGAAATAATTAATACTCTAATCACTTGCCTGTTGCGAATGTAGGGATTTCGGGCGTGATTAATAAGTTGACAGCAAGACCAAATTGTGGAAAGATTTAACATGCTTAGTAAACTAGGCTGTAATTAACACAGTTTAACAGGTGTTCTCTTTATACTTCGCTTTACTGGCTTTGAACATCGGAGCATTCAAAAACCCAGACTGAATTTGTCTCACAGACGTCTCAAATTCAGAATTTGTCTTAAATTCTTGTAGCCTCTTGTGGTGCAATGGTCGCATCCCTACCTCTGGACCAGAAGCACCGGGCTCAAGTTGCGCTTCAAGTCTATGATTAATTGATCTGATGACTTGATGGCCACCAAAGGTGTATTCTTAACAGCCTGATGGCAGAGTGGGAGAATGTTCTGGTCAACAATACTGCAGAAAGCAATGACAAACCACTGTGGTACTTTGCCAAGTGTAAACATGGGCCAATTCCATGGTTGCCATGAGCCTCTTAGGACATGGCAGCTGTGGTATGATCATAACTATCAGCATTACAAAGATTAATGTAGTGTCGAGAGTAGCCACTAGAGGGGGCTGCAGATACAACTATTTAAGGCCGTGATGCTGTACATTAGGGGAGGAGTATATGCAGGAGACAGCTAGTGAAGGTCATAAGAGCAGTGTGAGAAGGTTAGACTATAGTTTATACCAGTAGTGAGATTAACAGTAGATGAGTGTAGTTAGATGTTATTGATCAATTCTGCATTCTTAAGGACTAAGTGTTGAATCCCAGTTTAGTAGTGTGAATAAAATCATAGCTTTATTTAAGTAAAAGCTATGCTGTGGTCTTTGTGGAACACTACGCCAACCATCCTGAAATAAGCAACACAAAAATCACCACAGGCTTGTAGCAGCCAGGTTTCTGGCATTCCATCTGTCAGTCAGCCTGAGGCAAAAGTAAGGTCGCCTACCTAACCTTGGGGTGCCGGCTTGTGAGCCTTCAGTGAGGCGCGGAGGAGGCCGGGTGGTGAGGGTGGGAGAGAGCGCCGAGGCCAGGACAGATAGCCAGCAGAAGCAGCCAGGCAGTCAGCCAGAAGCCCATGTGGTCATCAGGGGGGTCAAGATTCAAGGCCCGGCCACCCGCACGAGAGGTGAGTCGAGCAGCAGTTGGTTGGTGCGAAGCAGGCCAGGCAAGTGCCAGTGTTGTATCTCAGGGAATCGGGGAGCAGCGGCTGGCAGGAGTGAGGGCAGCCAGCCAGCAAGGCAGAGAGTGAGGGGGGCTGGACTGGGCAGTCTCGCCCAGCCAGGCTGGGTGAAGTTCAATGTCATTGGGGCGAGCTTCAACATCACTGGGGGTGGGTTGCCATGTCACCAGGGGGCTGGGCGTGACGTTGGGCTCCCGTAAAGAGAGAGAGAGTGCGGGGCGCCCAAAAATACAAGTCTGCCTCTGGCCGCGCAATGCACATGAGCTCTGATTATCGGCTCATATCATCCAAATCCTGCCGAGAGCAGATGGAATTGGACATAAGTCTTCTGCATGTTTTATCACGACATTTGTTAAACACCAGACCCTTCACCTTTCAGAGTGTGAATGCTGTGCAGGGGTTCCTGGTTAGGGAACGCTGAGGTCACTGGGTGGGGGGGGGGGGGGGGGGGGGGGGTTCCGATGCCATCTGCCAGCGAAACGGCTTGTTCCCCATGCATGAATATTTAATGATGTTTGAAGCGCATGATGTGACGCAAAAAAACGCAATTGTACTTGGATTGACGATTGGATGACGTTTTCACGCCGGCTAATGGAATTTGCGCATTTTAGGGAAAATGCCAGCCTATTTATTATTTCAGTTTCAAAAAGAGGTTTGAATATGTCAGAGCATGATAACCTATATGCAGTTTCTTACTTCATTATATTTAAATGTAAGTTGATTGTTAGTTTCGTCCTGAACTATCCAGTTTGATAGTGTGGGGTTATTCTCCTTTTGGAATTAGCAGAAGTACTGACTCTGTGCAATTTTGAGTGTGAGATATCTCAGTTAATCCCTAGGCATGTTACTCCTAACCACTGGTTAAAAGCAAATTACTGCGGATGCTGGAATCTGAAAGGAAAGAGAAAATGCTGGAAAATCTCAGCAGGTCTGGCAGCATCTGTAGGGAGAGAAAAGAGCTAACGTTTCGAGTCCGATGACTCTTTGTTGTCCCCCCCCCCCAGCTTTGACAAAGAGTCATCGGACTCGAAACGTTGGCTCTTTTCTCTCCCTAAAGATGCTGCCAGACTGTGGCGAATCACAGTAGCGTAATTCACACTGTATTACTATGTCTCTGTAAGCTCGGCACACGAGCAGTTGCTCTGCTCTGCCACTAGGGGGAGATGCACTGGGAGTGTACGGGAGTTTGTACTTGGCTCCACCCATGACTCCTCCCCCCTAACCGGAAGTATAAAGGTTGATGCTGAGAACCTGCCTGCCAGTTCATCCGGAGTTCATCGTGTCACAGGCAGGCTCTGTTGTAAGACGATTAAAACCACTGTTCACTTCTAACCACGTGTCGCGTGAATTGATGGTCTCATCACAGACTTGCTGAGATTTTCCAGCATTTTCTCTTTCGTTCACTCCTAACCACTCCATGCATAATTTCACTTTCAGGCACATTGTGGAAACTGTAATTTTCTGTGTGAAGCCAAATGAAGAGAGTTGCGGGAAAGCCTGAATGATGATTACAGTAACAAAACTCCTTATACTTTTACAGTAACTGTTGTGGCTAACATTATGTTCCTGTTTTGCACTCATCAGGTTCAGGGTTGTTAGTGCTGAGGAATGTAGATCAAGAATAAAGCTCTTTCCACTCTGCATAGACCCAGAAAAGAAAAACCCAATGTACCAGAGTGCCATTTACACTTCCTTTCTTCCAGCCTACTTAAGCTAGTACTCTTCTCTATTCCCACAGTAAGGAATGGGTCGCCGTCAGTGCTCTCAAGCAACATTTACTCTGTTCACTGACGCACATTTTGGGTTCCACCAGGGTCACTCAGCTCCTGAACCCTTGGTTAAAACATGGACAAAAGAGTTGAGCTCAAGTGATGAAGGGTTTGGTGTCTGCCCCTGACATTAACGTAGCATTTGACCCAAGTGCAGCATCAAGGGGCAGTAGGAAAACCTCTGTGGGGGGGGGGAACAGCCTCACCCAGTCACCCAACCTCCGCCATCTTTCTTCCTGCCGGACTCACCAACTCACTCGACGGCGGACTTTCGCTCACCCCCTTCTTTCCAGTGCCCTTGTTCTGGGTCTTTGACCTCTGACACCCTCCTTATACCTTCCCACACCAGCTCATTCAAATACTACCCCTGATATTCAATGGCATTGCCATCGCTAAAGACCCCACCATCAACATCCTGCAGATTACCATTGACCAGAAACCGAAATACTGTGGCTAAAAGACAGGTCAGAGGCTGGGAATTCTGCGTAACTCACCTCTTATCATCATTGAATATCATAGAATTTACAGTGCAGAAGGAGGCCAATCGGCCCATCGAGTCTGCACCTGCCCTTGGAAAGGGCACCCTACCCAAGCCCACACCTCCACCCTATCCCCGTAATCCAGTAACCCCACCCCACCTTTTTGGACACGAAGGGCAATTTATCTTGGCCAATCCACCTAACGTGCACATCTTTGGACTGTGGGAGGAAACCGGAGCACCCGGAGGAAACCCACGCAGACATGGGGAGAACGTGCAGACTCCACACAGACAGTGATCCAAGCCGGGAATCGAACCTGGAACCCTGGATCTGCGAAACAACAGTGCTAACCACTGTGCTCCCGTGCTGCCATGCTCTTGACTCCGCAAAGCCTGTCCACAAGATGCAAATCAGGAGTGTGATGGAATACTTTCCATTTGCCTGGCTAAGCGCAGCTCCAACAACACTCAAGAAGCTCAACACCATCCAGGCCAAAGCAGCCCGTTTCACTGGCACCCCATCCATCATCTTCAATATTCATTACCTCTACTACCCAATGCACAGTGGCAGCAGTGTGCAGTATCTACAAGATGCACTGCAGGCTACTTCAATGGCATCATACAAACCTACAACCTCTACCACCAGAAAGGCAAGGGCAGCAGATGAGTAGGAATATCATCACCCGCAGATCCCACTCCAAGCCACCCTGACTTGGAAATATCTCGTTACTCCTGTCGCTGGGTTAAAGTTCTGAAACTCCCTTCCTAACAGCGCGGTGGATGCGCCTACACCCACATGGACTGCAGTGGGTCAAGAACGCAGCCATCTCAAATTGCCCCTCTTGAGAGCAATTAGGGATGGGCAATAAATGCTGGCCTAGCCAGCAATACCCATACCCTGTGAAAGAATTTTTAAAAACCTCTCCGGTTGATGGTGGTATTCTCCCTCCATTTTGGCACACTGTTCCTTCACGGTCAATGTGTCAAAAACATGGAACTCCCTTCCTAACAGCACTGAGTTTGCACCTAAAACATAAAGACTACAGCGGTTCAAGAAGGCAGTTCACTGCCAAAGGCAATTAAGGGTAGGAGATAAAAGCTGGCTTTGCCAGCGAAACTCTCATCCCATGAACGAATCAAATAAAATTGACTAACATGGCTTATGCTTGCAAAAAATATAGGATAAGGAGATTCAGTCTAAAGAGTTATGGCACTGCTGGCATCATTGATGTCTAATGTCATATTTAGCAATATGTTTATGGATAAAATATTTTTTGATAATTAATGATGGGGCTGGTTTAGCTCACTCAGCTAAATCGCTGGCTTTGAAAGCAGGCCAGCAGCACGGTTCGATTCCCGTACCAGCCTCCCGGGACAGGCGCCGGAATGTGGCGACTAGGTGCTTTTCACAGTAACTTAATTGAAGCCTACTCGTGACAATAAGCAATTTCATTTCATTTCATTTCATGTAGTTTCTCTGGCTTTTATGAAATTACCAAATTGTGTAGTCCCAGTGAGGTCTTACTTTAAGGGTTGATTATGTATTAGAGACTAGTTACTAACTAGAAGTTGGCTTCTAATGGTGCTTATTGCTTGTTTTTTAATTTCTTTTTTTTAAAGCAAATTTAGAGTACCCAATTTCTTTTTCCCAACTAAGGGGCAATGTAGCGTGGCCAATTCACCTACCCTGCACATCTTATTAGGTTGTGATGGTGAGACCCTTTCAGACACGGGGAGAATGTTCTGATGGTGCTTATTTCTACATACAGCTACATTTTACGTAGAAATCTTTGATAGACTTTATTTTTAAAGCTTCCTTGTGAAATAAATGCTAAGAATTCATTTTTTTCCTTTTTCAATTCTATATATTTGGTGAAGAAACTGTTTTAATCCAAACCGTGTATTACATTGAAGCACATTAAATTTTCATACTCAAAGCTCAAAAAGAGGAACTCTGATTTGGGATGAAGCATTATAAATAATTAATGTGCGGAGTCTGCACATTCTCCCCGTGTGTGCATGGTTTCCTCCGGTTTCCTCCCACAGTCCAAAGATTTTTTTTAAATTTTTTATTTTTAAATTTAAATTTAGAGTACCCAATTATTTTTTTCCAATTAAGGGGCAATTTAGTGTGGCCAATCCGCCTACCCTGCACATTTTTGGGTTGTGGGGGTGAAACCCACGCAGACACGGGGAGAATGTGCACACGGACAGTGACCCAGGGCCGGGATTCGAACCCAGGTCCTCAGCACCGTAGGCAGCAATGCGAACCACTGTGCCACCGTGCTGCCCCCCCACAGTCCAAAGATGTGCAGGTTAGGTGAATTGGCCATGCTAAATTGCCCTTAGTGTCCAAGATTGCCTTTAGTGTTGGGTGGGGTTACTGGGTTATGGCGATAGGGTGGAGGTGTGAACCTTGGGTAGGGTGCTCTTTCCAAGAACCGGTGCAGGCTCGATGGGCCGAATGGCCTCCTTCTGCACTGTAAATTCTATGATCTATGATCTAAAGATAACAGAGAGATTAAAAAATGTTTAACTATCCAAAGCAAGGCTATTAAATAGCTCTGGTTCTTCGCTCCGAAATGTAAATGCGTCTAAGTCTGACACTAATGCATGTAAACACATTAGTGCATAATATCTTGATTTCAGGGCTATAGTTTATCCTACTGCAGAAATGTCAAAGCTCAGGATTATTTCTAATCAAGTTCACATTTCAAGAGTAATAAAACATTTGGATTTATCATGATGTTATTAAAATATTTCAAACACTGTCAAGCTTGCATTCTGCTCTCAAGCAAGATTTATGAAAGTCTTGGCACATTTTTCAATTTGTTTACAGAAGTCTATGTGCCAAGATCCCGTAATCTAATCAATTGCACATGGTTGCCTCATGACAAAAATGAAACCGATTCCTTTCCATTCCCTTTTCCCTTGGGAAACTGGTGCACAAAATATTTTTTTGTCAAGAAGATGGTGCACCCATGGTTTAATTCCCTTTTCACCAATTATTATGTTCTTTACATAGGAAGCCTCATATCAAATTCATAAACAAGAGTTCTGAAGCCTTGACTATTTGAATTTTTAATGTTTTGAAGACTTCAGTGGCATGCGCCCCAATCAGGATATCTCTTTTAAATAATTGTAAATTGCAAGGTAGGTCGAGCAACATGACCATAGACAAGCGTTATGTTATTGAATCAGCCACGAGCCATATGTTATGCATCGCAGACTTATCGATGTAGTTGACTTGAACGTGCAGCTAGGTACCATGAAACATCTTTCAAAAAAGAAAAGAAAAAGCCCAACCACTCATAAAACAAAATTTAGAATGATACTATTAACATTTCTTAAGCTTCAACTAGAAAATCTAGTCACTATGCTAATGGTTCTGTTGGGTTTTGAGAAATCCAGGCATGACATCAGCTGCTGTGCAAGTCGTTGGTCCAAAATGTGCACTGGAGTGAAGGGCTGTGGTAAACCACTGTTACACCTGTATTAGGTGATGTAAGGTAGGACCTGTACTACAGGTTCGCTGGTAGTCCCTGCCTGCTGGCCCCGCCCAGTAGGCGGAGTATAGATATGTGTGTCCTCATTCAGCAGCCATTTCGCCAGCTGCTGTGGGAGGCCACACATCTTAGAGCAATAAAGCCTCAGTTGTATCCAACTCTAGTCTTTGTACAATTGATCGTGCATCAAGGGCAGAATGGACAAAGAAATTCCAGCCATAGGAATTTCATTTAGCAGGACGGAACGATAGTAGACAATTGTTACAATCATGTGGTTTATAAGATTGCTATATTTTGGGACTGTAGCTTTAAATTTAGGGAGAATGAAGTGGATCATGTGACCATGGCTGATCTGATTGTAAACTCAGCACCACATTCCTGTCCACCCCCGATAACCTATCACCCCTTTGTTAATCAAGAATCTATCTAGTTCTGGCTTTAAAATATTCAAAGGTTCTGCTTCCACCTTCCTTTGTGGAAGAGAGTCTCAGGGACTCATGACCCTCTGAGACAAAAATAATTCTCCGCATCTCTGATTTAAACGATGACCCCTTATTTTTTAACAGTGACCCTGAGTTCGAGATTCCCCGACAAGAGATAACATCCACTCCACATCCACCCTGTAAGTACCCCTTAAGATCTTAAAGGTTTCAATCAAGCCACCTCTTACTCTTTTAAACTCTAGTGGATACAAACCTCACCTTTCCAACTTTTCCTCATAAGACAACCCGTCCATTCTTGATATTCTCTGAACTGCTTCTAATGCATGTGCTTCTTTCTTTAAATAAGGAGACTAATACTATACACAATACTCCAGATGTGGTCTCACAAATATCTGTACAACGGAAGCATAGCCGCTCTATTTTTGTACTCAATTCTCATCACAATAAACAATAACATGCTATTAGTTTTCCGAATAACTTGCTGTACCTGCAAAGTAGCCTTTTGTGATTTATGCACTAAGATATCCAGATCCCTCTGCACCTCAGAGCTCTCACCATTTAGATAATAAGCTTCAGAGAATCATAGAATTTACAGTGCAGAAGGAGGCCATTCGGCCCATCAAGTCTGCACCGGCTCTTGGAAAGAGCACCCCACTTAAGCCCACGCCTCCACCCTATCCCTGTAACCCAGTAACCCCAGCTAACATTTTTGGACACCTAAGGGCAATTTATCATGGCCAATCCACCTACCCTGCACATCTTTGGATTGTGGGAGGAAACCGGAGCACCCGGAGGAAACCCATGCAGACACGGAGAGAACGTGCAGACTCCGCACAGACATTGACCAAGCCAGGAATGGAACCTAGTTCCCTGGAGTTGTGAGCAACTGTGCTAACTACTTTGCCACCGTGAAACGTGGCATTTTTAGTGATCCACATACCAACACAGCTAGGTTACAAATTAGGTTACAAAGGGACTTCAGATTTTTTGTTTAAAATGGCAGCAGGAGCTACGGGAATGTCCAACACTGAGGGATCAATATGTGCCCCACATCACCCAATTCGGACTCCCTGATAGCAGTTGCCTGTGAGGGAGAGGAGGAAGAGAAATTGCGTAATAAGATACTATTAAGGAAAGTAGAAAGAAAACTAAGTTAAAAATGAACAAAGGTGTGGTGATTGTAGATCTGAGCAGATGCAATACAACTGAGCAAGCACTAGAGGGAGCACGGGAGAGCTATAAATACACCGGGACAGGAAGTGAGGACACTTCACGGAAGGCAGAACTGGTAGCAGGACACAGACACAAGCAGGCAGCATTTGAGGTAGCCGTAAGTTAAGCTCTGAAGACAGAATAAATTCACAATAAAGCATCTTCTCCACCTTTGATACTACGAGCTTTATTAAGACACGAGGAACAACACATGGTACCAGGATGGGCTTCAGGCGCTTACTACAGGACAACTCAGCTGCAGACAAAGAAAGAGCAAAATGGCATGGAAATCTCCTACTGGACATTGGACTTGGGAAGACATCGCTTATTCGAGGATGTGGCATGGAACCCCACCTCAGCTGGACACGACCGGCAATGTAAGAATTTACAAAAGGCACATAAAAACAATCCGTTTATTCAATATCAGCATTCAAATAATGAAGATGTTTTTGTGAAAATGCCTTTGTGTGCTATGTTAACATCGTTTCAGCCTTGTGAACATTGTTTTGTTAAGATTTGAGTGACAGAACTTTAAAGTCAAAGGTAAGGGAAGAGGGGGAAGCAAAGACAATTTGAAAAGCAGACAGAAACAGACTGAGAAAAATCAAGTAAGAAAGCCGGAGAACAAAAAGATTGAAAATTGAAGGGAAGCAGGGAGACAAAAGAAGAGTTTCACAGCAACCGGGCGGGGGTGGGGTCTCAGGAGGGAAGGTGAGACAAGCAGAGAAAACGCATGCCGTAAACAGAGATCAAATAACAAAAACAATAAAAGGGCAGGCAACACAAATATATTTTAAATATTTGTATTTTAAAATCAAAATCTCTATATTTCAACACATCTATCTGTGCTCCGACTATTTCCACAGGAAAGCCTTGAAGGAAAATCAAAAAGTACAGATGCTATAAACGTTCAATCATTATTTGGCAGCAAAGCAGTAAATTAGATAAATGTTTTGAACATACCCATCTCCATGCAAAAATAATGATACTTCAAAATCAGAAATATCTAAATGAGTCTTCAATAGGCTTTTCTGATGAATCGATTCATTATTTCCATCCCTGTAGCACAGTCCTTCAATGAAGCTGATGAAAGGTGGGAGAGCTTTCAAGCCAATGGCGGTTGTCAATTAAAATGGGGATTCTAGGCATTATTATTTAGAGGTTTTAAGTAATGATACGGGAGTCCTTGGTATTCTTGCCAATGCAATTATATGCTTCATATTGTATTTGAAAGTAAAATTAATCTTAATATATTGTGTTGGATGGAAAAACTTCACCCCATACATTTATTTTAGAATCTCTCCATAATATAGAAAAAATAATATTTGTTTCATTCCAAAATTGTGAAGTAAAATTAAAAACTAATTCAAAAGACAGCGATGGGGAGTGGATTGCTGAGTTTCCTGATGTCAGTCTGGTTTAACCTATGGAAAAGGCTGAACAACCTTTTATGAGCCAGTGTGAACAATAGATACCAACAGGTGTTTGGCTAAAGTTAAAGAATATCTTTTACTATTTATTTATCTTTAAATATTTTTAGTAAAGTTTTAACTTTTTTTACACTGTACACTCGTTAAAGGTAGATGCGATGGTTATAATTTACAAGTTGTTCTTTTTTGATGTTGCCCCTGCTTTGCCGCACTCCTCCCCCCCCCCCCCCCCCCCCCCCCCCCCCCCCCCCCACTTCTTTCACTATTTCAGGGTCCTTTTCTTGGCCCTATACTTTACCGTAGTAGTTGTCTGGCGCTTGAATGTGGGAGGTGCCCTCCTACTCTCCCCCCCCCCCCCCCCCCCCCCCCCCACCCCCCACTTTGTCACCTGGCCTGCCCCCTCTTCTTCTCCCCTCTCCCTAGCCTGTTGTCGGCCTGTTTTGGAGGTTCTCTTTCTTGTGGCCTTGCGTTAGGCCCTCTGGCCTCTGTGTTGGCCGCTTTCTGCCCTCCCCTTGTTGTTTCCACTGGTCTTTCCCCCCACACTCACGTCTCTGTCTGCCCTCTGTGGTCCCATGGGCTACTATTTATTGACTTATTAGGCAGGATATAAAATTATGAGGTGCCAGATGCAAAATGAATCACCAAAGCAGGTTAGACTGAAAATACAATTCTTACTTTATTAAATGCAAAGATAATGGAAAATTAGGAAAACCAAGACCTGGATTGAAACGTGGCAACAGCAAATACAATTCAATAGACCTGAGACTCAGAGCATGAGACGCGATGGGAACAGATGTTCGATCTCCACTGGAGGAAGGATGCAGGCCTTGACGGTGGGTCATTTTCTGACAAATCAGTTATGCCAACTCACTCCAGAAGAGGGACAGGGAGCATGGTGCTCTGGGAATTGTAGTCCTCCTTTGGGGGCTGAGATTCTGAACTCCCCATCAGGTAATCAAGAAGAACTACAAAGACCAGGGGGGATTTCAGCCATCTGGCAACTCTGGCAGTTTAGTTTCTGGGACACAACCAATAAACTAAAGATAAAGCAGCCCAACAACTTCCAGCACCAAAGAAAAGCGATGAACCGTGAAATATGTTGCAGATTTCTATATATTTGTGGTGGTAGTCTTCCATAAGACAATAGTTTGTGCCATGGTTGTCAACGACTGGTTTGTCTCAAGTGCCCCACTCTGGCATTGCAGTAGACAGTGAGCTGTGACGGTGCACAATCTCTTGGCCTTTGTGTTCTCTGGGCCTTCTTCTTCACGAGCTGAACCTTTTGATTCTGCTTACCTCTTCTAATGGTTTTCTAAACAGACCCCCAGAAGTTTCAGCCTCAGTGACTGTCTCTCAATTATTAGTGTCAATGTTCACCATCTTCATATCTCGCTTGCAGGTATCCTACAAGCAGAGGTATTGATGCCTAGGAGGTCATGACTAGTGGCCAGTTCACCGTATATGGCTGTCATCCACCTGATGAATCTGGCTAAGTCAGCGCAGACTTTGTTGGCTTGGCAATGAGTATATGCTGATGGAATTCGCACGTTCGGAGACCTCTGAGTTGGTGACCAGGAGATGCATCTGTGACATTCTAGGTAGAAATTGTTCAGCCTTTTCTCCTGCCTAGTATATGTTGTGCAGGTCTCACTATTGTAAAAGATTGTGCTGAAGACACAGGCTCAGTAGACTCACAGTTTGGTGTTTGTAGGTAGATCGCTCTGGTTCCACACTCTCTTACTCAGCTTGGACATAACAGCACCTTCTGCAATGTGTGTGCTGATTTCAGCATCAAGTGGCAGTTTGCTGGTGATTGTGGAACCGAGCTATGTGAAGCTGTCAACATTATCAGTGCTGATAGACGGCAGTGCAGCTATATCCTGGACCAGGATGTTGTCTTCTTGAGGCTGATTATCAAACCAAACACTTTACAGGTGTGAGGGAGTCTGTCCATTTGTCACTGAAGATGTTCCACAGTATGGAACACTAGTGCAACATTCATAGAATCATAGAATGCCTACAGTGCAGACATTGTCAGCATGAAGCAACTCTGATGTGCATTTGCTACACCTTTATCTTGGATCTCAGGTGAATGAGGTTTTCTGTTATTTCTGGTATGTATGCAGACACGCTCTGTTGATGACAAGAAAACTTATAACAGCAGCAAAGAGGAGTATATGCCAAAGAGAATCAGTGCCAAACCACTACCTTGTTTTGATCAGTGGGTTCTGATGTTGCCCCATCGAAGCTGACCTTCCCCATCATGTTGTCATGGAGTAAAGGAAATTACATTGAGCAGCTTAGGTGGGCAGCCAATGTTCTCCAGTGGTTTATATAGGCTACCTCTGCTCACAGGGGCTGGTTTAGCACACTGGGCTAAATCGCTGGCTTTTAAAGCAGACCCAGGCAGGCCAGCAGCATGGTTCAATTCCTGTACCAGCCTCCCCAAACAGGCGCTGGAATATGGTGACTAGGGGCTTTTCACAGTAACTTCATTGAAGCCTACTCGTGACAATATGCGATTTTCATTTCATTTTTTTTTTCACGGTCAAATGCCTTGGTGAGATCGATGAAGGCAATTTATAAATTTCTCCTTTGTTCATGGCATTTCTCTTTGTAGCTGCTGGACTGAAAAGATCATATCAGTTGTTAATCTTCTGGTTCTGAAACCACACTGGGATTCAGTGTAAATGCAGACCTGCAATCTGACAAGGGTAACATGGGCAAATACTTTTCTCATCCTCAATAGTTGTTGTAATTGTTATGGTCGCCCATGTTCTTGTACAGGGTTACAATCTATGCATGACGCCTATCTGGGAGACAGACCCTTCCCTCCAGCAGAGACAGAAACGTTTGCGCAGATGCTCCAGAAGTGCTGGTTTCCTACGCTTGCTGAGTTACGGTGGTGTGGCAGCAGCGCCTGAGACTTTGGGATTTACAATCATGGCTTATGACTACGGTGTGTACTCTGGCTATTAGGAACATCTGAAGGAACATGCTGTTTGATTTGATCAACCTATTATTGGGACGTACGGCCTATGTACCAGACAATGCATTGGCACTGAGGTTCTTGCACGATATTGCCGAGTTATGTGGGTAGGTAGAATTTCTTTTTGGACTGATGGCAGAATTCTGTTGGTGGAAATTACCCTTTGTACAGTCACTTCATCGTAGCAGTATCAACTGGCTTGCTTAACCTGTGATTCAAATGACTACTATTAAAAGTGAATCTGTGTTTGGGCACTTGCTAAACAATCCTGAGTGCATTAATAAGCACCCAATTTAAGACAATCAGTTGAGCTCGAAAAGTGGCTCATGTATGCGTGATAAAGTGACTCATCAAATACTGAAGCAGTACATGTTCAAATGCAACAAAACGTGGACAATATCTAGGCTTAGGCTGACAAGTGGCAAGCACCATTCATGCCAACAAGGCAATTACCATCTCCAACAAAAGAGTATCTAACCATCGCCCCGTTGACATTCAATTCGCATTATCATCGATGAATTCTCCCCATCAACATCCTGTGGGTTTCCATTGACCAGAAATTCAACTGGACTCACCACATAAATGCTGTGGCTACAAAAGCAGGTCAAAGGCTGGGAATTCTGAGGTGAGTTGCTCACCTCCTGACTCTCCAAAGCCATCTACATGGTACAGCTCAGGAATGTGATGGAATACTTTTCCACTCGCCTAGATGACAGCAGCTCCAACAACACTCAAGACGCTTGACACCATCCAGGACAAAGCAGCCCTGCTTGATTGTCACCCCAGCCACAAACATTCACTCCCTTTACCACAAAAACAGAATAGCAGCCGTGTCTACAATCTATAAGGTGCACCGCAGGAACTCGCCAAGGCTCCTTACGCAGCACCTACCTAACCCACAACTTCTACCATCTAGAAGGACAAGGGCAGCAGATGCATGGGAACCCCACCACTTGTGTTTTACCCTCGAAGCTATTCGTCATCCTGACTTGGAGCTATATTATCGTTCCTTCATTGTCACCGGGTCGAAATTCTAGAACTCGCTCCCTAACATCACTGTGGGTGTACCTACATCACGTGGACTCCAGCAGTCATGGCACAGACATGACTGGCCAAATGGCCTCCTTCTATGCTGTAACAGCTGATTCCGTGATTAGTTCAGGGTAAAAATACTCAAAGTCTGTTGACTGTTTTTATTCTGTCTTTGTAAAAGAGAGACTAAAGGGAGTTCTATAACTTGCCCCCATTTCGACAGTCACAGCTGCTTGAACAAAAAAAATAGCTGCAATTGATTTACGGTATGAATTGGATTAACAATTTGTTCACTCTCAAGAACTAAATCTATTGAGGTAGATTGACAGACTGTCAATCATATCGACAGAGATTTTCTCTTCATTTCATTCCCTTTTGTGGCATTAAATAACCTGATCACAAACCAGTGATCGATCTCACTCGTGCTGTGTTGCGAGTGGCTCATAAAAAGTGCTGAACAGCTATATGTAACAAGACCTCTGATTTCCCTCCTACACTTCCACAGGGAACCGCTTCCCATCATTCATCTTCGGCGCACTTTCTGCCTCTCCTTTCCTGTGGAAAAACAAAATGGAGATATCAAAAATTACAGGCTGAATTTTAACAGCTAAAAGTAGATGGATTGTGGTTGGGATAGTTGTTAAAATTTGAACAAATTGAAACCCAACCTTAACCCACTTCCAAGCTGCCTGCTTCTGGGATTAACAGAGGCGGGAGAAAGTGAGGGCAGACAATTTACTGCCACGTGCCGTTTTAGCAATTTAAATATTTTAACAAGGCTAGCAGCCTCTGACTCACCGTGCATTGCTTGTTTTCATAGAATCCACAGAATAGAATTTGTAGAATCCCTACAGTGCAGACTAACAGCCATCCAGCCCATCGAGTCTGAACCAACCCTCCGAAAGAGCACCCTACCTAGGCCTACTTTCCCGCCCTATGCCTGTAACCCTGTAACTCCCAATTAACCTGCACATCCTTTGGACACTATGGGGCAATTTAGCATGGCTAAAGCACCTAACCTGCACACCTTTGGAGTGGACGGCCAGCTTTCCCACCACCGGTAAACATGGCAACTGAGGGGAGGTGGGGTAGCTGTGGGGGGAGGGGGGAAACTCAGTACCCTTTCAGCTCTGTGTGTGAGTCAGGAGGAGCAGAAATGCTTTGTCTCCAGTCAAAATCGAGATCTACGCCGGGTGTGAACCATTTTGAGATTCACCCGGCCTGTTCCCTGACGGTAAATTTGGGATCACGCCCCAAAATGGCGAGAATCCCATTAACCCTCATTTGCATTAATTTAAATCTCATTAACGAGAATGTTGCAGTCTCCAGTGAAGTCATGCGGGTGTCGTTTAATACTCCTTTTAAAAACTGAAACATGTGTAATGAGGGGAAGGGAGGAGGTGAGTAGCCATTTCCATTTTCAGGCTTGCAGTTCAAGGCCAACAATCAAACACTAAAGAGCAGGGCTTCAGCACTGAGGATCCTGTCACGACCAAAGGGTAAGTCTGCGGATGAGCAGAAGGCAGCTGAGCCTAATGTTCCCGGCAGAGGTCTGGTGTCTAGGGGCTCTGATGTGGTCGGGGGTAAGTGTGCAGAGCTGGATGTTACTCTGAGAGAAGGTGGGACATGCGTCGTAAGGGTGCAGTAGGCTAAGTGAGTTGAGGATCCCGGATGGAAGCCCTAACTGACACAACCTCCTTCTCCAAATCCATCCAGATATAACTATGCTGGAGTTAATCTCATGGAAGCTGCCCTCGCATTGCTTGTGGTAGCCGAGGTGGGCAGATGCCATAGAAAGCAGCAGCGATCATGCAGGCTGGAGGTGGCACCCCATGTGCAGGGGGCCACGGCACACCCTGAAGACCCAGCCACACATCAGGCTGAGGAGGGACCCAGCAGGGGAGGCCAGCGATGGCCAAAGTGTACAGGCATTGTTGGTCATTCAATGAGCTGAAGGACACCGTGTGCCGCAGAAGACTGCGGCTCAGCAGAGGGACAGTTTGGTGTGCCACACCCTTGCGGAATGCCTCCCTGTGGAGGAGAAGGACACCCGCTCCTGGTGACCGCGAAAGCCACTGCAGCTCTAAACTACGTCACCGGGTCATTCCAGGGCTCGAGCGGGAACCTGTGTGGCACATCCCAATCTTTAGCCCACAGGTGCACCCGCGAGGTGACGAATGCTCTGTATGCCCGGGCAACAGACTATATCACCTTTCAGCTGGACCAGAAACATCAAGATGCCCGGGCTCCAGAATGTTTTGCCATCACCAGGATGTCCCTGGCCCAGGGTGTGATCAATGGCACGCATGTTGCCCTGCGAGCACTGGGGCATCAGGGAGTACCTTATATTAACAGGACAGGGTTCCACTCCCTGAATGTTCAGGCCATGTGCGGCCACCGCCGCTGAATCATGCATCCAAGGAGCGTACATGACAGCTACATCCCGGGCACTCGCAGATCCCCAGTGTCTTTGAGGACAACCTCAGGATGATGGGTCGGTTCATGGGGGGGGGGACAAGGGATATCTGCTGAGGTCATGGCTGATAACGCCGGTGCAGAGGCCTGAGACCGTGGCGGAGACCAGTTGTAATGAGGCCCACGTTGCCACCTGTACCGTCATTGAGCGGTGCATCGGGCTTCTCAAGGTGCAGTTCCAATGCCTTGACCACTCTGCTCTGGCAGTGTCTTGCAGAACACCCCCCCCCCCAGAGGGTCTCCCACTTTGTGATGGTCTGGCTGTGCCCTCCACAATCTGGCACAGCAGCGGGGCGACATGCTGGAGGAGGGGAAAGAGCAGGAGGACGTGGAGAGACATGTGGCCTGAGGATAAGGATGAGGAGGGTGAGGTAGTCCAGAAGGAACTGGAGGACAGATGGCGACGACAGTCCAATATGCTAGAAAGATCAGGGAGGCCCTCATCGTCTCCAGGTTCTCCGAGGACGAGGCTGTGACTGTCAGCTCAACGCCCTCCCCTATTCCCCTCCCCCCCTTTCCCCCTCCCCATTCCATACCCCCCATCACACCACGCCCTCCCTGACCACACTTTTCCCCCCCTCCAAGGGGCTGTGTAACATAACTCCAGGGTAATAGGCCTGTGTTGGCTCTGTCAGTGGGTCACCATACAAGGCAGGAGAGTGAGGATCACTCGCTTGAGGACAGCTCTGGTGCTCCTCAGCTTCTGCTGAAGTATGACTCCTGTCTTTCTGCTGACAACCTTTATGCAGGGTCTGCATCAGGGGCTTTTGATCACCGCTGGGAGGGGGAGGACAACAGGAGGCAGGAGTGCAGACAGGCCCACTGTGATTTTTAACGTAACAGAGGCTCCACATGTATGAGGTGCGACATGTTTTAATAGTGAACATTTCACTGTGACAGACATCCATTCCCCCGAACTACAGACAGTGACATCCCCCCACCCCCCCCCCCCCCGTCCACACTCAGTGCACCCCACTCTTCTTGATCTTAGAACTATTGAACCCCTACAGTGCAGAAGGCCATTCAGCCCATCGAGTCTTCAGCAAATCCTGAGGTCCAATTTCCCACCCTTTCCCCATAACCTAAACTGTACACCCCTGGACACTAAGGGGCAATTTAGCATGGCCAATCCAACTAACCTGCACATCTTTGGACTGTGAAAGAAACCAGTGCACTCGGCGGAAACCCACACAGACACGGGGAGAAAGTGCAAACTTCACACAGGCAGTCACCCAAGGCCGGAATTGAACCCAAATCCCTGGCGCTGTGAGGCAGCAGTGCTAACTACTGTACCAGCGTGCTGCCCTGTGGTTTTCTGTAGTGTAATGCAACATCTAGGTGTGTCCCCAGGATGCACATCAGAGATAGAGGCACTCTGCTGCTTTCCACGCCCTACGGTCTTTGAAGCCTTTGGCGGACATCCTTTAGAGGGCCTGGAGCAGGGGCGGCTCTGCCAACTTACTGGTGTCACTGGCGTACATGCCACCCTATTCTGCTCGCAGCGCCGGTGTCAGGAGTGGGTGATTCGGAAGAAATGGAGACCGCTTCCTCCTCCCTGACCATGGCGGTAAAGTCCTTGGGGAACTCCATGGGACAGAGAGGCAGCTGGTGTGAGTTCCAGGGACCTCTGAGTCATCTGGCGCTGCCAGGACTGAGGATCCCCATTTCCTGCACCGTGGCGTCAGCGTCCATAGCAATGCTCCTCAATACTAGGCCATGCTCTGCTGATGTCCCTCTGAATCTGCGACATGTCCCTCAGCGACTGGAACATGATGTGGAGGCCCTCAGCGGCAGCCATTGTCGTCACAGACTGAGCCATGCCTTGGACACTATCATTCAAGAAATGGGTGTTGTGCTCAGGGCCGGCTCAAGGTACCGGCAACTCGGGCAGTTGCCCGGGGCGCCATATGCTAGGGGCGCCGCTTAAAAGACTCAGGTCCCGCGCATGCGCAATTGGGCCGGTGCCAACCAGCGCATGCACGGTGGCCGCCCTCCCTCAGGCCGCCCCGCACAAACATGGCGGATGGATCCAGGCTCGCCGGTGGTCACTCCGCCCCCCCCCCCCTCCTCGGGCTCATTCCGCCCCCCCACTCCAGCCCCCCCCGCCCCCCCCATCCCCCCCCCCCCCCCCCCCCCCCCCCGCCCCCCGCCCCCCCAGATGTTGAGAGGATATTTCACCTTGTGGGAGTCTAGAACTAGGGGACACAGTTTAAAAATTAAGACTGAGATAATTAGTCCTTGGAATTCTCTTCTCCACAGATTCAAGTTGCAATATATAATCGAATAATAATAATCACTTATTTTCACAAGTAGGCTTCAATAAAGTTACTGTGAAAAGCCCCTAGTCGCCACATTCCGGTGCCTGTTCAGAGAGACTGGTACGGGAATTGAACCCACGCTGCTGGCCTTGTTCTACATTACAAGCCAGCTATTTAGCCCACTGTGCTGAACCAGCCCCAATAATATACTGAGTTAGGTAGAATTTTAATCAGTCAGAGGTCCCCCCCACCATCTAACCTTCCTTGATTATTTGTTGAACTGATAGTTATTGTGATCATTCATGTAGGGTCCCAGTAGCACAGTGGTTAGCACAGTTGCTTCACAGCTTCAGGGTCCCAGGTTTAATTCCCGGCTTGGGTCACTGTCTGTGCGGAGTCTGCACGTTCTCCCCGTGTCTGCGTGGGTTTCCTCCGGGTGCTCCGGTTTCCTCCCACAGTCCAAAGATTGTGCAGGTCAGGTGGATTGGCCATGCTAAATTGTCCCTTAGTGTTAAAAAGGTTGGGTGGTGGCATACGTTGGAAGTGTGGGCTTAAGTGGGGTGTTCTTTCCAAGGGCCGGTGCAGACATGATGGGCTGAATGGCCTCCTTCTGCACTGTAAATTATATGATATGATTCTACTTGCTGGATATCAATGTCCAGCACCTCGTGTCATCATGCATTCCCAGATGACATGTAAGACATCAAACTGCAAAATGAATTTCCTTCACTCTACTGTAGCAAATGAGTTAATCTTAAACTCAGAACCCACTGCACATGTTTCAATTTCTCAGATTATTTGTCTCAGTGAAATTGCCAATTAGTGTTGAATTAGAGTTAGTTCTGTACTTTCAGCCAGTGTTAATCAGATCCCAGAGTCAAAGTCCAGCATCTAACTGAATTACAGTTTAGTCCATAATGGAAATAGATATTATCTGTTATCTTACTGCGTTGAATAATACAATTTCTGTTCAAGCTAAAAACATATTGCAATCTTCAAATTTAGCAAAACTCATTTTTTTTAAAAGTGGAAATCAAGAAGATGCCGTTCCGGTTTCTCCAAACACTTTGCTGTAACGGTATCTCGCTGAGATAGTCTCCCTTCAAATATATGGCAGGGTGTGATGTTTGAGTAAACAGTATGTATTAAACAAGTCAGAAAATGTTAGTGCTTGTCCATTCAGGAGTTTGTGAATTTTTAATGCGATTAGTTACAATTACTACCAAACGATTCTGATTTACAAACCATTCATATGTCCACCGTGTGGCTCAGTTAGTAGCACCTTCACCCCTGGGGTTCCACTTTCAAGTCCCTCTCCAAGGATTGAGGACGAAAAAATGGAAGCTGACCCTCCACTGCAGTACTGAAGGAATACTGCATTGTCTTGGGTGTTAAACAAAAAGCCCCTTCTGCCTGCTTGTTTGGACGTAATAGATCCCATGTTACTATGTTGATGAAGAGCAGAGGGGTTACCCTGGAGTCCTGGTCAATATTTAACCCTCAATCACCATCACTAAAAAATAGATGATCAGAAACGTATCAATTCTGTTTGTGGGACTTTGCTGTGTACATATTGGCTGTCACATTATCAACATTACAACAGTGCCTAAGCTTCAAAAGTGCTTTCTTAGCTGTTTTAAGACATCCAGTAATCATGAAAAATGCTACATTAATGCCAGCCTCTCTTTCCCCTTCAGATTTCAATCATTGTTAGAGATTTCAAAAATGTAATATTTAACTTTCTTCTTTCTTCTTTAGCTCTTTCTCTTCAGCCAAGTTTTTTCTCTCCTTTTTTTGTTCTCTATACATGATTTAATATGGAAGCACGGTGGTTAGCACTGCTGCCTCACAGCCCAAGGGACCCGGGTTCAATTCCAGCCTCGGGTAACTGTGTGGAGTTTGTACTTCCTCCCCGTGTCTGCGTGGGTTTCCTCCGGGTGCTCCGGTATCCTCCCACAAGTCCAAAGGTGTGCAGGTTAGTTGGATTGGCCATGATAAATTGACCCTTAGTGCCCAAAAGGTTAAGTGGAGTTACGGAGATAGGGTGGAGGTGTGGGCTTAAATATGGTGCTCCTTCCAAGGGCCAGTGCAGATTCGATGGGCTGAATGGCTTCCTACTGCACTGTAGGGATTCTATGATCTATGAACTATTCAACTTCCTGTTTTAGATTCTGCAGGAGCAGTTCAAACCTAGAGGAATGGCAAGATTTTAATGTGGGTGGCACTACAGGGCAGTTTAGATCTGGCATAAAAGCACATTGGGAAGCCAGCCACAACCGGCCAGCTTCTGCACTTAACTTGAGCAAGTTAGGTGGGTTTTCGATTAATTTGAGGCCATTCACAGGCTTCCCAGGCTTGCTGAAACTCACCAGTGCACGGGTGGTGAGAACACAATGGCAATTGAGAGGCTGATTAAAATGAATGGTAATGCTGCCATAAGTACTCAAAGCAGCTTTCTGACCTCGCAGTGGGAAAGGATTTGATTATTGTAATTTTGCTGGGAGTTTAATTTGTTCACTTTCTGAACCAGATGGATGGCCTGAAATTGGTCACTGGATGAGGAGCAATGTGAGCAGCAGCCTGCTATTGAGAGATCTGGGGCTGGACAGTGGAGACTGGCACAGCAGAGGGGTGCAGCCCATTGGAGACACTACCTGTAACACCTGTACGGGCAGAGGCTTGGTTTCCTTGACATGTCAGAACACAGGAAGGTCATGCCTGACTGACTTGATTGAAATTTTTCTTTTGAGGAGATAGCAGGGAGGATTGATAAGGGTGGTGTTTGATGGAATCGACAAGGTTCCACATGGGAAAAAGCCGTGCTTAAATGCAAAAATAAATAAAAGCCCAAGGGATTCAGGGGAATGCAAGTTGAATACAAAATTGGCTCAGTGCAGGGAGCAAAGGGGAATGGTTGACAGGTGTTTTTGTGACCAATTTCCAGCGGGGTTTCTCGAGGTTTTGCTCAGCATGCTGGACAGCTGGTTCAGAGTGAAGCCATGTTCACATCCCGTACCAGCTGAGGTTATTCATGAAGGCCCCGCCTTCTCAACCTTGCCCCTTGGCTGAGGTGTGGTGACCCTCAGATTAAATCGCCACCAGTCAGCCCCCCCCCCCCCCCTCCCCCCAACCCACCCACCCTCAGGGGAAAAGCAGCCTTTAGTCATCTGGGACTATGGAGACTACTTTAAAAAGTACTGGAGTTGTGAACATGCCATACAAGTCATTATCAAGCCCACTGCCAACCAATCACCACCAATCAGAATTAGCTGGCTTCATTAAAATGGCACTGAGTGATGGGTTGAAAATATTTTTGGGCTTCCCCTCGCAATATCAGAACTGCTCGCCCACATTGTGTTGTTTTTTTCAGCAAGTCCTGGCCGCTTCCAATGAGTAATGTTAAGGAAAACAGTGTTGACTGGTTTGAATCAGATTTGATTTTTTTAAAATTTAAAGTACCCAATTCTTTTTTTTCCAATTAAGGGGCAAATTAGCGAGGCCAATCCACCTACCCTGCACATCTTTTGGGTTGTGGGGATGAGACCTATGTAGACACAGGGAGAATGTGCAAACTCCAAACGGACAGTGACCCAGGGCCGTGATCGAACCAGGCTCCACGGCGCCATGAGGCAGCAGTGTTAATCCCCGCGCCACCGTGTTGCCCTGATTTGATGTCTTTAAGTAATGTTTTAAGTAATATTGTTTCATAATGTACAGGGGTTCACTTATCTTCTATTCTTTTGTCAGTTCACTAGGGGGCAGCAATGAGCTATGTTCCAACCATAAGAATAAACCAGACATTACAATGGAGGGTGGTAGCTACGGTGACGTTAGAGCTCACATTACAATATACTTGCTGTAAAAAGCTGCTGATTGTCAAAGAGATAGGGAGCAGCATAACATTTCCTATTTATACCTACATAAGGTCTATTTTATACCACAATAGAGCCTGCTTTATGTTCTGCCATTTTACTATACAGAGAAACTAGACTATAATTTATAAAGTATTTGGCATCAGTCTTACTAAAGAGACCCTGTTTAAACTCGTGCCTTCCAGCTCCTTAGTCTGTGCTGCATTGAAGTATTTATATTAAAAAATCTATTAATTTAAGATTGAATTCGATCTGTGTGCTCTGTCCAATTGTTCCTGCTTGGAGGTAGTGGAGGGATCAAACGGGGTGGTGAAAAGGTGAAGCTGGATGTCCATGTGGAACGCTGTTATGTTACTAAAAGAGTTAAGTTAGTGAATGTGAAATACTGTATATATTACTTTAAATATAGTAACCAGTTGTGGTTTCAGTTTCATGGCAAGCAGACTTTTGGAGACTTCTATTTTTAGTTGATCTCTTCCACCCATGAAATCTGAAGGTTGCTTTTATCTCCGTTTTTGGTAAGGAACAAAAGTATCTAACTCTGAAGTCACAATATTTAGACTACATGATGGCCGAGAAATTCGGGTGTTAATTTTTAGGCGCACGGCAGGGTTCAAATAATAATTGCTGTGCCTCAGTGGGGCTGGTTTAGCACAGTGGGCTAAATCGCTAGCTTGTAATGCAGAACAATCCCCGTACCAGTCTCCCCGAACAGGCGCCGGAATGTGGCGGCTAGGGGCTTTTCACAGTAACTTCATTGAAGCCTACTTGTGACAATAAGCGACTATTATTATTATGTGGGGAACCCGAGACACCCCTTATACTAGACCTTGAGCCATATTTTTGCAATAATACAGCAAGCTGCTAAGGGCAACAGGCACCTTGCAGGCAAGGCGTGATTTAAGACTGGGCTGGCGTTGCAAATAAATCAGTAAGCAAGGCTCACTGGGTTGGGAGATCGTTGTGGGGAAGGGATAGTAGAGGCAGCAACAGCAGAGTTCAGAGCGATGATCAACCAGGTTGTGGGGAGAAGAGCTGGGAGATAATAGCAAAGTGATTGGTGAAGAGACAGCAGTGTCAATGATCGCCAGTGCAGCAACAGTGGCAGGGATTGTTGGTGGGATAGCGGGGACAGTGAGTGGTGGAGTAGTGACAGTGATTGGTTGATTGATAGTGGGGACAGAGAATGGCGGAAGAGCAACAGTGATTGGTTACGGGGTGGTGGTGACAATGATTGGTTGAGGGATAGTGAGGACAGTGATTGGTTGAGGGATAGTGAGGACAGTGATTGGTTGTGAGCTGGCGGTGACAGTGATTGGTTGAGGGATAGTGGGGACAGTGATTGGTGGAGAGATAATTGGTACAGTGATTGGTTGAGGGATATTGGGGACAGTGATTGGTGGAGGGGTGGTGGTGACAGGTTTGGTTGAGGGTGGCGGTGACAATGATTGGTTGAGGGATATTGGGGACAGTGATTGGTGGAGGGGCAGTGGTGGCAACCATTGACAGAGGGTAGCAATGGTGAGCAGCGACTCACTTTCTTTGAATATGAGGTTGGGAGGAACTCTCTTGAGTCTCCTGGCTCCACATTCAGATAAATATTTTCTTAAAAGTTTATCTTTTTGTTTGCAACCTTCAGTGATCTTTTCAAGAACTGCCTTTCACACTTCATGTGTATCTGATTTTCTTAAATGCAGCTGATGGTGACATATATATGCATACAAAAGGACTAATGCCTGTTTCAGGCTTGGGCACAGCACATCAATTTCAGTTTTGGGTATTACAATATGGTGGCTGGTGAACTTCAAGCTTATAATGTGCTTGCACTTCCTCACTGCCATATAGAATACTTGGGAGGCCAGACACTACTTGACTCATATCTACATAGTGTGATCCAGTCATCCAGGATCCCATGTTGGGCTGGATTCTCCCAAAATGGGGCTATTTCCCCATGCAGGCGTAGAAACACTGGAGTTGCACTCCCGAGTTTCCTCAAAAAAAGATAGACCGATTCACTTACCTTTGGGGGCTAGCAGGGACCCGGAGTAATTCCCGCAGCTTTAGCTGCGGATATGGGCCCCCGAACTTCCGGTTTCGAGTCCGCGCATGCGCACGGCGGCTGCCTCGGACCGCGGAAGCAGCTCCATAATGTAGGGCCCCCCGATCGGCCGCGCGCCCTTCCATTCGACCGGCCTGATCTGTGCCTCGGCCGCCCATAAGGCCGCCCCCGGTGTCTGATTCCCCACCGCCCCCCAACCAGGGTGGTCGCGGACTGAGACCACAGCTGCCAGGCGCGGTTCCCGAGCGGCAATAGGTGGTTAGAGCCACGCTGTCGGGAACTCGGCCAGCTGGGAGCGGATGATCGCTGGACGGGCCTCTTGCAATGACCCCCAGCCGAGCAGAGTAATTCGCGAACGCGCGGATTTTCGGGGCCCGGAGAATCGGCGGACCGGCGTCAGGCCCAAATCGGCTTGAAATTTGATTCTCTGCCCCCCCCCCCCCCCCCCCCCCCCCCCGCACCAAACGCGATTTCGCCGCTGGGCTGCGGAGAATCCAGCCCGTAATTTTATTCTGAATTACGCCAGTCAGACATTATTATATGGAATGCGTTGTAAATCATTTAAGGTTTTGCGAGTTTTATTACTAGTTTGCTACATGTGATATGACTTGTGATGTCACTCAATTAGGAGTAATGGCAACTCATGAATATTGTTCTATTTTTTTTCGATCCTCAGGAACAAATTCAACTGAGCTTCAGATCGCCAAATTGCAAAGTCAATCTAAGTGTGGCACTGCCCTTCACTATCCCATAGCAATGCACTGCCCTTCACTACCCCGTAGCATGGCACTGCCCTTCACTATGCCATAGCATGGCACTGCCCTTCACTATCCCGTAGCATGGCACTGCCCTTCACTATGCCATAGCATGGCACTGCCCTTCACTATCCCATAGCATGGCACTGCCCTTCACTATCCCGTAGCATGGCACTGCCCTTCGCTATCCCGTAGTGTGGCACTGCCCTTCACTATCCCATAGCATGGCACTTTCCTTCACTATCCTGTAGCGTGGCACTGTCCTTCACTATCCCGTAGTGTGGCACTGCCCTTCACTATCCCATAGTGTGGCACTGCCCTTCACTATCCCGTAGTGTGGCACTGCCCTTCACTATCCCATAGTGTGGCACTGCCCTTCACTATCCCGTAGTGTGGCACTGCCCTTCACTATCCCATAGTGTGGCACTGCCCTTCACTATCCCGTAGTGTGGCACTGCCCTTCACTATCCCGTAGTGTGGCACTGCCCTTCACTATCCCATAGTGTGGCACTGCCCTTCACTATCCCATAGTGTGGCACTGCCCTTCACTATCCCGTAGTGTGGCACTGCCCTTCACTACCCCGTAGCGTGGCACTGTCCTTCACTATCCCGTAGCAATGCACTGCCCTTCACTATCCCGTAGTGTGGCACTGCCCTTCACTATCCCGTAGTGTGACACTGCCCTTCGCTATCCCGTAGTGTGGCACTGCCCTTCACTACCCCGTAGTGTGGCACTGCCCTTCACTATCCCGTAGCGTGGCACTGCCCTTCACTATCCCGTAGTGTGGCACTGCCCTTCACTATCCCGTAGTGTGGCACTGCCCTTCACTATCCCGTAGCGTGGCACTGCCCTTCACTATCCCGTAGTGTGGCACTGCCCTTCACTATCCCGTAGTGTGGCACTGCCCTTCACTATCCCATAGTGTGGCACTGCCCTTCACTACCCCGTAGTGTGGCACTGTCCTTTCACTATCCCGTAGCGTGGCACTGCCCTTCACTATCCCGTAGTGTGGCACTGCCCTTCACTATCCCGTAGTGTGGCACTGCCCTTCACTATCCCGTAGCGTGGCACTGCCCTTCACTATCCCGTAGCGTGGCACTGTCCTTCACTATCCCGTAGTGTGGCACTGCCCTTCACTATCCCGTAGCATGGCACTGTCCTTCACTATGCCGTAGCGTGGCACTGTACTTCACTACCCCGTAGCGTGGCACTGCCCTTCACTATTCCATAGCAATGCACTGCCCTTCACTATCCCGTAGTGTGGCACTGCCCTTCACTATCCCGTAGCATGGCACTGTCCTTCACTATGCCGTAGCGTGGCACTGTCCTTCACTACCCCGTAGCGTGGCACTGCCCTTCACTATTCCATAGCAATGCACTGCCCTTCACTATCCCGTAGCGTGGCACTGCCCTTCACTATCCCGTAGCGTGGCACTGTCCTTCACTATCCCATAGTGTGGCACTGCCCTTCACTATCCCGTAGCGTGGCACTGTCCTTCACTATCCCGTAGTGTGGCACTGCCCTTCACTATCCCGTAGCATGGCACTGTCCTTCACTATGCCGTAGCGTGGCACTGTCCTTCACTACCCCGTAGCGTGGCACTGCCCTTCACTATTCCATAGCAATGCACTGCCCTTCACTATCCCGTAGTGTGGCACTGCCCTTCACTATCCCGTAGCGTGGCACTGTCCTTCACTATCCCGTAGCAAGGCACTGCCCTTCACTATCCCGTAGCGGGGCACTGTCCTTCACTATCCCATAGCATGGCACTGTCCTTCACTATCCCGTAGCGTGGCACTGCCCTTCACTATCCCGTAGCGTGGCACTGTCCTTCACTATCCCATAGCGGGGCACTGTCCTTCACTATCCTGTAGTGTGGCACTGCCCTTCACTATCCCGTAGCATGGCACTGTCCTTCACTATCCCATAGCGGGGCACTGTCCTTCACTATCCCGTAGCGTGGCACTGTCCTTCACTATCCCGTAGCGTGGCACTGTCCTTCACTAATCAGTAGCGTGGCACTGCCCTTCACTATGCCATAGCGTGGCACTGTCCTTCACTATCCCGTAGCGTGGCACTGCCCTTCACTATGCCATAGCGTGGCACTGTCCTTCACTATCCCGTAGCATGGCACTGTCCTTCACTATCCCGTAGCGTGGCACTGTCCTTCACTATCCTGTAGCGTGGCACTGCCCTTCACTATGCCATAGCGTGGCACTGCCCTTCACTATCCCGTAGCATGGCACTGTCATTCACTATCCCATAGTGTGGCACTGCCCTTCACTATCCCGTAGCAAGGCACTGCCCTTCACTACCCCGTAGCGTGGCACTGCCCTTCACTATCCTGTAGCGTGGCACTGTCCTTCACTATCCCATAGCGTGGCACTGCCCTTCACTATCCTGTAGCAAGGCACTGCCCTTCACTACCCCGTAGCATGGTACTGTCCTTCACTATCCCGTAGCGTGGCACTGTCCTTCACTATCCCGTAGCGTGGCACTGTCCTTCACTATCCCATAGCGGGGCACTGTCCTTCACTATCCCGTAGCGTGGCACTGCCCTTCACTATGCCATAGCGTGGCACTGTCCTTCACTATCCCGTAGTGTGGCACTGTCCTTCACTAATCCGTAGCGTGGCACTGCCCTTCACTATGCCATAGCGGGGCACTGTCCTTCACTATCCCATAGCGGGGCACTGTCCTTCACTATCCCGTAGCGTGGCACTGCCCTTCACTATCCTGTAGCGTGGCACTGTCCTTCACTATCCCGTACCGTAGTGTGGCACTGCCCTTCACTACCCCGTTGCATGGCACTGCCCTTCACTATCCCGTACCGTAGTGTGGCACTGTCCTTCACTATCCCGTAGTGTGGCACTGCCCTTCACTATCCCGTACCGTAGTGTGGCACTGCCCTTCACTACCCCGTTGCATGGCACTGCCCTTCACTATCCCGTACCGTAGTGTGGCACTGTCCTTCACTATCCCGTAGTGTGGCACTGCCCTTCACTATCCCGTACCGTAGTGTGGCACTGCCCTTCACTATCCTGTAGCGTGGCACTGCCCTTCACTATCCCGTAGCGTGGCACTGTCCTTCACTATCCTGTAGCATGGCACTGTCCTTCAATATCCCGTAGTGTGGCACTGCCCTTCACTATCCCAGAGTGTGGCACTGCCCTTCACTATCCCGTAGTGTGGCACTGCCCTTCACTATCCCGTAGCGTGGCACTGCCGTTCACTATCCCGTAGCGTGGCACTGTCCTTCACTATACCGGAGTGTGGCACTGCCCTTCACTATCCCGTAGCGTGGCACTGTCCTTCACTATCCCGTAGTGTGGCATTGCCCTTCACTATCCCGTAGCGTGGCACTGTCCTTCACTATCCCATAGCGTGGCACGGCCCTTCACTATCCCGTAGCGTGGCACTGTCCTTCACTATCCCATAGCGTGGCACTGTCCTTCACTATCCCGTAGCATGGCACTGCCCTTCACTACCCCGTAGTGTGGCACTGCCCTTCACTATCCCGTAGCGTGGCACTGCCCTTCACTATTCCGCAGTGTGGCACTGCCCTTCAATATCCCATACACTTGTTCAGATTAATGAATATGAAGATTTTGAAATTGGTGCATACGCAGCATAGTGAATTGGAGGAAGGCATGTTTACTCTGCCGTGCTGCTGGTCTCAGCTCCTCCAAGCAAGGCCTGAACAGTGTCCAGATGCCACAGTGTAGGGAGAAGCTGAACACAGGGCAAGTCAGTGTGGGGTGACTATCTCCGAGCATTGCCAAAAGAACGGAGAGTTTCCTGCCTTCCTTCGTGCCAGAAAATTACGTGTGCTCAGTGAGTTTTAAGAAAGGGGCAAATGACCACACAATGGTAGCACTGTGGTTAGTACTGTTGCTTCACATCTCTCAGTTTCGATTCCCAGCTTGGGTCACTGTGCTGAGTCTGCATATTCTGCGTGGGTTTCCTCTGGGTTCTCCGATTTCCTCCCACAGTCCAAAGACGTGCTGTTAGGTGAATTGGACATTCTGAATTCTCCCTCTGTGTACCCAAACAGGCGCCGGAATGTGGCAACTAGGGGCTTTTCACAGTAACTTCATTGCAGTGTTAATGTAAGCCTACTTGCGACAATAAAGATTATTAAAAATTTTAAAACAGAATTGGGAAAAGCAAAAAATCCTTCTGGACTGAAAAAAAATTCAGAGGCTGAATTTACCTGAAGGAACCAGCATGTGTCATTCAAAATCCGGAATAAATAATCTGGAGTTTATTTAAGTCTAAATCTGTTTAGTATGGAATGCTTCATTCCTGTTCATCCTTATATGGAATTATCATGTGTTTAATATCGCTGAGTAGTTTATGGTTCAGCTCTCTCCTTGTCTTAGATGACCTGTCGTGACTCCAATGTAAACAAGGCAGCATGTGTTTGATTCATATAGTCCTGGAATAATCATATTTTCATTAACATTACAAAAGTGTGATCTATAAGAAGAATAAAGCTTAGTCTCACCATTTGTTTGGTCATTGTGGAAGGGTCATCCTGTTTATTCCCTTATTGCACATTTCTTTGATTTTGCCATTATCATTTTTGATCCACGGATGATTAATGGACATCGCTCTTTAAGTCAAGCATCAGAATTCAGAAGTTACCAGAGAGAACACTAGTTCCCGTTGGTTTGAACAGGAGGCCTCAGAGTTGTTGGCACCAAAGAGAGAGAGAGAGAGATGGGGTGGAACTCGGTTTGATTGATTGGCTGCCGCCAATGAATGGGCCCAAAAGGCCGTACTCTGCCTACTAACGGGTGGTGATTGGATCCTATCCCAGTGGAATGCTTTTTAGAGTCACAAGGAGTTTCAGTTTGACTCTTGGCAGTTCAGAGAGAAGACCCTACTCTATTTCAAGCGGCAGTTGATTAAGGTTCAGGAAGGTCACGTTCCTGAGAGAACAAAGGATAAGTATGGGAAGTTTAGGGAGTCTTGGATAACGAACGATATTGTCAACCTCTTCAAAAAGAAAAAGGAGGCTTTTGTACAGTCTAGAATGGTGGGGACAGTCAAACCCCTTGAGGAGTATAAAGAACGTAGGAAGGTACTTAAGCGGGAAATTAGGAGGGCTGGGGGGGGTCATTAAAAGTCCTTGGCAAGTAGAATTCAGGTGAATCCCAAAGCTTTTTATTAATATGTAAAAAGCAAGAGGGTAGCCAGGGAAAGGATTGCAAGCTTGCTATGAAGGAAGGTGTGCTAAAAACCATCATGTGAATCAAAGACTCTTTCCTTTTGCTTATTATTTTTATACTTTCTCCACCTCTCTGTATTTGTTTGTCTTGTGTGTGTGTATGTGTGTGTGTGTGCATGTATAGAGAGTGGGGAGGGGGAAAAGTTCATGAGTGGAGTTAGGAATTAGTTAATAGATAACCAGTTGTATTTGATTCACAGTTCATTATAGATCATGTTATAAATAAAAAGTAATTGTGTTTACATTTACAAACCTGGTGACTGAAATTATCAGGCAGCCAAGGGCCAAAGACTTAGGGTATATTTTAAAGAAATATTGGTAAATTCAATTGTATTGTGACTCCGGGATGAGTGGGACTGGAATTGACTGTGCACATCCCCAGGGTGTAGTAACAACTGACATAGAGCTCTGTGCAACCTCCTATTTAAACAGCTCAATGTAAAAAAAAAATTTACTTTCACCTTTTTTCAACTTTAGGACATCGGACAGTGCTTTACAGCTAATGAAGCATTTTTAAAAAATGTAATTGTAATGTAGAAAACATGGCAGCTAATCTGCGCACAGCAAACTTCCACAAACAACAATATGAGAATGACCTGGTATTCTATTTTATGATGTCAATTGAGGGATAAATATCGAACAGGACATCATCGGTAACTCGTGCGCTTTTGAAAATAATGCTTTAAGTCCTTTTTCATCCTCCTGAGAGAGTGGACAGGGCCTTAGTTTAACATCTCAATCAAAAGGGTTCTGTGCTTTTTTTTTTTCCAAATTAGGGGACAATTTAGTGTGGCCAATCCACCTATCCTGCACATCTTTGGGTTGTGGGGGTGAGACCCACGGGGAGAATGTGCAAACTCCACACGGACAGTGACCCAGGACCAGGATCGAACCTGGGACCTCGGCGCCATGAGGCAGCAGTACTAACAACTGCAGCACCTTGCTGTGCTAAAAGGGTTCTCTGTTAGTTACCTCTACTGTGAACATTATCTTGGTTACCTGGAGCAAGTGAAAACATTCCCTGCTGCAGAGGGAGCCTATAGCAGCAGGAAATGCAGAAGAAAAACATGCCTAAGTGTAGGAAATAAAGAAACCTGAAGAAAATCATAAATGCTGCATCACATATTCAGAATATCCCAAAGTGCTTTCGAACCAGTGGATTTACTTTGAAGTCGTTACTGTTGTTACAAACGTATGCAGCAGTGTCACACGATCGGCAGATGACTGAGCAGAAAACGACCTGTTTTTGTGGTGTTTCTTCAAAGAAGAATGTTTACCAGGAGAACTGTCACTTTTCAAGCAATAGCATACAGTGCTTTACATCCAGCCAAGCAGTTAGATGGAGCATCCATTAATGTCTCTTTGACAATGCAGCGCCCTCATAGTAATGTCAGCCCACTTTATTTTTGTAGTGAGACTTGAACCTGCAACCTATTGACAAAAGAAAACCACACACTACTGCTTCTGGAGTTTGGAGGATCGACGGGAGGACATCACATTTATATTGGTCTCGCAGTCTCTCATTTCTGCCTCTGCTTCGAAAGTACTTTGGGATACCTTGAAAATGTGATGCAGCATTTATAATGTTTTCAGGTTTCTTTATTTCCTACTCTAGATATGTTTTGCTTCTGTATTTCCTACGGGTGAGCTCTGGGCCTCTCTGAAGCAGGGAATGTTTGCACTTGCTCCAGCTAACCAAGATAATGTTCACAGTGCAGGTAACTAACTGAACTAACTGAACCTTTTGAACATAATTTTAACTAGTTGCTCTATCCTGTCCTTCACATGTGTGCTGGTTTAACACACTGGGCTAAATCGCTGGCGTTGAGAGCAGACCAAGGCAGGCCAGCAGCACGGTTCATTTCCTGTACCAGCCTCCCCGAACAGGCGCCGGAATGTGGCGACTAGGGGCTTTTCACAGTAACTTCATTTGAAGCCTACCTGTGACAATAAGCAATTTTCTTTTTTTTTTCATTTTCACAAGATTACATTATAAATGAGTGACTGAGGTTTCAATTGCAGAACAAATCAATTGAACAATGAAAGAAAATGTGACTGGCAGCAGTCACAAACCTGTCCGATTCTCGCCTCTGAGACACATGGCAAGGACTTAAGTCATGCTACAGAGATTCAAGTACAAAATCTAGGCTGGCACAAGGTCATCAGGAGCTTCAGATGGGCGGCACAGTGGTTAGCATTGTTGCTTCACAGCGCCAGGGTCCCGGGTTCGATTCCCGGCTTGGGTCACTGTCTGTGCGCAGTCTGCACTTTCTCCCCGTGTCTGAGTGGGTTTCCTCCGGTTTCCTCCCACAAGTCCCGAAAGACTTGTTAGGTAAATGGGACATTCTGAATTCTCCCTCAGTGTAACTAAACAGGTGCTGCAGTGTGGCGACTAGGGGATTTTCACTGTAACCTCATTGCAGTGTTAATGTAAGCCTACTTGTGACAATAATAAAGATCATTATTATTATAATGGTGGAAACCTGGTACAACTGGGTTTATAACAATTTTCCTGGGATTTTTTCTCAATATCTTTCCAGAATTTGTTTTTTAAACTAAATTTAGAGTACCCAATTCATTTTTTTCCAATTAAGGGTCAATTTAGCCTGGCCAATCCACCCACCCTGCACATCTTTGGGTTGTGGGTGTCAAGCCCACGCAAACACAGGGAGAATGTGCAAACTCCACATGGACAGTGCCCCAGAGCTGGGATCGAACCTGGGACCTCATCGCTATGAGGCAGGAATGCTAACCACTGCGCCAACATGCTGCCCTTCTTTCCAGAATTGTAACGTGAGATTGACAACTCCTGAGAAAATACACAACCCAAGTTCAAACTGTAAGAGGGACTATTGGCACTGGAAATGAAATGCATTAATTGTAATCAGGTAAATCCCTTCTATGGATGCAAGAATATCTATCTATCTACCTTCTGGCAATTACCCCTGGTCCTAGTTTTCAGTTTTGTCACTTCATGGTCTTCAAAAATGAAAAGATATTATTTGAAATCATTCTACGCCTGCTCTATATCACATTGCAAAACATTGTGTCGTAGGCACCAGGCCAGGAAAATTAGGTGACAAACTGGTCATATTTTGACATCTTCATGTAAATATGAACCACATTAAGATAATAGTTTAAAAGCTTTATAGTAGCAATAGTTAATCATATTTTAAACTCCAAACTGAAATGTTTTAACATCTCCATATTTTTGAATTAAGGTTTCACTTTTATCTGTCAGCAGATTGAACAATTGACAAAACGCAGACTGCACGTCCTGCAAGGGGGAATTTGGCTCATTAGGACATTGTTTTAGGCGCTATGAGTGCCTCCAAAACAGTGTCCCTGGCAAGAGTGCATCCTTGTGAAGTGAGTCATGCCTGATACCATATTGATGAGAGAGTTAGCATGTGTGCAGTGAATGTACACCAGAATTGTGCAGGGTGGGCAGATCAACAAGCTACCTTACAGCTCGATGCTCCAGCTAATGATCCCTCAGTCTTACAAAGCTGAACACACATTCAGCACCAGGAATGACACTTTACCAGTGTTATTTAAAGGGATCGCCACTGCAGTGTATGGATGTCGGGTAGGTGCTACTTGTGCTGCAATGGAAGCTGCAACTTAAGTGTCAGACATGGTAGGGTCACAAATGTGTGCAAGCTGTGAGAGGTAGTGTGTGGCTTGCAGCAGTGCTAAGTGTATACGGGTGAGGTGAAGAATTTGAATGATAAATATTGGTCGGTGAATGATGTGGATGTGATTATTTGAACAGTGTGCAAGGCTACTGGTGCAGTTGCTAGGATATGAAAATGCGTTCGCTAATCATAGTCCTTTGTGTGAGGTCATTAATCTGCTTGCGGTGCTGCACCCAGACTCTTGAGGTCTGACTTCCACAGTTATCTTCTTCCATTAAGTGTATGTCTGAAGAGCCTGCCAACCCCCTCCTGATACAAGGACTGGAATCCTTTTCTCTTCCAATAAAGGTGTCCACATGCCCACAAAACAATGCGTATGGACCCAATGCTACCCTGTGCCAAAGGGAAGTCAGCAATCTCAGCAAAGCATCGTGCACACTTTACCGGCTTCCCTCAGTAAGAGAGAATTAAATATATTGAGCTCACATTGAATAGACAGCCTCAGTGGCTGGCAAACCAATGCACAGTGGATGGTAAACTATGAGATGTTGCAGGTACCTGCAACTCCAGCCTGGAAGGAAGCAGATGCATAGACGTTCGGCCCCATGATAATCTTCACAGGCTCTGGCAATGCAGTCCTTGCCTGTTCTAAGGTTGTAGCTGTAGCCATGGCAGGCAGATCTCAAGGAGGATGTCCGGACTTGGATATATAGACATCTCATACATTACTTCTTATTGAAGTTCAATTAAGATAATTTCTTCCTGAACACCCTAGGCAGATTTAGCCTCCGCCTGAGAGTTCTTCTTCCCCTCCCTCTTCCAGAAGCTTGCCTTCACTGCACAGCCTCTCATTGTTCTCCCAGTTATGCTGCATTTCAAGGGAAATGCCGACTAATGCACCCGATGTCTGGAGGCAACTGGTTTGTGTGAGCATTGGCATGGTGAGGTTAAATGCCTGTTTGTAGATGTTAAACAACTATAGGAAGCACCAAATATTTATAGAATCATAACAACAGCTGGAAGAAACCAACTAGCAATTAACTGGCAAGTAGTTGATGAATCCTTTCAGTAGTGCTGGTTGAGATCCTTCCTGGTGCTGACATAGGCATTAAGGCATTAGCTGCATCTTTGAGTTCCAAAATGGTACTGCTTGCATCAGAAGAGCATGGCATCACCGTCTGACTGCTGTGCATAGTTCTGGCGGCCATTCTCTGCACACATGCTGTATCCATCACCAATATGGCGCCTGGTACGATTTGCGGAAAGGTCCGCGGATGCAATTTTGGAGTTCTGAGGGCATTTACAGCACCCAGACAATCCCAATCAGCCCTCCTGAATCTCCTATTGCGACTGTATCCCTAACTGAATTCCAAAGGTTTCCTTCCCCCACCCGCACCATCCCACATGGGGCCACATCATGTTTTTTGGTGCAACAGCAATTTATTGGCCGGCAATACCCAGCGCCCTCATCCTCTCCACTGCATGTCAAAGCTCGTATCTGTTCTTTGGCAGCCCTGCACGGTAGCATTGTGGATAGCACAATCGCTTCACAGCTCCAGGGTCCCAGGTTCGATTCCGGCTTGGGTCACTGTCTGTGCGGAGTCTGCATATCCTCCCCGTGTGTGCGTGGGTTTCCTCCGGGTGCTCCGGTTTCCTCCCACAGTCACAAAGATGTGCAGGTTAGGTGGATTGGCCATGATAAATTGCCCTTAGTGTCTAAAATTGCCCTTAGTGTTGGGTGGGGTTACTGGGTTATGGGGCTAGGGTGGAGGTGTTGACCTTGGGTAGGGTGCTCTTTCCAAGAGCCGGTGCAGACTCGATGGGCCGAATGGCCTCCTTCTGCACTGTAAATTCTATGAAAATCTACGAAATTACCTGTTCCTCCTCAATTTTCATTAAGCCTTCTGTTTTAGCTTGCTGAAGATATACACAAATACATATAATTTTCTTCCAATAATCACTGACTTTAATATTTTATTATATAATGCAGTGAAACTGTGGCCATATCTGCAAACCAGCTTAGCTGTAAAATATTAACTTGAACGTCTTAAAGAATAGATGAATATTTCATAAAGCATGAATAATTGTGAAGTTTCTACTATATATTTTCTTATAATTTCATTTTATCTAAAATTATATTTTATAAATTACAACACTGGATATCAGTATACATTTTTAATTTCTATGCAGTTTCCTTCAACAATTTTTAAAAATAAATTTAGAGTACCCAACTATTTTTGTCCAATTAAGGGGCAATTTAGCGTGGCCAATTCACCTACCCTGGGCTGCGGGGGAGAAACCCATGCAGACAGATAAATTTAACAGAGATAGGGTCCCCAAACCTGAGAACAGGAGGGAGAAAGAGATGATGTTACATTCTGCAGTCTTCTTAAAGCCATAGAATCCATACCGTGCAGAAGGAGGCCATTCGGCCCATCAAGTCTGCATGACCCTCCGGAAGAGCACTCTATCTAGGCCCACTCCCCACCCTATCCCTGTAACTCCGCAAGCCCACCTGACCTTTAGACACTAAGGGGAAATGTAGCATGGCCAATCCACCTGACCAGCACATCTTTGGACTCTGCAGGCTCTATTTTGCAGTAAGAAACAGACAACCTTATAATCATAGCTTTTCACAAATGGGGTTCCAATCATGTGACAGCTGGCTATTGGCAAGGGCAATCCATATTAACAAAGAACGTTGATCTCCTGTAGTCAAAGCTTAAAGATGCCACCAAAATAAATAAGGGGCCCTTCACACACTCCTTGCTTAACGTGTTTTGTTTGTACTTTTTTGTTCCTGGCAGCTACTGGAGTCAGGAAATCTGGAGGCCAATTGTTCTTATGTTTTGCAGAAAGCTCAGGCAATGGCAGGTGGGAAGACCATCAGGGGTGTTGTGTTATGCTGCTTCGGATAACACAGGCTGCTACTTGATGCAGTCTTAACTAAAGGATGCTCCAGACTCTGAAATCATAGAATCATAGAAGTTACAGTGCAGAAGGAGGCCATTCGGCCCATCAAGTCTGCACGCGCTCTTGGAAAGAGCACTCTCCCCAAGCCCACACCTCCACCCTATCTCCATAACCCAGTAACCCCACCCAACACTAAGCGCAATTTTTGGACGCTAAGGGCAATTTAGCATAGCCAATCCACCTAACCTGCACATCTTTGGACTGTGGGAGGAAACCAGAGCACCCGGAGGAAACCCAGGCACACACGAGGAGAATGTGCAGACTCCGCACAGACGGCGACCCAAGCCGGGAATCGAACCTGGGACCCTGGAGCTGTGAAGCAATTGTGCTAACCACTATGCTAACGTGTTTATTGAACTATTAACACAGTTCTCAAATGAGTTTGACTCTCTGCTAATCTAACTGTGGTAACTCAGTCTAACTGTACCAGCTTGCTCTAAGGCACATGCTCGGGTGTGATGCTGCTGATCAACCCTGTCGAACTCTCTAGATGTCTGTCTGTGGAAAGAGGCAGGGTGTGAGTGCCTCATCCCTTTTATAGTGTTTATGTCATGCCTCTTTGCGGTGATGCCACCTCTGAGTGTCCTGACTGCCCATTGGTTGTGTCCTATTCTGAGTGTTCATTGGTTGCACGTTTGCATATCATGACAAGGGGAACTACCCAGCCATATCCTTTGGTAATACACGTACAGAGGCGTCTAGACAATTGCCAATTTGCAAGACAGGTAACTCCTGCAGCCATTTCAAAACATAATGGCCCAAACTTACCAGCCGTTCATGCTGGCGGGATCTTCCGTTTTGCCGATGGTGCACCCCCGCTGCGGGTTTCCCGGCACTCAGGGGCATTCAATGTCAAACAAAATATGTGGGGGGGTGCAGAGAAAATCCCGCCCAGTGTCTCTGCAGTTTTACCTGTTGTCTTTCCTTTTAAAAAATAATCCAAGGCAGGTATGACACCAGCCTATAAACGAAAGATTAATATACCACATTGCACACGCCATCATGACGAAGGAGTGTGACAAAGCACTATGGCACTTTCCAGTAACACCCACAGCTCACTTTTGAGTTGTGGATTCAAATTCCACTCTGGAAATTTAAGAACGTAATCCAGGCTGGCACTGAGAGTGTTGCCGTTTCGAAGTCTTGTCTCTTCGATGATAAATATATTTTCTTAAATCACTATTTGCTTTCTTAGGTGGCGTTTAAAAAAATCCTGTGACACTGTTCAAATCTGAGCAGAGGAGCCCTTCAAAGAACTAAGAACAAAGAAAGAACAAAGAAAAGTACAGCACAGGAACAGGCCCTTCAGCCCTTCATGTCTGTGCCAATTATAATGCCCTAACCTACAAAAGAACCTTCTGCCCTTACTCGGTAAAGAACAAAGAAAAGGACAACACTTCTTCGCAGTGCCCTGGTTAATATTTACCCCTCAACAAGCTTCATAAAAAAATAGATGATTTGGTCATCATCTCATTGTTTTTTGAGGAGCCTTGTTTTTTGCCTAAATTGGAGGCATGTCTCTTCCATTAAACAGTGACTGCATTTCAAAGGTATTTCTTTGATACTTTGGCACATTCTGAGGCCATGATTTGTGCAAAATAAAACGTCCCTTTTGTTTTCCCCCCACATAGAAAATAGTTCAGAATAGAAGCGATGATTGCATCAAAACCTTTGCATTGAAACTTCTCAAAACAGTTTACACAACAAACATTTTATTTAAGTACAATGCCTGCTTTTATGAAGGGAACATTATGTGCGTACCAAGAATAAAACAGATAGCTAATTGTGCTTTCACTTGGCCTTTGAAGTGTAAAAGCAATATGTTGCAGCACACGGATAGCGAAAACAGTGGGTGTAGACCCAGTAAGGAACTTCTGTGCATCTAATAGAACAACAAAATCTTTGTTCCTGTTACACTGTGAGTGCCATGTGTAGGAAAGCAGAGAAACTGATTCTTGTGGCCCGGGTAATATATAGTACGTTAAAGTATAAATATGCCATTTTTCATGTAAACATTTTAAAGTTAGTACAAATGTTCTTGAAAGCTGGAATGCTTTGGAAATTAAGCACTAATTCTGTTCTGTTAATTTTGAAATCCAATCATGGGAAGGAAAAATCTTCCCAGTTTGTTGAAGTATCTGTTACCGGACAACATAAGTCTGACCTGTCAGAGAATTATATTTCAATATCAGCCCCGATTAATGTGAAGATTTTAGATCTGAATAAATAAACAAGTGTTGCATCCATTTTTCAGGAGGTTAAGTAACATTGCGACAGCGCATATTTCCAGCACACATTCAGTGTCAACATTAACTCACAGGGATGTAGCGGCTGATTTTCCATTTCTTTATTTGGTGTATCTTCCAGCCACCCCTGCTTAAACTGGCCTCCTTTTACCATCATAAATATTGCGGAAATTGTGGCAAACCAGGATGATTTTGGCAGGAATTTGATGGATGCCGCAATTGGGGCTGTTTAGCACAGGGCTAAATCGCTGGCTTTGAAAGCAGACCAAGCAGGCCAGCAGCACGGTTCAATTCCCGTAACAGCCTCCCCGAACAGGCGCCAGAATGTGGCGACTAGGGGCTTTTCGCAGTAACTTCATTTGAAGCCTACTCGTGACAATAAGCGTTTTTCATTTCATTTCATTTTGCTTCATCCTTTGCCCTTCAGCCTTCTGACGTGCGCAGGACAAGCAGAATTAGGAGAAAATGCTGTCTGACATTCAACTAACCGTTATTAGGGAGGGGTTTCGAGTGCCACAGACTTAGGACTGAGTATTCTTGGCCCTGTGGAAGTTGACTAGGAGATGTGGGATACTTCACAATTAGCAGGTAGCCGTGTCAGGGTGGTTGCTTGATGCATTCACCGGGGAAAAGTCCGGGGGCAGACAGGAATGCGGATTGGCTGCCCACTCAATGGAGGCAGACAGCTAAATGGAGTAATTAAGACCCAAATTAGAGGTGCGTTTTTTGTGTTCGTTGGTATTTTGCCAACGGTGGAGTGGATTTGTGGGCAGGCTGCCAACTTCAGGGAGGGGAGGTGAGGTGGCCCCCTCACTGCAACATTTGAGGGGCGATGGGTATCAGAGGCTGCATCTGACGGTGCGGGATGCGGGCAACAAAAGATACCCCTGCTTCAATCCAAGGGTCCTAACATCTCCACCCACCCCCCTTAAATTATTTATTTTCCAGGCTTTGAAGGAGCCTCCAAGTTGCCTCAGCAGCACCAACCTCTCCCAAAGGGGCTGTTGCTCTTCTGATTGGGCCCGCAACAGTGGCGGCCTGCCCCAGTCCTTAACTGGACAGTGGGCTCAGAGATAGTCAATTAGGATTATCCCTCTATCAGACTTGCTGCCAGCAAGTGGGGGCTTGGCATTCCCATCCTTCATTGAGGTCCAGACGGCCCAGGGCAAAATTCAGCCCTTAGCCTCGAGACGTTAACTGGATTTTGGAGTCATTCACCAGAATCGAATCATGGGTATGGCGAGGTTTGCAATCACTTGAATATTAGAATCATTATTTGGTCCAGGAGCCTGTATATCTTTCAAACAACATCTTCGTATTGTCATATGGGCTAGTCCTTCTGATTAAATTCAGCGGTAGCATTTTTGTGCAGTGCTGCTAATGATTGGCCAGATTCCCTACATTTCACCCACTGTTTGCAGAAAATCAGAATTATGGAAATGTGTCTCTATAATCTAGTTTACTAAGTTTAGCTTTATTTGGGGAGTTTTCACAGCTATCCAGCTGATGAGTATTCCATTCCCCTCGAACAAGCAGACAACACAGAACTCTCATTTAAGATCTTTTCTCAAGCTATAGCAAGGGATCTTCTTTGCCAACATGTGGCCCACAAGTTCCTTGAACAAAGGAATACAACAGCAATTATACCGTTAGCTTATCTTACAAGTAATTAAAGGCTACAAGCTGACTTGAGGGCCTTTATTAAAGCTGAATTCCAGTAGCAGAGGGAACAACTGTGAAAAGGTCTTGCAAAGGCCATTGAAGAAGCGGTGACGAGACTTCCGGTGGCGGCCATGGAGGAGTAGGTCGCGCATTTGGCAGCTCCCGTCTGGAACGGACTCTCGGACCTTTTTTCAGGAGTTTCCACGGACTTTCTGGGGCAGATTGGTGAAGCAAACCCTGCCAAAAGGATTCCCTCTCTGCTGTATGGATAGCTGGACCAGGAGTGGCCGGGTGAAGCGTTTAAGTCCCAACAGACAGAAGCGTGTGGAGCGGGCGCAGAGGCACGACATGGCGGCCGGTATAGACCAGGGTGCGTGGGCACAGTGGGCACAGGAGCAACAGGATGTCCGTAGGGGCTGCTTTGCTGATCTTAAAAAGGACATGCTGGCCCCCGATGATGGCATCAATAGACCAAATGATCGCAACTCAGGCAACACAAGGGAAAGCGATTAAGGAGATGGAGAAAAAGCTATCCGACCATGAGGACGAGTTGGTTGTTTTGGCCCTTAAGGTGGAGGCGCAGGATGACTTCCACAAGAAATGGCAGGAGAGGCTGAAGGACCTAGAAAACGGTCCAGGAGACAGAACTTGAGAATTGTGGGCCCCCCCCGAAGGTGTGGAGGGGTCGGATGCGGGAGCATTGGTGTCCAAGATGCTGGAGACGCTGATAGGGACGGGGATATTCCCTCCCTGGAGCTGGACAGGGAGCACAGAGCCCTCGAAAGGAAGCCCAAGGTGAATGAACTGCCGAGGGCCATGGTGGTGAGATTTCATCGCTTCTCGGACATGGAACGGTGGACAAAAAAGAACGGAGCAGCAGGTGGGAGAACAGCGTGATGCGCATCTGCCAGGACCTGGGTGCGGTGCTGGCCAAGAGGCGTGCTAGATTCAACTGGGTGACGGCGACCCTCTTCAGCAAGGACGTGAAATTTGGGATGCTACACCCAGCGAGGCTATGGGTCAAATACAAGGAACGGCATCACTATTCTGAGACGCCGGACGAGGCGTGGTCATTCGTCAAACAAGAAAAGTTGGACTCGAATGAATGAACAGTTAAGTTTTGGTGGAATGCGGCGGTGGGGCTGGGTAACACGGTACCGTTTTGAATATAAGATTGTACGCAATGTTGGGTGCGTGTAAGGGCTGTGGTGGTGGCTGGAGGGTGCAGTGTTTTCGGCAAAGTTAAGATACGGAGGGGGGAGGGGGCCCTGTACTTGGTGGGAATTTTCAGGAAGTTGGATTCTTGGTTCAACAAGTGTCTCCTCACGGGGCAATGTTAGTGTCTTCTGTTTATTTTTTGTTTCGTATTACTATTTACTCACTGGGGCTGGAGAGGTAGTTTAATTGGTTTATTCACGTGGGGAGAAGGGAGACAATGAGGTGACAGTGTGATCGGTGCCAGGGGCAGGAGCTGCCAGGGTCAGCATGGGTCAGCTGACTCTTGGGACCGTAGTGGGGGGTGAGCAAGTGCCCTGCCTGTGCTTGGCAGGGGGTTTTAGGTAGTGGTGCTGTTGGGGGAGGTGGGGGGGGGGGGGGGGGGGGGGGAATGCTGCTTTGCTGACAGTGGAGGTATCAATTTTGGAGTACCAATTGCAGGTCGGGGGTAGCGGCTCCCTGTGGGGGCACTCGAGGAAGCGAAGGGCGCGGATTCGAGGTTGGCCAAGAAAGGGCAATGGCTAGCCGGCAGCTGAGGGAAAGGGGGGCGGGGGGGGGGGGGGGGGGGGGGTTTGCCCCCCCGTCCAGGCTGATCATGTGGAATGTGAGGGGTTTGAATGGGCAGGTCAAAAGAGCTCGCGTGTTCACGCATCTAAAGGGGTTAAAGTAGACACATTTAAAGCTCGCAGATCACACAAGATTGAGAAAGGGATGGGTAGGCTAGGTATTCCATTTAGAGCTGGATTTGAAGACCAGGGGGGTAGCAATTCTGATCCGTAAGGGTTTGGCATTCGAGGCTGGGAGAATTGTGGCAGATAAGGGGGGCAGGTATATAATGGTGAGTGGAAAATGGGAGGGGGCCGAGTGGTGTTTGTGAACGTCTATGCTCCGAATTGGGATGATGTGGAATTTATGAGATGCATGCTAGACAAAATCCTGGACTTAGAGACACACCACCTGATCATGGGGGGGGGAGACTTTAACACAGTCATCGACCCCGAGCTGGACCGGTCGAAGTCCAGGACAGGGAAGTGACCGGCAGTGGCTAAGGAACAGAAGGGTTTTGTGGAGCAGATGGTGGGGGGGGGTTTGGATCCCTGGAGGTTCGTGCAGCCGAGAGCGAAGGAGTTCTCTTTTTTCTCCCACGTTCATAAGGTTTATTCCCGCATAGACCTCTTTGTTTTGAGCAGGACGTTAATCCCAAAGGTGGCGGGGACAGAATACTCAGCAATCACAGTCTCGGACCATGCCCCGCATTGGGTGGACCTGCAGGGCAGCGCCCACTCTGGAGACTGGATGTGGGGCTGCTGGCGGACGAAGAGGTTTGCGGGCAGATTAGCAGGAACATCCAGGATTACCTGGAAACAAACGATACGGGTGAGGTAGCAGCGTCAACGGTCTGGGAGGCTCTGAAGGCAGTTGTCAGAGGGGAGCTCATCTCAATTCGATCCCATAGGGAAAAGAAAGAGCGGAGAGGGAGAGACTGTTGAAGGAGATACTCCGAGTGGACAGGAGATACGCGGAGGCCCCCGAGGCGGGGCTACTGAGAGAGTGGCGGAGTGTGCAGGCGGAGTTTGAACTGCTGACCACAGGGAAAGCGGTAGCACAGCTGAGGAAGGCAAGGGGGACAGTCTATGAGTATGGGGAGAAAGCGAGTAGAATGCTGGCACACCAACTGTGAAAGAGGGAGGCGGCCAGGGAAATCAGGGGAGTAAAGAATAAGGAGGGTAACACGCTCTTGGATCCAGGCGGGGTGAATGGAGTCTTTAAGGAATTCTATAGTAAACTATACGAGTCGGAGCCCCCGACGGAAGCGGAAGGGATGAGGCAATATTTGGACCAGTTGAGGTTTCCAAAGGTGGAAGAGGACCTGGTGGAGGGTCTGGGGGCCCCGATTGAATTGGAGGAGATTGTCAAGGGTACAGAGGGCATGCAATTGGGTAAAGCCCCGGGGCCGGACGGTTACCAGGTAGAATTCTATAAGAAATTTTCAGAAATATTGAGCCCACGCCTGATGAGGACCTTCAATGAGGCTGGAGAGAAAAGAACCCTCCCCCCAACAATGTCACAGGCTTTGATCTCACTCATTCTTAAACGAGGGAAGGACCCGGAACATTGCGGGTCATACAGGCCGATTTTGCTTTTAAACATGGATGCCAAATTGCTAGCTAAGATTCTGGCCACAAGAATTGAGGATTGCGTCCTAGGGGTGATAGAGGAAGACCAGACTAGGTTTGTTAAAGGCAGGCAACTCAATAGCAATGTCCGGAGACTTTTGGATATTATTATGATGCCCTCAGAGGGAGGGGAGGCGGAGGTGGTAACAGCGATGGACGCAGAGAAAGCCTTTGACTGGGTGGAGTGTGAGTACCTCTGGGAAACGCTCGGAGGTTCGGGTTTGGTGAGGGCTTTATTGGCTGGGTCAAATTGCTGTACCAGGCGCCTGTAGCAAGTGTATGTACAAACCGGCTGAGGTCGGGGTACTTCGAGCTTCACCGGGGAACGAGGCAGGGGTGCCCCTCTCCCCGTTACTATTTGCCCCAGCTATAGAACCACTAGCTATGGCGCTGAGAGCCTCGAGAAACTGGCAAGGACTGGTTCGGGGGGCGGTGGGGGGGGGGGTTGGAACATCGGGTCTCGCTCTACTCGGATGATTTGCTCCTGTACATTTCGGACCCTGTGGAGGGGATGGGGGAGGTTCTGCGGATCCTGAGAGATTTTGGTAGTTTCTCAAGGTACAAACTGAACATGGGAAAGAGCGAGTTGTTTGTGATCCAGGCCAAGGGGCAGGAGGAGAGACTGAAAGAGCTGCCGCTCAGGATAGTAGAGAAAAGTTTTCGTTACCTGGGTATACAGGTGGCCAGGAAATGGGATGCCCAGCACAGGCTCAACCTGACCCGGTTGGTGGAGCAAATGGAAGGGGACTTTAAAAGGTGGGACATGCTCCCGTTGTCACTGGCAGGGAGGGTGCAGACCATGAAAATGACTGTCCTCCCCAGATTTTTGTTTGTCTTTCAGTGCCTCCCCATCTTCATCCCTAAGGCCTTTTTTAAGCGGGTGAGTAAGATCATTACGGGCTTTGTGTGGGCGAATAAGACCCCGTGAGTAAGGAGATTGCTGTTGGAGCGCAGTCGGAGGGGGGGGGGGGGGGGGGGGGGGGCGGGGGGGGGGGGGCAATATAGCTATGATTAAGAAGTGGGTGATGGGGGGGAGCAGCTGGAGGCGGCGTCATGTAAAGGTACTGGTCTGGGAGCTTTGATAACGGCTCCTTTGCCGTTCTCGCCGACCCGTTACTCCACGAGTCCGGTGGTGGTGGCGACACTGCGGATCTGGGGACAGTGGAGGAGGGACAAGAAGGTGGAGGGAGCGTCGGTCTGGACCTCGATATGCAACAATCACAGGTTTGTCCTGGGTAGGATGGATGGTGGGTTCCAGAGCTGGCAGAGGGCAGGCATCAGAAGGATGGGAGATCTGTTCATGGACGGAAGCTTTCCCAGTTTGAAGGCGCTAGAGGACAAATTTAATCTGCCGCCAGGAAACGCCTTTAAATATCTGCAATTACGAGCCTTCCTGAAAAAACAGGTAGTGGCCTTTCCGACGCTGCTGCCACTGAGGATACAGGACAGGGTGGTCTCCGGCACCTGGGTGGGGGAGGGGTGTCGGATATCTACCAGGAACTACAGGAGACGGAGGAAACCCCGGTGGAGGAGCTCAAGGGCAAGTGGGAGGAGGAGCTAGGTGAGGAGTTGGAAGCGGGTCTGTGGGCAGAGGTCCTGGGCAGGGTTAATTCCTCCTCATCATGTGCCAGGCTCAGTCTAATTCAATTTAAGGTGGCCCACCGGGCACACATGACGGCAGCGAGAATGAGCAAGTTTGTTGGGGTAGAAGACAGTTGTATGAGGTGCAAGGACAGCCCTGCAAACCATGTCCACATGTTTTGGACATGCCCGGAGCTTAGAGTGTTCTGGCAAGGGTTCGCGAGGGCAATGTCCAAGGTGCTAAACACACGGGTAGTGCCGAGTCCAGAGAAAGCGATCTTTGGAGTGTCAGAAGACCCGGGAGTTCAGGGGGCATCTTGGCCTTTGCCTCCCTAGTAGCCCGGAGACGGATTTTATTAATGTGGAGGGACTCAAAGCCCCCGAGTGCAGAGACTTGAGTTACTGACATGGCTGGGTTTCTCAGCCTCGAGAAAATAAAGATTGCCTTAAGAGGGTCTACGCTAGGGTTCTCTCAGAGGTGGCAGCCGTTCATCGACTTTCTCGGGGGGAAATTAAAATGTCAGCAGCAGCAATCCGTGGGGGTGTGGTGGTGGTGGTGGTGGGGGGGGTGAGTGCTTCATCGGGATGGTGTGGGAAGACTGAGTCGCGTGGGGCAATGTCTATTTAATTGTTATTGTATATTCTCTTTTTGCACTATGTTAATGTTCACTCTAATTTGTTTTGTTATTATGGTTACTACCGTTTTATTATGAAAAATTCTGCAAAACCTGAATAAAAAGACTTTAAAAAAATGTTAAGTACAGACAGCCTATCCAATACCTCCTCCTTATTAATTTTAAATCATTCAAGTGAATGAACTACCTCGTCTTTTACCATGACCTGGGCAGCATCTACTTCCTTGGTAAAATGGGCGGCATAGTGGCCCAGTGATTAGCACTGCTGCCTCATGGCGCCGAGGACCGGGTTCGATCCCAGTCCGGGTCACTTTTCATGTGGGGTTTGCACATTCTCTCCCTGTCTGCGTGGGTCTCACCTCCCACAAACCAAAGATGTGCAGGGTAAGTGGATTGGCCTCGCTAAATTGCCCCTTAATTTGGAAATTAAAAAACATAATAATACTTCCTTGGTAAAGACAAATGCAAAGTATGAATGTGATACCTCAGCCATGCCTCCTGTTTCCATGGATAAATGGTCCCTAATTGGCCCCACTCCTCTTCTTCCCAGCCTTTTACTAGTTATATGTCTAGATAGGACTTTGGCAATCCCTTTTCCAGTGGTTGCCAGTCGCTTCTCATTCTCTGTTTTTGCTTCTCTGCTTTTTCAATTTATCTCTCAACCTTCTATGTGCATCCTGGTTCTCAACTGTATTATCCACCTAACATCTGTCACAAATGCACTTTATCTGCTCCATCTTAATGTCTGGGTGAGATTCTCTGGTCCCCCAGCCCCGTGTTCCTCGGTGGGATGCTGTTTGCTGGCAGTGGGATTCTCTACTCCTGCTGCTTGTCAATGGGATTGTCCATTGATGCCATCCCACACTGCCGGAAAATCCTGGGGCGGGGAGGGGTGCTGTTGGTGGGAACAAAGAATGCCAAAGGCCGGAGAATTTTGACCTCTATCTCTTTCGTTATCCAGGGAACTCCAATTTGTTTGTCTTACCTTTTCCTTTCAAGAGAATATACTTGAGCGCTATGAGTACACTTTAATTAGCTCTTCTTTGCAGGCAACCCATTGCTCAGTTAAAGTTGGCTAATCTTTGATTCCAATTTATCTGGGCCAGATCCATTCTTGCCCCATTACTGTTGGCTTTCCCCAGTTATTTATTTTAGCTCTGGATTTCTCCTTGTCCTTTTTGCATAATCAACCTGAACACAATGATCACTGTCCCCTAAATGTTATCCTGTTGACACTTGACCCCTTCTCCAAAGGGCCAGGTCCTCCAATGTCTCCTTTCTTGTTGGACTGGAAACACACTGCTGTAGAAAATCCTCCTGAGCTCACAGGAATCATTGCCCCTGTCTTCCCTTTGCACTACTATTATCACACGTCTATATTCAGATAATTAAAGTTCCCCCAGTATAGCTATTCTATGTTTCTGACATTTCAAACTAGCTGGTGATCTGCAGAATACTCTGTAGCGGTCGTTGGGGGTGGGTGGGGGTTATGCAAAGAAATAATAATTTGGTGACAGTACATTAAATTGTTTAGTTTTGCTCAATTCATTGTTTTATTACTGGTTCAAAATGATCAGAATAGATCAAACTAACCACCACTTGTTTACCCATACTGATTCTTGAAGTGCCAGACAATATCCAGCAAGAACCCAGATGACAGTAAATACAGGGTCATGTGTAGTCTGATGTACTTAGAGAGAAATAGAAACAGCAATATTCAGCAGAGCTACAGCCAGATCAGGTCTGCCATCAATTTCCCCCCCAAAAATTATATTAGTAGTTACAATAACTGGGACTTTATAAACTTTAGCTTATATTTCAGGAAGGTCCTGTATTATCTAACATCTTGCTGTGTTTTGTGCCATCTGTCATCTTGCTCTGGTGCAGCAGGGAGTTAGCTGATGCAGTAGGTTTAAATCCTGTTTATACAGGGCAGATTACTAATGAAAGTATCAGGAGTTGGATCCATTACATGGTAAAACGTATGATAAACATAACAGTTAAAAACACAGAGCTAGAATCACTCCAAAAATATGCGTATGAGCTAGATTCTATTACTTTCATTGTTTTGAAGCAATAAACAATGCATTTCTATACGAAAGCGCATTGTATCCATTTATCCTATGCTCAAAGCACCAAAAACAATTTGCATTTATTTATTTATTTAATAAATTTAGAGTGCCCAATTCATATTATCCAATTAAGGGGCAATTTAGCGTGGCCAATCCATCTACCCTGCACACCTTTGGGTTGTGGGGGCGAAACCCACACAAACACGGGGAGAATGTGCAAACTCCACAGGGACAGTGACCCAGAGCCGGAATCGAACCCAGGACCTCGGCGCCATGAGGCTGCAGGGCTAACCCACTGCGCTACCGTGCTGCCCCACAATTTCATAGAATTTACAGTGCAGAAGGAGGCCATTCGGCCCATCGAGTCTGCACCGGCTCTTGGAAACAGCACCCTACCCAAGGTCAACACATCCACCCTATTCCCATAACCCAGTAACCCCACCCAACACTAAGGGCAATTTTGGACACTAAGGGCAATTTAGCATGGCCAATCTACCTAACCTGCACATCTTTGGACTGTGGGAGGAAACCAGAGGACCCGGAGGAAACCCACGCACACAAGGGGAGGATGTGCAGACTCCGCACAGACAGTGACCCAAGCTGGAATCGAACCTGGGACCCTGGAGCTGTGAAGCATTTGTGCTATCCACAAGGCTAACCTGCTGCCCTTTTGCATTTATATAGTACCGTTAACTTGTGAAAATATCCCAAGTGTCATGGATTTCCCTAGTAACAGTAGTAACGCGAATTTAACAAGACATAATAGGATGCAATTAGCAACGGGTAGAAATCTGCCCAGTGACAGCAGTAACCAGTATTTAAAAGGCCAGATGAGATCTTTCCCGGTAACAAGATTAGCAGGCATCTAGATATAATCAGGTGTGAATCGCATATCAGTAGAAACTACTTACCTAGATGGTTGGGAGATCAGTGAGACACACACATGCTAATTTCTAGAGACAAGGAAGTTGAGAGGGGCAGACAGCCAAGTGCACAGAATACTAAATCAAAGGGGATGTGTATGTTTGAAGGAGATGTGTGTGTATGTGTAAGGGAGATGTGTGTGCGTGTGAGAGGGAGATGTGGGTGTGTGTGAGAGGGAGATGTGGGTGTGTGTGAGAGAGGGAGATGTGGGTGTGTGAGAGAGGGAGATGTGGGTGTGTGTGAGAGGGAGATGCAGGTGTGTGTGAGAGGGAGATGTGGGAGTGTATGAGAGGGAGATGTAGGTGTGTGTGAGAGGGAGATGTGGGTGTGTGTGAGAGGGAGATGTGGGTGTGTGTGTGAGGGAGATGTGGGTGTGTGTGAGAGGGAAATGTGGATGTGTGTGAGAGGGAGATGTGAGTGTGTGTGAGAGGGAGATGTGAGTGTGTGTGAGAGGGAGATGTGGGTGTGTGGGTGAGAGGGAGATGTGGGAGTGTGTGAGAGGGAGATGTGGGTGTGTGTGAGAGGGAGATGTATGTGTGTGTGAGAGGGAGATGTGGGTGTGTGGGTGAGAGGGAGATGTGGGAGTGTGTGAGAGGGAGATGTGGGTGTGTGTGAGAGGGAGATGTGGGTGTGTGTGTGTGTGAGAGGGAGATGTGTGTGTATGTGAGAGAGAGATGTGGGAGTGTGTGAGAGAGAGATGTGGGAGTGTGTGAGAGGGAGATGTGGGTGTGTGTGAGAGGGAGATGTGTGTGTGTGAGAGGGAGATGTGGGTGTGTGTGTGTGAGAGGGAGATGCGGGTGTGTGTGAAAGGGAGATGTGGGTGTGTGTGAGAGGGAGATGTGTGTGTGTGAGAGGGAGATGTGGGTGTGTGAGAGGGAGATGTGTGTGTGTGTGAGAGGGAGATGTGGATGTGTGTGTGTGAGAGGGAGATGTGGGTGTGTGTGAGAGGGAGATGTGTGTGTGTGTGAGAGGGAGATGCGGGTGTGTGTGAGAGGGAGATGCGGGTGTGTGTGAGAGGGAGATGCGTGTGTGTGTGAGAGGGAGATGTGGGAGTGTGTGAGAGGGAGATGTGGGAGTGTGTGAGAGGGAGATGTGGGTGTGTGTGTGAGAGGGAGATGTGGGAATGTGTGAGAGGGAGATGCGGGTGTGTGTGAGAGGGAGATGCGGGTGTGTGTGTGAGAGGGAGATGTGGGAGTGTGTGAGAGGGAGATGTGGGTGTGTGTGAGAGGGAGATGTGGGAGTGTGTGAGAGGGAGATGTGGGAGTGTGTGAGAGGGAGATGTGGGTGTGTGTGAGAGGGAGATGTGTGTGTGTGTGAGAGGGAGATGTGGGTGTGTGTGTGTGAGAGGGAGATGTGGGTGTGTGTGAGAGGGAGATGTGGGTGTGTGTGAGAGGGAGATGTGGGTGTGTGTGAGAGGGAGATGTGTGTGTGTGTGAGAGGGAGATGTGGGTGTGTGTGAGAGGGAGATGTGGGAGTGTGTGAGAGGGAGATGTGTGTGTGTTTATGTGTGTGAGAGATATGTGTATGTGAAAGAGAGAGATATGTGTGTGTGTGAGAGGGAGATGTATGTGTGTGTGAGAGGGAGATGTGGGAGTGTGTGAGAGGGAGATGTGGGTGTGTGTGAGAGGGAGATGTGGGAGTGTGTGAGAGGGAGATGTGGGTGTGTGTGAAGGAGAGAGTTGTGGGTGTGTGTGAGAGAGGGAGATGTGTGTGTGTTTATGTGTGTGAGAGATATGTGTATGTGAAAGAGAGAGATATGTGTGTGTGAGAGGGAGATGTATGTGTGTGTGAGAGGGAGATGTGGGAGTGTGTGAGAGGGAGATGTATGTGTTTGTGAGATGGAGATGTGGGAGTGTGTGAGAGGGAGATGCGGGTGTGTGTGAAGGAGAGAGTTGTGGGTGTGTGTGAGAGAGGGAGATGTATGTGTGTGTTTATGTGTGTGAGAGATATGTGTGTGTGTGAGAGAGGGAGATGTGTGTGTGTGTTTATGTGTGTGAGAGATATGTGTGTGTGAGAGGGAGATGTGGGAGTGTGTGAAGGAGAGAGTTGTGGGTGTGTGTGAGAGAGGGAGATGTGGGAGTGTGTGTGTGAGAGGGAAATGTATGTGTGTGTGAGAGGGAGATGTGGGAGTGTGTGAGAGGCAGATGTGGGTGTGTGTGAGAGGGAGATGTGGGTGTGTGTGTGTGTGAGAGGCAGATGTATGTGTGTGTTTATGTGTGTGAGAGATATGTGTATGTGAAAGAGAGAGATATGTGTGTGAAAGAGAGATATGTGTGTGTGAGAGAGAGGGAGATGCGGTTGTGTGTGTGAGAGAGAGGGAGATGTATGTGAGACAGGGAGAAAAGGGTGTGTGGAAGGAGAAAGCAGTGAGTGTGTGTGAGTGTGAGGGAGTGAGATGCGTGTGTCAGAAATGAATATCAGCGAACCAGCGTCACTGCTCCCACTAAAAATGACAAAAGATAAGACTTAAATATATTTTTAATAAGCAAACCTTTTTGATTACCCACTCCGAGAGTAGGTACTGCTTCCAGGGGTTAATGTTAAGGAGCCTTGGGAGAGTGGCTTGGCCAAGTATTAATGTGAGGGAGCCATATAGCTGGTGAATGTATTTGTGACTGTGTGCCTCTTCCAAATATATTCATAGATATAGCTAGAAAAGACTGGTTTATATTTGAGTTTTGTGTTCGCAGCTATTTTGTGGCGAAAAAAAGGGTCAACATTATGAGAATGTTTGGGATGCACTTGGGAGGTCACTGGGGATTCCACAGCTCAAAATGTTTGGGAAACCCTGAGTTAGGATATGGGAAGCAGAGTTTTGGATTAATTAAAGAACAAAAGAACAAAGAAAATTACAGCACAGGAACAGGGCCCTCGATACTCCAAGCCTGCACCGTAACAAAGTAGTCAACAAATATTAATAGATCTTAATAGAAAAAGGATACAATTTGCTTCTGAATAGTACATTTGGAAAATACATTCGGAGTTAGGATTGCAATATAAAGGGAAAACAGACCAGACTCAATGATTTATAACAGGATGTCTTAATTCTAAAAAGAACTTATGTGTTCACTGTCTTCAACCTTCATTCCCAGATGTTTGCACAGGTTCATATGGCCACTGCTAGCTGCTCTCTCACTTGTGAAGTAGAACAGGGTGCCCCTTAGACATGGAAAAGCTGGAGGACTCATTTTTTCCACTCACAATATACAGTCAGAATAAAGTGTTTTAACAGCCAGTGTAGAACAGCCAGCCTTCGCAGTACCCAAAAAGAGATCTCAATTTTATCGCAGAATTACTTGGGGGGAGAGAGAGGGGGGGGGGGGGGGGGGGGGGGGGGGGGGGGGGGGGGGGGGGTATTTTCGCTGGCTTCTTTAGGCACTAAAGAGTCTTCAAGGTGGGCAGGATTTACTCTTGAGCTGAAAAGCTGGTGTAGGCCATGTTGAGGGAAAGGCACTTTCCTGGAAAAGGGGTTGAAATGCTGCCAGGAGGATTGTTTGAGGGCTGATTGCCTCTTAAAATACTTTATTAATGCTCATTACAGAGGCTGCATGGCATTTTGGTGACTAGTGCTTGACCTAACACCTCTCATCACAGTCACTACCTGAATAGCTGAATAGGGGCAGCACGGTAGCATAGTGGTTAGCACAAATGCTTCACAGCTCCAGGGTCCCAGGTTCGATTCCCGGCTTGGGTCACTGTCTGTGCGGAGTTTGCACGTTCTCCCCGTGTGCGCGTGGGTTTCCCCCAGGTGCTCCGGTTTCCTCCCACAGTCCAAAGATGTGCAGGTTAGGTGGATTGGCCATGCTAAATTGCCCTCAGTGTCCAAAATTGCCCTTAGTGTTGGGTGGGTTTACTGGGTTATGGAGATAGGGTGGAGATGTGGGCCTGGGTAAGGTGCTCTTTCCAAGAGCTGGTGCAGACTCGATGGGCCGAATGGCCTCCTTCTGTACTGTAAATTCTATGAATAGAAGTAAACAAGTCATGCATGAGCATTCCGTGTGCTATCTAAGGGCAAACTCACCTTTCAAGTTCACTTGCTGCTCAATGTTTGAAGAGGATTTCTGAATCACATGGGAAGATATTCTGGGAGTTTTTCAACACTATGTTAACATTCCATCAACATTTATTCTGGACATTTTCAAGGGACTCCACCATAAAGACTGAGTCCTTTTCTACCTTACCTATTGAAAACAGTGAGTCACCAGGAAAAATGAAGTATTTGGTTATGGACACCTTGCTAGGAGTCCTCCTCCATCTTCTGGGGAACTGGAGGAGCTTGAAGCCAGCGAGAGCAGCACCAGCTGTTTGGTGAGAGGGAGGTAGGAGGCCAAAATGGAGTCCTTCCCTGCTGTGGGTATAGGACATCCCTCCTCCACCTGCACCTCCGGTACTATGTCTGAGAAGCTGTGTGCTATCTCCCTCAGTTCCTGAGCCATCCTGATAGCTGCCAGTGTGCGTCAGCCAGCATAACTGCATATCTTCTGTGGAAATGGATGTGTGGCGTGCAAGGATCCAGCTTAATGGAAATTGTTTCTATTCAGTGCTTTGAGTGTTAAACCTGCATGTGCTCCTTCGAGTGACTTCAGGCAAGTTCAATTTATGGTAATTAGCAAAAGGACCAAGTGTGTTCAAACCAGAATTTCAAAGAGTAAAACCCACTTTTTTAAATTTTTCACCAAAATAATCCAGAGGAGGTATCAAGACAGATATTTTGCTGAAGTGCAATTTTAAATAACATCAAACAAATCAGCTAAGATCATGTCTAGAATAGTGGACCTATCTAATCTTGTGCTAAGCAGAGAAATGTCTTCCCTAGCCATTGTTAATGGGAGGGTTTTAGTCCAATCAACAGAGGTGCAGGTCTTAAACTTGATTATTCCGTTATGTTTCACAAAAATTAAATGGTATTTCTACTTAAAATCAGTGATTTGTTTTTTACATTTTGAGTATCCAGTTTTGTTTTTCCAATTAAGGGCCAATTTAGCGTGGCCAATCCACCTATCCTGCACATCTTTTGGGTTGTGGGGGTGAGACCCAGGCTGACACAGGCAGAATGTGCAAACTCCACACGGACAGTGAGCCAGAGCCAGGACCGAACCTGGGACCTCGGCGCCGTGAGGCAACCGTGCTAATCACTTGTGCCACCGTGCTGCCCTACTTAAAATCAGTGATGATGTTAAGATGACAGAAGTTTCCATGGAATGGTGACCAGTTGGCATAAAATGTTGGGATTTGAATGTTCTGCAACTGTGCCCGTTCCACTTACCTACCAAAGTAGTTTGATGCACAGTCTGGGAATTTGTTTTTCTAGAGAAGCATTAAAAAGACAGTTTGATCTTTTCAAGAAAAACGTATATCTTCGAATCACTCTTTGGAACTGGAGCTAGATTTGGAGTAATATGCTAAAGAAAACTGATACCAAAAGTCTGTACACATTTTTAATTTTTAAACTGCTGAATAAGGATCCTGGTGCTCTTTGTAGGGGAGGTCGATTTACTTCAGAAAATGAAGTGTAACATCTCCAATAACTTCACTTACCATGCTATTTAATCACAGTTGGGATCCCATACATGGTGAGGTATCTGACTTGGAATTCTCAAGTTCCCAGATTTTTTTTTTTTACAACTTGCAGACACTTTAGTACATAAGACAGATATTTGGAAGGAAGGAGAGTCTCAACAAACAGCTAAAGAAAACACAGGATAGTCAGCCTAATAAGGGAAATGACAAAGAACAGGATTTAAACAGCAATGAGACTGACAACTTGTACCCAGTGCTCAGATTTTGTATTGGTGTTTTCAGGTATAGCGTTGATTTGTATGGCACCTAAACGACAATCTCTCAGGTTTCCATTAAGTGACAAGTCTGGGGAATCTGTTACCCATTCACCTCTTCACTTCACATTATTGCAGCTAGCAGTGGCCATATTCACCAAATGTGCTTGTAAAATTCTCTGCCTGGATTTTTGTGGAGTGATGTACTTTTAGAACATAGAACAGTACAGCACAGAACAGGCCCTTCGGCCCTCAATGTTGTGCCGAGCCATGATCACCCTACTCAAACCCACGTATCCACCCTATACCCGTAACCCAACAACCCCCCCCTTAACCTTACATTTATTAGGACACTACGGGCAATTTAGCATGGCCAATCCACCTAACCCGCACATCTTTGGACTGTGGGAGGAAACCGGAGCACCCGGAGGAAACCCACGCACACAGGGGGAGGACGTGCAGACTCCACACAGACAGTGACCCAGCCGGGAATCGAACCTGGGACCCTGGAGCTGTGAAGCATTTATGCTAACCACCATGCTACCCTGCTGCCCCTGCTTTCATATTAAATTCCTTAATGTTAAAAGAGAATCAAAAGTTAGCCCAGAGGAAAAAACATATTGGTTGTAAATATTGGCTCCATGGCACAGTTTTGGTGTTGATTTAGAAGCAAAATGGTGCCCGTTCTGCTTCTGCCCACTTTTGGCATGGCTCGTGCTGACAGCCGCCTTTGTGAGAGCAGTAGTGTGGGCACTATGAGCGTGTATCAGAGATATGGAGAGCTGGCAGATTGTGATGACTGTCAGCGTGCCACCACTTTGTCAGTCTGGTTAATGTTCTTCAGCAGGCTTGTGTTCAGTAGCGTGAAGGGTGCCTTCCCAACAGTGCTTTATTACTTTCTGCCAGTTATGCTTAAGGCTTGGGAAGTACAGGGAGCTGCTTAAAGTTGGTGAAGAACACATGTGAGAAAGCTGTTGCATGCCAGTGCAAGGCTTTGGGCATACCGCTTGCTCCAACCATAGTTTGCAATTTGAAGTTGATTGCTTGTGCTGCAATGAGAGTGGAGAGGTTGGCTGATGCTGAGTGATGTTCAGATCTGTGTGTGTACTCTCTCACGGTGCTGGTCATCACTTCCACACTGAAAAGGACAAGCTCCAAGCTCTGTGGGCTGCAGCCACACTCCTCCATGCTCCATTACACCGGCAACAGGCTTTCTGGTAGGATTGCCAATGCACCAATTAATTCTGTGTGTAAGTCCATCAGCCTTTTTCTGTACACCAAGCCATCCAAGTCCTCATCTGTGTCCTGAGCAGCAGAAATTGAGAATGATTTAATCTCTGGGAAGCTGGAACTCACATGATTATTTCCCCTGGCACTGGCGGAAGCCTAGCTGTGCCTGGCAACACACCTGGTCCAGATACTATGCAGCCTCTCCGGACAGGCGCCGGAATGTGGCGACTAGGGACTTTTCACAGTAACTTCATTGAAGTCTACTCGTGACAATAAGCGATTTTCATTTCATTTTCATTTCAAGTATGCACAGTGCCAGTATTGGTTAGTGGCTGCGAATGTGAGATCGAGCAACAGTGTCTTCCTCAGTAGTTTATTTGCCCTCCAGGTCTTTAGTCTTCTGCCACTCTAGCTGGCCAGGTGCCAGTTCTTGTGTGTCTGAAAGCATAAATGCACAAGATCAGAACTGGATTGGGAGAAGCGGGGAAAACAAGAGGTACGTGGCTCTACCAACTGCAGCTTGTAAATCTGGGACGAGGAGGAAATGGGATGTGAAAAGATGGATCAGGCAGGAACCGACCATTATCCTCGACTCTTTCAGCCCAGCTGCTGACTACTCTCTCAGTCACAGCTGTTCCAATTATTTCCATTACTGCCTCACCCAGGAAACTGAAGACACGTTGCCATGCCTGCCACCTGCCAGTTAGCTATTGCTGTTGCCTATTATGGATCACCTACAATAGAGGGAACCTTGCCAATGAACATGGTGCATTATATTGGTGTGCCTGTTGCAGTTGAACAGTGTGTGAAAGTTGCGAGATGTGAATGTGAGGCTTCCAGCAGAGCTAGTGTACGAGACTGAGTTGAGGCTATGAATGCGAGGTGTGAATTGTGGCTGACAGATATTGTTGGTAAGCAAGTGAAGGTGTTGTAACAAAAGAAGCAGTGTGTAAAGCTGGTGTTGCAGCTGGTAGGATATGGAGTTTGATTACGCGTTCACTCGCCTTGATTGCTTGGGCATCCATGTCTTCCAGGCAAACTGCTGGCATTGGCAGCAAAGGTTATCTGGTCCGAGTGCCTCTCAGTCCTGGATTGGAGGGCCTCCTGTTCCCAAATGGGGCACACTTCCGGCCTCCTGTGCCCCTCCTGCACCAAGTCCTCTACCACAGGATCTGGGAACCTTGAGCAAGCCTAGCACAACCACGAGATGAACGAGGCGGTTGCCTAGGCAGCAAGATTTGGAAGCAGCAGCTGCAACATGCTGGCACCGGCACTGTGGCAAAAAAAACAAAGTCTGGATTGCGAAACTATAAATTGATATCAATATGACGTTATTGTGAGCATGAGCAACTTAACCCAGTGCCCAGGGTGGGGCACTATGCACTTTCAGTTTAGTCACTTCTCCCTCCCTGTTCCTCGAAAACTTTGTGGCAGGTTAACAGCAGTGAGCAGCTCTTCCCCAGCCCCACGCACACCACACATGCTCGCAACCTCCTGACTGCTTCCTCCACATGCAGGTGCTCACTGACCAGTCGATTGCTTTATCTTCCATGTCTCTTCGCCCCGTCGGTGATGATCTTATGATGCAGACTGAGTTCTCACAAGAGGTGTGGAAGTGGGGCATGAGAACCTACAGAGTGCCGAGGGAGCACGGCGCTCCAGAAATTGAGCAGTGGGATGGGAGGGAGCCTGAAACTAGAGTGAGGGCTAAGGGTGGGCCATGAATAATATCTACCTGTGAACTTGACAATTTTTAGTGGTTGCGTGAGAGTGGAACCAGTTAATTGGGGTGCTAGGCTTAATGTTTGCCGAGGGCGGCAACTGCCCTTGCACTGGTTCTGACCTTGAGACATTTATATTCATGTCTCTGAGATGCAGCCGGAACATACCTTACGCACCTTTAAAGAGGTATAGTCTCAGGGGCTGGTTTAGCACAGTGGGCTAAACAGCTGGCTTGTAATGCAGAACAATGCCAGCAGCGCGGGTTCAATTCCTGTACCGTCCTCCCCGAACAGGTGCCTGAATGTGGTGACTAGGGGCTTTTCACAGTAACTTCATTGAAGCCTACTTGTGACAATAAGCTATTATTATTATTAGTCTGGCTTTAAATAGGACCAGCTAACAATTAAGTAGTATTACATTTGCATGAACCTGGCCCCCCTTGCCGAGGCATGCAGAGCTGGTCTGCATGGCACAATCATTATAATTAGCAGGACGCTGCCTGCATCTCTGAACAGGCGCAGGATAATTGTGCATTACAATCTCCGCCCTTGATTTCTGGGCTGGCGGCTATGGATTTAAGGTAAATTCAATGACCTTGGTGTTTCCAGCAAAGGTCACACAACGGAGAATTGGCTGGTGTAATAACTCTGTCTTCAGTCCATGGTTGATTTGAATTTGGGATCAGTTACTTTCTTATCAGAAATGGACACAGTTGGATTGCTCAGTTGACCTGATGAGTTCTGAAACTATCCCCAAACGATATAAAATTATTATGTTTTTAGAGCAATGGGCTGCATTGCGGATACATCTGACCTACTTACATTCGCAGCATAAGCAAAACACCAGCAGTGTGTCTGCAAATGGTTCACTTAGCTGCAAGATTTCAGTTTATTTCCTTCAATTCCCTGTCTCGAGACCTGGGACCCAGGATCCACTGGATTCCATTCCAGTGACAGCCGAGTACCAGAGTGGAACTGTTTGGCCTTGCAGTGGGCACAGCCCCAATTCTAAATCTGAAAGATGCTCCAGAGGCAACTCCCCCAATCTGCTGTGGCTGCTCCACCTGAGGTGACCCCCGACCCTTCCAGGCATAAGTAACAATAAACGTTGCAGTTTTCAGCTCGAACAGTAACCATTTCAGCTGCAGGCAGCGGTAACCAATCAATTTTGAATAACATTTCGGGCCATTTAGGAAGCCTCAAGAGGTCTCTTAGCTGACAGAATTTCTACTGAGGACCTTCAATGGGGTGATGGGTGAAATTTCCAGGGTCACCCAGAAGCTTTCCAATAAGTGTCCTTTGATGCAGGATCCATTCTGCTGCCTTTTTCCCAGAAAATTGCTGGTGTTAAAATGCAGCAGAATCACAGAAGAACCAGAGTACACAAAAATTTGAACCAAGCCGGAAATTTGGGTCTGTAGTTTCACTTACATTTTAATCTTTCCAGCCATTAATGACCATGCACTCCCCACCCCTACAATAGAAAACCATCTTTGTTGCCAAGTGGCTTTCCATTTCCCTGGTATTATCTGATAGAATTCTGTAAAATGCTCAGCACAACAGACGGTCTGTTGTTGGGGAAGAGTTGAGGATCTGCACGAGTGTCTAGAAATGGCTCAAAAGCCCAGAGCACATGCCTCAAGGTCAGAGGTTGCACAAGGGTATTCGCCACCCTGGACAAACAGTGCTATTATAGCTACTGAATGTCTGGAAATTATACCTTTGATTCTTAAAATAAGGCACCCAAAACTAGTCGAATTTTGCTTGATAACATGGTTCTAAATGATTTGGTGCCTCTTTGCTTTCATGATTTCTACCGCAATTTATAAAATATCAAATTAGATTTTTTTTTTTCAAAAATCTTTATCAACTTGTCCTCTCAGCTTTTAAAGATTTGTATACCAGGCCCTTTTATATTCATGAACCCAGACCGCTGGAACTGAGAGGATATTATTGGCAGCCACCGTCAAAAGTATTGCCAATATTGACTTGGCCAGCTGGCAGGCGACACACAAGAGACCCAATAAAGACTCCATTCAGTTTCCAACGCTCAGTGTGAGCATGTGCTTGATTATCAATTGATCCTCCCACAAATCAGGCAGGAATCTGAAAGGAATACAGGGAAATGAGAGGAAGGTGTAAAGATAGTTACAATCGGTGTTGGGGGGGGGGGGGGGGGGGGGGGGGGGGGGAGGTGTGGAAAGACTAATGTGAGATGTCTATTCAATGCAATTCATTCCTTTTAGCAGATCCCATTATATATGTGAAAGCTTTTAGTCTACATACATGGCACGTTGGTGGGAGAGGTAGGGTTTTGTTTATTGCTTACATGATGTGAGCAATATTGGTCAAGACAACATTTATTGGCCACTGTTGTTTGCCTGGAAAAGGAGATTGAACTGCTGAAGTGATTATGATGGTGGTGTCTCCATTAAATTGCCAAGAGAATTCCAAGATTGTGACCCACCAATAAAGAAGGAACATTATGTATGTATGTCCAGTTCAAAACTGTGTGTGGGTAGAGGGGAACTTGGAAGTGATGGTGTTCTCAATAAATGCTTCTCTTGTCTTTCTTGATTATGGAGGTCATGGAGCTTCATAGAATCATAGAATTTACAGTGCAGAAGGAGGCCATTTGGCCCATCGAATCTGCACCGGCCCTTGGAAAGAGCCCAAGCCCACACCTCCACCCTATCCCCGTAACCCAGTAACCCCGCCTAACCTTTCGTTTGGACATTAGCATCACCAATCCACCTAACCTGCACATCCTTGGCGAGTGGGAGGAAACCGGAGCACCCACAGGAAACCCACCCAGACACGGGGAGAGCGTGCAGACTCCACACAGACAGTGACCCAAGTCGGGAATCTAACCTGGGATCCTGGAGCTGTGAAGCAACTGTGCTAACCATCAACGGCGCTGAGGACCCGGGTTTGAATCCCGGCCCTGGGTCACTGTCCGTGTGGAATATGCATATTCTCCCCGTCTCTACGTGGGTTTCACCTCCACAACCCAGAGATGTGCAGGTTAGCTGGATTGGCCATGCTAAATTGCCCCTTAATTGGAAAAAAAATAATAATTGGGTACTTTAAATTTATTAAAACTAAACTGTGCTAACCACTGTGCTACCGTGTCCCCAAAGCTTTAAACTGAAAAGGAACAAAAAGGTTCCTTTATCATTTAGTCTTCCTTGTTTTCTTGACTCACTCTAATCTTCTCCCTGTCAGAAAACTGATTTTTTTTAAAAACTGAACTCAAATAAACTCTAAACAGTATATGGGCATTTCTATTATATGATTATATTATCATTTAAATTTTTTTTTAGAGTACCCAATTATTTTTTCCAGTGGCAGGAATGGACCAAAATGTTGAAGTGACTAATTAAACTTATTATTGAGCCACTTAAAGACCATTATCGCAGGGGCGGCATGTGGTGCAGGGGTTAGCACCGGGACTGTGGTGCTGAGGACCCGGGTTCGATCCCGGCCCTGGGTCACTGTCCGTGTGGACTTTGCACATTCTCCCCATGTCTGCGTGGGTTTCACCCCCACAACCCAAAGATGTGCAGGTTAGGCGGATTGGCCACGCAATAAAATTGGAAATAATAATGATTCTGTACTCTAAAATTTATATTTTTAAAAAATGATCATTATCGCTGAGCCCACTGGGATTTAGTGATGGGTGAGGGATGCTCCCAAACTCTCCTGTGCCTCATGAAGGCTGTCCAATAAACCCAGTCAGGTTTGCTAGTAGCCTCCTGGGGGTGTTGCTATTTTGAAGGCACTTGGTGCCTGATTTAGGGACCTGGGGCGGAATTCTCCGACCTCCCGCAGGGTCGGGGAATTGCCTGGGGCCCTCGTAAATCCCGTCCCTGTCGTGGCCGGAATTCTCCGCCACCCAGGAATTGGCGGGGGTGGGAATCACGCCGCGCCGGTCGGCGGGCCCCCTGCGGCGATTCTCCAGCCCGCGATGGGCCGAAGTCCCGCCACGGGCCGAAGTCCCGCCACTGTCAGGCCTCTCCCGCCGACGTGGTTTAAACCACCTCTGGTGGCGGCGGGAGCAGGCGGCCCCAGGGTCTTGGGGGGGAGGGGGGGGGGCGATCAGACCCCACGGTGGCCTGGCCTGGCCCGCGATCGGGGCCCACCGATCAGCGGGCGGGCCTGTGCCATGGGGGCTCTCTTTTTCTTCCGCCGCCGCCACGGCCTCCACCATGACGGAGGCGGAAGACCCCCCCTACCGGGCATGCACCGGGATGATGTCAGCGGCAGCTGATGCTCCGGCGCATGCGCGGCCCCACGCCGGCCGGCGAAGACCTTTTGGCCAGCCGTTCGTGCTGGCTGGTGGGGCGGAAAGGCCGTTTGCGGCGGCCGGCGGGGCGCCAACCCCTCCGGCGCGGGCCTAGCCCCTAAAGGTGCGGAGAATTCCGCGCCTTTGGGGAGGCCCGACGCCTGAGTGGTTGGCGCCACTACGGTACGCCGGGAACCCCCGCCCCGCCGGGTAGGGGAGAATACCGCCCCTGGTATCTGGAATGGGACTGCCAGCTGACAGCTGACAGCTACCCATTGCCCTTGCATTTCATTCCACCTCCCACTCCTTGCTGGCAATGATGAAACCAACGTTCCTACATCCATCTGCCTCCAGGGGTCCAGCGATGACCCCTGGTGAAGGCCTCAATGAATTACCAGCAACAGCCACTATTGCCGGTGGCTCTACCTGTAATGTGGAGGTGCCGGCCTCAGATTGGTCAGAAGCTCTTGGGTGGAATTTCTGGCCCACTGGGGAATTAATTCTGTAGGAGACCCAATACTGTCCATCTAATTGCCTGATTGCATTTGATTTAAGTGTTGGTCGCCCCTTGGAGAGATTACCTTTGTTTCCCACCGGTTCTCCCATCAGTGAGTGGGTTGATCCAACATCAACTGCACTAAACTTCACCCTTAGTGTTTCTATTTTAATCCTACCTGTGACCACTAGATGGGTCCATATAACTTTTCTATGACAGTTCAAGTCAGTGGGAAATATAAGAAAAATCCAGACCATTTATTAGTATTAGAAGAATTCTCTTCATGGTATCATGGAATAGTAGAGCACAGAAGGATGCCATTCAGTTGGTTGATTCTGCTCTGGCTCGTTCAAAGAGTGCTCCAGTTAGTTCGACACTTTGGCTCCATATCCCTGCATTTCTTTTCTCTTTCAAGTATTCATCAAATTCTCTTTTGAAAGCTGCTACTCAATCTGTTTCCACCACTCTTACCTGGCAGTGCATTCAAAATCCTATCTGCTCACCGAATAAAAAGGTTTTTCATCATGTCACCTCGGGTTCTTTTCCAATCACCTAAAATCTGTGCCCTTCTGTTATCTACCTTTTAGCCATTGGAAACAGTTTCTTTCTATTTACTCTATCTATATCTATGTAGATAACACTATCAAATCTCCTTTTAGCCTTCTCTTCTCCGAGAAAACCCCCCAACTTCTCCAAGTAACTGCAGTTCTTCATCCTTGGAACCATTCAAGTAAATCTCTTCCATACCCTGCCTGAAGCCATCCTGTCCTTTCTAAAGTGTGGTGCCAGAATTGCACACAGGGCGCGATTCTCCCAGAGGGGGAGAAATCGTAAGGCTGGCGTCAAATCCGGGCGGGTTTGACGCCAGCCCACCCCTCCCCGACCGGGAACCGATTCTGGTCCCCGGTCGGGGCTAGCATGCCGCCGCCGTAAACTCCGGCATCGCGGGCTTAACGAATTTCGTTAAGCCCGCTTGCCAGAGTTTGCGCCGGCTGACGCGTCATATGACGTCAGCCGCGCATGCGCGGATTGGAAGACTCCAACCCGCGCATGCGCGGATGACGTCATCACGCATTTGCGCGAAACCTGCGCATGCGCGGGCCGGGATGCCCCTCAGCCGCCCCGCGAAGTGATACAGCGGGGCGGCGGAGGGACAAAGAGTGCGTGGGCATCGGACCCGCTGCCCGCGATCGGTGCCCACCGATCGCGGGCCCATGGCACCCTTGGCACGGCCGTGGTACTGCCGTGCCAATCGGTGCCATGGTTTTAAAAATCGGCACTTTACGGCCGTTTTTATGAACGGCCAGACCAGGTGTGTTTGCCGTTCGTAAAAACAGCCGTAAAGGGCTGGGAACTCGGCCCATCGGACAGCTGAGAATCGCTGCTGGCCGTAAAAAAACGGCGGCAGCGATTCATATCGGGAGTCGGGCGTGGGGGGGGGGGAGAATAGCGGGAGGGCGTCGGACGAGCGTGGCCGTAAAATTTTACGAGCCACGCTATTCTCCGCACCGTCGTGAGTGCGGAGAATTGCGCCCACAGTATTTCAGACGGGGTCGAACTAATGTTTTATTTTGGTTTGACATAACCTCCTGGCTTTTGAACTCTGCCTATTTCTAAAGGTCAGGATCCTTTTTGCGTTTATTAGCTGTCTTGTTTTGGCCCTGCCACCTTCAAAGATTTGTGCAGAAACACACACAGGCACCTCTTTCATTGCATCCCCTTTGAAATTTTACTCCTCCAGCGCGTAGTACAATTATTGTCGAGATGCAGCGAGAGAACGATGTTCAAAAAGGAATGTTAGTTTTGAAACTTACTCTTCCCACCAAAATACACCAGTCAACACCTTTGTGTGTTGAATTCCATCTGCCATGTACCTACCTATTCCACCAGCTTGTCTATGTCCTCTTGAAGCTTATTACTATCTTCCTGTTTACTTCGCATCCAAGTTTTACATCAACTGAAAACATTGAAATGTGCTCAGTACTCCAAAGTTGAAGTCATCAATGCTAAACCAAAAGCAGTAGGGGTCCTGGTGTTGTACCCAGCCACTGTTATCTTCCCTACAGTCTTGCTTACCTCTATAAATTCGAAGAATATTTCAAAACTACAATAAAATTGACCTTTATTCCTTCAACTAGTGTCTTGCTGGCACGTGAAATAGATTTTATTTTGCTCACAAATTTGTGAAAGGTGCAAAATCATCAGACAGTAGATTGCACAAGCATTTTGCACTGTGCTCACATCACATAATGAGGGTGCTTACAACAAAACTATTCCCAGTGAATCAGTATAAACATAGAATCCCTACAATGCAGAAGGAGGGAAGGCAGTGGCGTAGTGGTATTAAAGTAATGCTGTGGAGACCCTGGTTCAAATCCCACCATGGCAGTTGTTAAAATTTGAATTCAATTTTTTAAAAATCTGGAATTATAAGTCTAATGATGAACATGTTGATTGTTGTAAAAACCCATCTGGTTCATTAATGTCCTTTAGGGAATGAAAATCTGCCGTCTTTACCTGGTCTGGCTTGTATGCGACTCCAGATCAACAGCAATATGGTTGAATCTTAAATGTCTTCAGGGGCAGACAAGAAATGCTGGCACAGACAGCGATGCCCACATCCCATGAACGAATAAAAAAAAGGCCATTCAGCAACCCCATAACCCCACCTAACCTGTGCATCCTTGGACTGTGGGAGGAAACCGGAGCACCCAGGGGAAATCCACGCAGACACGAGGTGACTGTAGAAACTCGACTCAGACAGTCACCCAAGGTTGGAATTAAACCTGGGTTCCCGGCGCTGTGAGGCAGCAGTGCCACAGTGCCACCCCACTACCTTGAATCTGTTATAATCTGTATTGATAATTTAATCTGTATAGAGCATTATGACTTCTCCTATGAAACTTTGCTGATGTTTATTTTTTTTAAAAATAATTTTTATTAAGATTTTCACAAAATATAAACAACAAAACAATATTAACAAAACAACCATGGTAAAAACATAAGAACAACACCCACCCAACTTCAAAAGCAACTGCAAACAAAAGAAAGAAAAAAACCCAAAAAAAACCCAAAAAACAAAATGGAAAGAGATAACACCCGCCACATCCCACAAACCCATGTACACAGTGTGGTGGTATGATTTGCATAGCTGTCTGCCATTGGTGCAGAACACTGGCTTACCATTGGCCCTGGTCGGTCATGTGCCTCTCGACCGATTGGTTCAGACCAGTCATGTGACGGCTCCCCGATTGGTCAAGAGGCTGAGTTAACCCCGCCTCCAGAGTGAGGTATAAATACCCAGAATGCCCGGCGGTCGTCCATTTACTGTAGTCGACCGCAGGGCTAACTTTTAGCTTATTAAAGCCTAACTTTTGTACAGCAACTCGTCTCGCGTTCGATTGATGGTTCATCACACAGTTCTCCCTCCCACCGAACCAATCCCCCCCCCCCTCCTTCTCACCCCCCCCCCCCCCGCCTCCCCCAAGTTGCTGCTGCTGCCGGCCTATTTCCCTACCGTTCCGCCAGGAAGTTCAGGAAAGGGTGCCACCGCCTAGAACCCTTGTACTGATCCCCTCAGGGCAAATTTCACCTTCTCCAATTTAATGAACCCCGCCATATCATTGATCCAGGCCTCCACGCTTGGGGGCCTCGCATCCTTCCATTAGAGCAAGATCCTCCGCCGGGCTACTACGGACGCAAAGGCCAGAACACCGGCCTCTTTCGCCTCCTGCACTCCCGGCTCCACTGCAACCCCAAAAAATGCAGCTCCACTTTGCTGATGTTTAAAAAGTCATTGCGTAAATAATTATTTCAATTGATTTTATAATTAGGAAATACTTAACATTTCTCCCTCTATTATTTAAATTTTGGGCAAACACCAAGATCCTTGCTTGTAGGTAATGTGTATATGCTTGATCAACCATATTGATTATTGGCCCAAATTATTTTATCAATGTGGTAAAGTACTTAAAATAAATGGTTCAATGCATTCATAACTAGATTCTCAAACAAGAGACGTTCAGTTGCTGAAACAAAGGATTATAGCTTCAAAAATGATTGTGTAACAGATTATTTCCAGCAAGTGCTTGCCTCAGATGTAAATGTCCTTGTGGAGCTGAATCAGCAAGAACAGACATGCTTACCTTCACGTTACAGGCATTGAGCAGATGGGTTACCTCAGCAAACTAACATGAATTCAACATCTTCAGCTGTCGCCATCCAAATATCAAAAGACTCCAACCATTGAGTTACAATTTATTCACATCATTTGATCTGGGATAGCTGACGACTAAATGTTTCATTTTTACTTCATCTGGCGTTCATATAATATTTAATTCCCAAACTCTGCAGCACCTCTTCACAACTAAACCTAGCCAGCTGCTGTTAATTTTAGGCAAGGAACAATACATTTTTCTGCTCTGAATCCAATCACTACATATTTAAAAACAAGCCACCCGTATTGCCCTTTGAAAAAACTGGTGTGAGAGTAAGGTAGGATTCCTAAGTCTTTGTTGGGTTTAGAAAAATATATTTTTATTTGATTTTTAACATTTTAACTATACAACACAACAAAGTAAATCAACAAAAAACCCTCAAATACCCCCCCATCCTTTAACACCCAAGTAACTCAGAGCAAACTGCCCCCCCATTTCGCCTCAGCAACTGACGTAATCAGCTCTATAAAGTGCAATATAAAGAGACACTGGCGCGATTCTCCGCTCCCCACGCCGGGTGGGAGAATCGCGGGAGGGCCGGGCTAATCACGACACACCGCCCTGGCACCCCCTGCGATTCTCCCACCCCCCCCAAAAATGGCGTGTCGCATTTTTCGACAGGCCGCTCGGAGAATCGCCGCTCGCCGTTTTTCACGGCGACCGGCGATTCTCCGGTCCAGATGGGCCGAACGGCCTGACGAACCTGACCAGTTCATGGCGGCGCCAACCACACCTGGTCGCTGCCGTCGTGAACAGCACGACAGGTAAGTGTGGGGCCTGTGGGGGGGCGGAGGGAGGATCGAGCACCACAGGCGTGCTCATGAGGTGACTGGTCCGCGATTGGTGCCCACCGATCATTGGGCCAGCGTCTCTAAGAGACACACTCTTTTCCCTCCGCTGCCCCGCAAGATCAAGCCGCCATGTCTTGCGGGGGCAGTGGAGGGGAATACGGCAACCGCGCATGCGCGGGTTGGAGCTGGCCAACCTGCACATGCGCGGCTGACGTCACTTCAGCGCTGCCGGCCGTGTTATTCTCGGCGCGCCGCTCCGGCGTCGACACTCAGTCTCCCGTTGGGAGAATCGCGCCCCATCTCTCTTGTGAAACCCCTCACTCGTCCCCCTCAAAATGAAATTAACCGTCTCCAGCTACAGGAACTCCATCAAGCCCCCAGCCATACTGAAGTACAGTGCAGAGGTACTGACCTCCAACAACAGGACCCACCTGCGAACAATCAGCAAGGTGAAGGCTAAAACATCTGCCCCCGTTCCCGTCTGCAGCTCTGACAAGTCTGACACCCCAAATATGGCGTCATGGGGACTGGGTTCCAAATCCACATGCAGGATTGCTGACATGGTGTAAAAACCGACCTCCTGAATTTCTCTAACTTCGGACAGGACCAGAACATACGTATAAAGAGGATATAGGTGAAGTCTGGCTGCTGGTCTGCTTGATAGTAAATGTTAAAGTCACAACTGGGCTCTACTTTTGTACATAAGAGTAATTAAAAACTGCCAGTGGGACTATTGTGATTAACAGTTAACCAGCAATGCATGGATGTGTTAATCAAGTGACATGCGTGCTTGTATGCTTCAGCATCACACTTTATCTCCCTCCCAACGGACAACCAACAGCAGTGGAAGAGTGTTGTGCAATTTTGCAAGCAGCAGGATGCCTGAAATATTGGAGTTATTAATTGTATCCACACAATGTTTTGTACTCCATTATAAATTATGCCATTATCTACTACAACAGTGTATATTTATCTAGCATCTTAAATGGAATAAAATATTTCTAGATCATTATAACACAGAATAGGACATTGAACAAGCTGAGATAGGGTCAAAAGGGGTAGGCTTTAAGGAATAATGGTCAAAGGTTAGATAGAGAAACATGGGAAGGGAATTCCAGAAATTTAGGGGCGCGATTCTCCGAGCTCCGCGTCGGGCCTGAGAATCGCCGCAACCGCGCCATGCCGCCCCGACGGCGGCGCGCGATTCTCTGAGGTGCGGCGAATTGGCGCCATTTGTGCCAGTGCATTTGGTGCGGCACTGGTCGCGGGCTGCTGTACGAGGCCGGGCTGCCGATTCTCCGGCCCGGATGGGCCGAGCGGCCAAGCAGAAACAGCAGAGTCCCGCCGGCGACGTTCACCCCGGTTGCTGCCGGCGGAAACTCTGCGCGAAGGGTCGGGGGGCGGCCTGTGGGGTGGGGAAAAGCGCTCCTGCACCGGGGGGGGGGGGGTGGGCGGGACACCGATGGGTTCTGGACCACGATCGGGGCTCACCGATCGGCTGCCCGGCCTCTCCCTCCCCCCCGGGCCTACTTCGTTCCGCTTCCGGCCCCAGAACCCCCGTGCCATGTTGCGTCGGGGCCGGAGTGTTGAAGAAGGCCCCACGCATGCGCGGGTTGGCGCGGCCCAACTGCGCATGTGTGGGTTGGCACGGCTCGCATTTGGCGCCGGGAAGGAAGGCTGGAGCGGCATGAACTGCTCCAGCGCCGTGCTGGCCCCCTGTGGGGGACAGAATCGGTAGTCCCCATGCCCGTTTCGCGCCATTGTGAAATACGACGGCGTTCACGACGGCGCGAACACTTAGTCTCCATTTTGGTCTATGTATGCTGAAGGCATAGGCACCAATGGCTGAGCAATTAAAATCGAGGATTCTCTAGAATTAGAAGAAATGAAATGAAATAAAATGAAAATTGCTTATTGTCACAAGTAGACTTCAAATGAAGTTACTGTGAAAAGCCCGAGTCGCCACATTCCGGCGCCTGTTCGGGTGCAGATATCTGAGGATTGTGGAGTTAGAGGAGACTACAGAGATAGTGAGGGTAAAGCCAGGGAGGAATTTCAAAATAAAGATGAGAATTTTAAAAACGAGGGGTAGTTTCGCGTTGCTTGGGTGGGCACGCACCTGTTGTTTTCTCCTGCAATTTTGCACGTTTCCAGGTCAGAAACCCAGAGGCAATGTCCAAAGTGGTAGGGGTGAGGGTGGAGCCGTGCCCAAAAGTGGCAGTCTTCGGGGTATCAGACCAGCCAGATCTCTTCATGGGGAGGAGGGCGACGCCCTTACCTTTGCCTCCCTGATCGCCCGCTGTAGAATCCTGTTCGGCTGGCGGTCAGCAGCACCACCCAAAGCTGCAGACTGGCTGTCCGACCTCTCGGAATCTCTCCAGATGGAGAAAATCAAATTCGCCATCCAAGGGTCGGATGATGGCTTCTTGAGAACATGGGAACCATTCACCCAACTGTTCCGGGACCTGTTTGTGGCCAACAAAGTAGCCCCAAGCCAGGGGAAAGTAGCAAAAACATGAGAAAAGAGAAGGAAGGAGGGAAAGACCTGGGGGGGGGGGGGGGGAGGGGGGGGGGGGGGATCAGTGCAAGTGGGAGTAGCTAAACACAATAGAAAAGAAAGGTGAGCTGCAGAGAGGGAGAGGGGGTGGGAGAGAAAGAAGGAAGGACAGGGGGCAAAGAACAATAGAGGGGAACCAGAAGGGGGGGGAGGAACACAAACTGGGAGAGCACAGGAAATGACAACAACCATGACGAACACAGCAACAGAGAGTAAGAAAGAACAGGATGAAGAAACAATGAACAGCTGAAGCAGAGGCATAACAACAGCGAAAACTGACCAGGAGAAGCAAGCAACATCAAGGGCGCCACCCAGGCACCCCCCCCCCCCCCCCCCCCCCCCCCACCACTCCCACCCAGATCTATTTTGTATTACTGGTGTTGTATGTACTCTCTATGTTTAACAAAAACAGAAGAATACACCAGACTTGTATACAGGTATACTGCAATTGTCTCTCCAGTGCCTGTGCCCCAGTTTTTACCTCCCCACACCTTTTTTTAAACTTTCTATTTACGAGATTTTGCTGTTTTTATCTTGTTTGTATTATCTTCTCATTTTTTCTCTCTCTTTTTTATGTACACCTGTAAATATACTATGTTCGAGGTCAGCAACACAGAGTTGATGAAAATTTCAAGGATTGGTTTAATGCAATGCAACATTTCCTTGCAAGGAAGCAGCATAATGGAGGCTGCCGAGAATCTGTTCAGCAAGGGAAGAACCAAGAGAATTGGCATGAAGAACTTGTAGCTTGAGAAATTTGTGCAGCCCTGTTACAGGGGACCACCTATTTTTACATCTCTGCTATACATTTAACTCATCTCACAAATCTGTCATTAATGCCCCCTGATCAAATCGCTGTGCAAAGACTATAGTAATACCACATTTTTAATCTCCATGCATTGTTTGTGTCTGTACGACTACTTGTGACAATAAAGATTATTATTATGCCTGTGGTTCAGTTCCTTGCCAGACTGGTTCTTCTGCAATTTTCAGACCATTTTGTTGAGTCCTTCCTACTTTTATTTCCCACGTGTGATAGCGTTCCCAGCCTTGCAGCTTACACATCCTCCCTTGTTTTCAGGGCTGTGTCCTCATTATTTCAGTAGCTCCAGAGAAAATAGAAGGATTGCATAGACAGTTACTATTTTAAAAAAACATGTCATTGAAGTCACAAAAGGAGAAATAAAGGGATCGAGAAGGCAGAGCAGTTCAAAAATAATCAGAAAATTATAAATATAATGATTTTTAAGTTTAAACCTTTCTGCACTGTCCATGTGGAGTTTGCACATTCTCTCCATGTTTGCATGGGTTTCGCCCCACAACACAAAAATGTGCAGGGTAGGTGGATTGGCCACACCTAATAGCCCCTTAATTGGAAAAAATTAATTGGGTACTCTAAATTTAAAAAAAAAATTTCTGTATGCAGCCACAAGATAGATGAGAAGAATTACAGCAATAGTTTTAATGTTTCTTGGTGTATTTGCATGTACATATGTACATGAATACAGAATAAAATCACAAGAAAAATGACATCAACTCTCAATTTGTTTCGGATTTGGAGCAGTATGATCATTTTTGTCCTTTGGAAACATTTTTTGGTTGTTTTTCTTCATAACTGACTGATTTAAAAGGTAATCTTTTGTTGCCATTACTTAATTTCTTTTCACCCGCATCTAGATCTATTTTTGTCAGTGACGACAACCTAACACAGTTCTACACATACGTTCTGCTCATGTTTCAGTATCAGTGTCACTTCCTTGGTTTTATTAGGGCACATTTTCCTGAGCTTCGGAGTTCCAGAGGCGTCTGAACAGGAGGCACGGTCAACTGGAAATATGAGGGGGGGCGGGGGGACCCATAACTTTGAGTCTCTGCTGTGATTAAACTACCCATCCTTGACCTCATTTGAGGTTCTCACAATATTGTGTATGAAGGAGGAACTGATATTCCAAGGAAGCAGTTTTGTTTCAATTATGTCAAATTCCATACCCTACATTAGATTAGGGGCATAAGGGTGCAGCATGTGGCACAGTGGTTAGCACTGGGGACTGCAGCGCTGAGGACCTGGGTTCGAATCTCGGCCGGTTCACTGTCTGTGTGGAGTTTACACATTCTCCCCATGTCTGCGTTGGTTTCACCATCACAACCCAAAGATGTGCAGGATAGGTGGATTGGCCACGCTAAATTGACCCTTAATTGGAAAAAATATAATTGGGTACACTAAATTTATAAAAATAAGAAGATTTGGTGCTTAAAAAAAGTAAAAATGCTTTTTAACCCTTGTAAAGTAACAGTCAGTAAGACATTTGAGACAAAAGTATTTTATTGATTTGCTGCTCTTTTCGATCTTAAAAAGATAGTGCCTCCCAAAGGTTTTTACTGCAGTAAAGAGAGGACAATAAGATGCTTGATAGGGGTTCCCATCAGAATCCCTCTGTACTTGTGCTGTCTGGAAGAGGATGAGCAGGAAGCACTTTTGAATGCAAGCTGGTATGATCAGATGAGAAACAACAGGTCATTTAAAAGGACATGCTTACCCATTGAGTGATTCACTGCGTATGTACAGTGACTAAAAGGCATCAGTAGACATATTTCCTTGCATTTTTCTTTAAAAAGGAAAAGATAGTTTTTGCTGTACTTAATGTGGTCTGAGTAAAATATTAAAAACACTCCAACTTCCATGCACTCATATACTCAGGTTCACACATACAAAAAGGATTACAAAGTGAGAAGATAGATTAGGTGATTTTTTAAAAAGTCCAATAAAAAAATTATACAGTTCTCACATGTTGGTGATTTGGGTGGATCCAGGCTGAGCTCGGTGGTCCTTCTGTTTTCAATGCCAAGGTAATTTAAAGATGTAGATGGACAATTTATCTCTTCTTGCAGAGGTAGCAGATGCTATGTTTAATTATATTTTAATTTTTTCATATGCACATAGATATTCAAATTGCAGACAGGATTCGAGCTTGCAAGATGGATGGGGAGAGAGAAAGGCCAACAGAATGGTCTTGCCACTTCAATGTATCTTCTGCTTCTGTCTCTGGCCTGGAGAAAACAGTTTCTCCAAACACAATATAGAGTTAGCTTGCTTTTCACATGATCCTCTCTCTTAGCAACAGCCCAGTTACCCAAATATCATCATGGCTAGTGTATTCCAGGTGGATGGTTTCAATCTGATAAATCTACGACTGGGTGAATTCCTTTCTCAGCCACAATCCATTGTCTAAGGTGATTCTATTAAATGCATAATCCTTACCCAGTGATTGAATTTTCTGTGAATGGGTCAGGAGGTTATCCCATTCACACACCTTCAAGGTAATTGTCTCTGCTGGGGTTTTCTAGACAGGTTAGCTCTACTTAATGGATTTGGAATTTGTCATTTATTGTGATGCAAATATTCAGCCATCTTGAATCTGCAATTTCACGCCACTGGAATGTTGTCTCAGCCTGTTTAAAATGCAATCTGTGGTTTTCAGCTGGTAAATACATTGTCATTTTTTGATTTGCAATAAGTGCATATGACAGCACCAGACGAAAGAAACGTCAACTTAAAGTACCCAGTTGAGCAAGTTTACAGATTATGATAGACATAATTGGCTTTTGAGGACCAATGACAATGTAGTTCTGGTTAAATATTAATTTGCCAGTTTTCTTGTGTGTAGATTCAGGTTTAAATATTAAAGATCTAGCTTCCTTAGGTGAACTAAATTGAGATATTTGGCCTAAACAGGCCCATCACAACTTGAACAATAAAAAATGAATTAGCAGTGTTGGCCTGCGTGTGAAATAGTCACTTTCGTTTGGACTGGGTAATTATGTGAGAAGATCACAAAGATACAATTGAAGGAGGGTGTTGCTAATTGTAGGTCTACTCTTAGTAACTCTGAGGTTCAGTATCACTGGACACTCCTATTAATGGACAGGTTACCTGTGAATTAGGGGGATTTTTATTAAGGTTCCCCCTAATTTGCCATCTTAATGGAATAAGGAAGCAGAGTTATTCCTCATAATACAGTATTTCAACCCAGGGATCAATCTCAAGACCCTTCTTTGTATTGTTTCAAAGACTTAAGGACATAAGGACATAAGAACTAGGAGCAGGAGTAGGCCATCTGGCCCCTCGAGCCTGCTCCGCCATTCAATGAGATCATGGCTGATCTTTTGTGGACTCAGCTCCACTTTCCGGCCCGAACACCATAACCCTTAATCCCTTTTTTCTTCAAAAAAACTATCTACCTTTATCTTAAAAACATTCAATGAAGGAGCCTCAACTGCTTCACTGGGCAAGGAATTCCATACATTCACAACCCTTTGGGTGAAGAAGTTCCTCCTAAACTCAGTACTAAATCTACTTCCCCTTATTTTGAGGCTATGCCCCCTAGTTCTGCTTTCACCCGCCAGTGGAAACAACCTACCCGCATCTATCCTATCTATTCCCTTCATAATTTTAAATGTTTCGATAAGATCCCCCCTCATCCTTCTAAATTCCAACGAGTGCAGTCCCAGTCTACTCAACCTCTCCTCATAATCCAACCCCTTCAGCTCTGGGATTAACCTTGCGAATCTCCTCTGCACACCCTCCAACGCCAGTACGTCCTTTCTCAAGTAAGGAGACCAAAACTGAACACAATACTCCAGGTGTGGCCTCACTAACACCTTATACAATTGCAGCATAACCTCCCTAGTCTTAAACTCCATCCTCTAGCAATGAAGGACAAAATTCCATTTGCCTTCTTAATCACGTGTTGCACCTGTAAACCAACTTTCTGTGACTCATGTATTTGTATGCTTCTTTTGTGTTTTGGCAACCAGAAATAGAATACATAAGATATGGCTTGACCAAAGTACTATCCAACCTCGGACCTGTTTTCCACTGCTCTGGTAATGCTTCTGTTTGCTTTGTTGATAGGTGTACATCAATTAAATTAAATGAAAATCGCTTATTGTCACAAGTAGGCTTCAAATGAAGTTATTAGTCACCACATTCCTGCGCCTGTTCGGGGGGGGGGGGGGGGGGGGGGGGGGCTGATACGGGAATTGAACCGTGCTGCTGGCCTGCCGTGGTCCGCTTTCAAAGCCAGCGAGAGCTATCAGCCTCTCCTTGGCCATTAAAATTTAATTTATAAACTAAATAAACATTAGCCAAAATTTTCTTTCCTCTAATGTGTAATTCCTACCGGTCATAATTCTTGATCGAGTTTGGTTAAGATTTTTCTGTATCCTTTTGCTACTTAATTAAAATTGACAGTCACCCTTCTTTTCCACCTTTTCACTGGCAAATATGTTTCTAAATCCAGATCATTTATGTAGATTGGAAAGAATAGTGGCTCCAACGGTATCCTTGAGGCACTATCCTTGGTATAATTTCCTAGTCTGATGTCATCTTCTTTCAGTTAATTCCTTATTGACTGCTGAGCATTACCTCACATATCCAATAATTTAAGCTTGTGTAACAGCCTTTTATTTGAGACAAGTTTTTTGGAAGTCTGAGCTCACCACATCATGGGAATTAGCAACATCCACTTGGGATATCACGGTCTAGAAACTGGCCCAAACAGTGCCTGTTTTTACGGTACTATTCCCATTCCAGAGTCCCAGCCCATGGCCTGAATGTCAGCATCTAGGTGCAAATGTGCGACCCACTTACCCAAGTTTTTATGCAACACTAGTAGTGGGCTTGATTTACCAAATAGACTTTACTGGCTGGCTGTGATACCATTTCAGCTCCATTATAATGGAGGCTCAAGATCCAAGAGCTGGGAAACCTTTGGACTCACCATTCAGGCGCAGAGGGTGACATACCCTATGCATCCAAGAAACTGAGTTTCTGGAACATTATCTCAAAAAAAGGTTGAGAAAGTCGGTGAGGCATGATCTCCCTGTTTGTGATCGGGTTAGTTGCCATTTACTAGGTGATTTTCGTTGTGGTACAAAAATAGATCTAACACAACTAATCATAGATATTCTATGCATAAAAAGTTAACTTTATTTAGCTGAATTGGTATTTTTATTCCTAGCACTAATCTGTGCTACTAACTCTCAATTGGATTATGGAGAGCGAGGCATAGATTTATTTTCTCTGTGGGCTAAAATACTGTACAAACATAGAACAATTAGAATTGCTCGATGTATAGCAAAAGTTACATCAAGCAGAAAGTTTGGCTTTAGATTATTAGGATTAACTTTGGACTGTAATGGATTGACCTCTCACCTTTAGAGTCAGCAATCTGCGTGTCAGCTTTTGCTGAGGATAGGAAGTTTGCGGCTAGATAACCTTATTCACTAATTATTACCTAGTCATTTACTAGAACATTACCAAGATGTGAAAACAAATAGGAGACTTTCATTTATATAGTGCTTTTCCCAACCATCGGATCTCAATAAGCGACTTACAGCCAATTAAGTACTTTTGAAATGTAGGTACTGTTGTAATGTTGGAAACAAGGCAGCCAATATGCACACAGAAACTGCCACAAGCAGCAATGCCAAAAGATATCCTGTTTTTGCGATGTTAATTGAGGGATAAATATTGGCCAGCGTACCAGTGATAACTCCCAGCTCTTCTTCAAAATAGAGTCATGGGATTTTTTAATATCCATTTGAGAGAGCAGCTGGGGCCTCTGTTTAACATCTAATCTGAGAGTTTGCAACTATAATACCCAGCACTCCTTTACTACTGCACTCGAGTGTCTGCTTTATTTTGAGTTCAAATCCTAGAGTGGGATTTGAACCCACAACCTTGCGATTTCAAGATGAAAGTGCTACCAACTGAGTCACAGCTTACAAGCGATGTGATACTTTGTGGTATAATGTTTTTTTCTGAAGAATACTGAAGAGAAGTCAACAGTTTTCTTTTAACCAATAACAGGAAGACTAGACTTGTATTTATTGTCCAATTGTGTCTGACCTCATATAAAACAATAGGTTAGTTACTATTTTGAGCTCTGGTGCAATCTCCTTATTCTGTTCTAAATGAGAGTGCCAGCATTAATGTTTGTATTTAATGGTAGTTTGGGAAGACTTTCACATGTCTAATTAAGTATGACGCAAGTATAATTAAAATGTGACTTTTAGTTTACTGGCACATTGGAATTCTGCATCTTGGATGTGTGACTCCTCCAGCACCCTCTGGAAAGTTTGAAAAGCCGATCCTCCCAAGCCAGAGTTTAACTGTACCTGTTACAGATGCCATGGTATTGTGTCTAGAAGGCTTCAGTTGCTCAGCCTGTGAGACATTGTGAAAATACCATGTCGTAGTGTTGAAAATACATGTGGGCTTTTCTTCATTTTATAAGTGCTTTGGCCACCAGTGGAAGAAATAAATATAAGTTATTTTTGCTAAGCTTTCTTTGATATTTTATAATCTCTCACCAATATAATGGTGTTTAAACTGTTCCTTGTGTGATCAGGAATGTGTCTGAACAGCTCTGTGTTTTCCACTATCTATTCATGAACTCTATCCTATCCATTATCCCTACTTGTACATAAACACTCTGAACTTAAACTATAGGATGACCATATGAAAATTTAACATGTCTAAATTTTCTTTTCATCTTAACATGGTTGAGGGTCAACATTTCACAAATTTTGAAGCTTAATTATGTTTAAGTTAAAATTTAAATAACATGTCTCATAATATTATTTGGGTTCTATTATTTCATGAAATTCAGAGGCTGTCTGCTCTGCAGTCTATGTGTTATAGTTTGTAATACCAGGTAGGACTGGTAGAAAATAGTTCACCTCCTGTCACTCCGCTTGTAACTGTGAAGCCTCCTTAAAAGAGTGGAGAAATAATTTTTAAAAATTGGTACTACAGAAGTAAATTGAGAAGAAAATACGGCGAACTGTATCTTCTTTTTATTCCATAATTCATATTTTGCGCAATGATCAGGAGACAGTATTTACAGTACTAACAGAGTGTACTCAAAAAGGAATCAATACTTATATATCTAGAATCCATTATCCCATTTTAAATCTAATGCACACCCTACAGCAACAGAGTTTAGTTTTTTATAATGTTGTGTAGTGATTAAAGGTCCCAAGGTGCTTCCAACAAAGCAGGAACAGGTATCTAAAAGGTAAATGCGGCATGATGTGTAGAACTGCGGGCGTTACGGTAGCACAGTGGTTAGTACTTTTGCGTCACAGTTCCAGGGTCCCAGGTTCAATTCCCGTATTGGGTCACTCTCTGTGCGGAGTTTGCACTTTCTCCTCGTGTCTGCGTGGGTTTCCTCCAGGTGCTCCGGTTTCCTCCCATAGTCCAAAGATGTGCAGGTTAGGTGGATTGGCCAGGCTAAATTGCCCTTAGTGTCCAAAAAGGCTGGGTGGGGTTACTGGGTTACAGGGATAAGGTGGAGGTATGGGCTTAAATAGAGCGCTCTTTCCAAGGGCCAGTGCAGACCCGATGTATCGAATAGCTTCCTTCTGCACTGTAAATTCTATGAACTGGGTCATGCCAAGCAGGAAGATTGCAGGTTCAATATTTTGTCTATGCTGAATATGTTGATCTCAGCCGGAGTTGGTGAAGGCATAAAAGCTTGGCAAGATTAAGAGCATACATTAGCCACTGTCCATGCGCCTAACATTTATCTAATTCTCCCTGTTGGAAGTGTACTGTGCAGGTGACAAATATAAACAGACTGGAATTAACTATGGTGGCATTTCTCCACAATCAAATAGTCTGCCATAATGCACTGTCCTGGCTCAGGTATTTCAACAAAGTATCAAATAATTGTATTCCACTTCAATCTCTCTTGCAGAGACAAGTAGGCAGAGCAAACATGGAGCTTTGCTAGGATTGCATACTTACACAGCAGTGGACAACAAACTGAGATGTTGCAAATATCCCCAGCTCTAGCCTGAAAGGAAGCAGACCCATAAAGGTCCATTGTCATATTCAACTTCACAGCAAAAAATAACTTGTACTTCATCCACTGGTGGCCAGAGTAATTACACAATGCGGCTGCAGCAGTCAGGAAATTTCAGTGATGACCTCCTTAGTGAAACACAAGTCTCACACACTGGAGTTCGGGTTGGAGAATTGGTCCCTAAAAAGCCTGAACAGATAAGGCTACCTGTCAAGAGCATTTCACTCCCTCCACCTTCCTCTTCCAGCAAATCATCCTGCTCCGCATGGGGTTGTGAACGCCAATTCATATGTTTTAGAGGTATAACTTATTTTGTCAAATGTAAGATAAATGGAGATAATTTGGTTAAGAAAATGATATGTATCTAATGTATATTTTAAAGATCAAACTTGAGTTAATTACAATTAAAAGGTAATTTGTGTTTATTTTACAAGATCAGACAGAGAAGTGTAAAACAATGAATGATCCATCTTTAGGCTTGTGGTGGAGCCAGAAGATCTAACCTTACTTGGAAAATATTTAAATTATTCATGTAGGTCTAGATCAAAAGAAGGTAAAATCAACTTCTGAATGAAGGGAGTTCCTTATTAAGACCCAGCAAGTTTGCATTGAGGGCAATTATCCATTAGAGACATAAATTATTCATATGGGTTACAGAATCAAAGAGTTGTGTTAAAGGTAACATTTCTGCTTGGAACATCCCAAGTATGCCAAATTGTCATGGGGGTAGCCTGTGGGGGGGTTAGAAAGTTTTGTTGTTTAATTTATTTAGGTGTGCTTTTTGCTCACAGAAGCAAGCAGCCAGCAGTCAGTCAGTTTGGAGAAGGTAGAGAGAAAGGAACTGTCAAGAGCTGGGAATCAACTGTGGGACCAGCAGCCATGGTAACATAAAGAGCCATTAAGAACCATGAGTGTTCGTGTTGATTGAATCCCTAAGCAATAAGGCAGTGAAACTCAAGCTTGAACTCAAGAGTACACAGTAATGAGATATTCAAGGAAAATTGGAGGATTGCTTAATCAAAAGCTAATGGAAGGATCCCTATGAATTTCACGCCCAGAATAGCTGGAACAGAGGACGAATGAAAGTGACATCTGCAGTGCTATAGCATACAGGGAATGAACCTCCAAGACTCCCGTAACATATAAGGGAACTCTTGGGAGGAAGTAAGAGGTAGAATGGAATTTATGACATAAGTCTTTTTAAACAACAGTGTTATGTTAGTTGTGTTTGCTTTGTTTTTGTTTAAAAATGTGACAGCTTATGATGTAATTCAGTCAGTTAATTGTCGGATTTTCAGTTTCTCTTTAAACATTAAAGGTCTCTAATGGGATCATAACAATAGTCTTCTCTCATTGTCCAAGTTATGCTCCATTCCAAATGGAAGGCTTACTAGTCTATTCAAATCTGGGAAGAAGTGTGTGTGTAGAATCCCTTATATCAGCAAAAAGTACTTCAACCTGTGCCACACCACTCCCTGTAGAATTTGTGACTTGAAGGAACTGAAATATCCCAAAAGGTGTGAAACTGTAACAACAGCCGTAACAAATAAACCAGGAGTTAACCTGTAATTAGTTGATGATCCCTTTAAAAGACTGCTGGTGGGGGTGATCTTTACTGCTGAATAACATGCATTCAGCTTTGTATGCACAAGAGAGGGCATTGACTGGAGCTTTGGGCTTCGAAATGATAGTGCTGGCATCAAATCAGTTTGGAGATCATGATCTGCCAGTTCTGCATACTTGTAGAAGACATTCACTGATGCCTGCATTGAGGTGTGTATGGCACACTACATCACAGGCAGGCATGCGGTAGCACAGACAGCATTTCAGCTTAATCAGCACTCAGTGCCCAGAAAAAGCAGGCGTGAGTGAGCCTAATTTCTTGCCTATTGTGTTCAGGACAGCATGGAATAATAAACAGAACAATCTTTTCACAATGTTATTATTATATTGCTCCCTGTTTAATCCAGCAGGAGCAACTAATTCATTGCTATGTCACAGCTGCTTCAAAGGGTCTGTTTCTTTTCTACATTTGTCAAAACGTTTCACTCAGACCCTAACATGTCATTGCACATGTTTGTATTAGCAACATCTGTCCTGCTCCTATCATTAAAACTATGGACATTTTCTCCCTGATTCAGATTCCCTTCCTTTAATCAGCATTTAGCCCACAAATGTTAAGGACGCCTTTGTGCTCACTTATAAGGGCCAATTTTCTAAGGCTCTACAAGAGGTACAGAACCTCCTCCACACGCAAGCTTAGGTCATAAAACTGGGCTTTGGGAAGGTGCCTGCATGATTTACTGTGCATTGCATTTTCAAATGCATTTCAACAATCAAGATGGGGCTGCTGTTCGGGCAAAGCACAGGTCCCATTAACATTGAACAATTTGGGGCAGCATGTGGCACAGTGGTTAGCACTGGGACTGCGGCACTGAAGACCTGGGTTTGAATCCTGGCCCTGGGTCACTGTCCACGTGGAGTTTGCACATTCTCCCCATGTCTGCGTGGGTTTTACCCCCACAACCCAAAGATGTGCTGGATAGGTGGATTGGCCACACTGAATTGCCCCTTAATTGGAAAAGAAAAATAATTGGCGACTCTAAATTTATTAAAAAAACATTGAACAATTATTACAATTAGATCTTGTGGCAAATTTCAGAACTTCAGAGTGATGCACTACCCACCACCTGCATGTTAGCCATATTCAATGAATGCATGAGAATTCTGGAACCTGGCTTGAAGTATTTTCTTTGTTTTTGAGTTGCTGTTGAATCTTTTTTTCATAATTTGGTATTTTGCTGTAATTGCTCCATTCGTTAGTTAGTTTGGCTGGATTGTCTGCTATTTTTGTACTTTTTCATAAATATTCACCTTCATTTAAATAGACCCCACACAAATTAATGAGATGGGGTCCTTTTCCACCTTCCGATTTACTCGAGGAAGAGAAATTAATGCGAGGAGAACAAATGCAGATGATTAGAAACTTGAAACGCTTTCTTTTGCATCTGTTACTATCCTATATTTATAAACCTTCGGCAGGCACCGGAAGCATTAGAGAGAATAGTCCACGTCGTCCCAGTTTCCTAAAACTGGATGTCACAAAGTTGTATTATCTGGTTCAAGATGTTCTGTCGATAAAATCTGGAACAATTATGGCTGCTCCCATCAAATTGAAAATTACCAGATCACGAAGCTGCTAACGTTACAAGAGCTCTCTGAGCCACAACGGGAGACATATGCTAAGGGAAATCTGTACCAGCTGTCATTTACACTCTAATTTAATATTTTCTGGACTCACAGTATCAGATGGATTGCATCTTCGTGAAATGGAAAAGTTGGATTTTTCACCAGTCAATCCTGCCAGCAAAGTATGCACAGACTAAGTTCTCGTCAAAGCCTTTAATATACCAACAGACTACTCAAATGACGCAGAAGGATTCCCATCATAAAAGCTACTGTGAATGACTCTCTACAATTCTGGACGTGTGTTCTCTCCCCCAGCTCTATTTTTGCCACTTTCCAGAAAACCAGAGATGCTGTCAATTATCTCCATCCCTGTGCTCATCAACCTTTGTAATCTCCTCCACTCGTTTAAATTTTCAAAAAGGTATTGCACTGTGGACCTTGGTTTTTTATATAACCTCACTCCCTTCCCCTTGTTTAGCATCAGAGTTGCTTGAGATTGCATGCAAGTGTAATGAATTTGAACATTTATTTTCCTGTGAGAAGGCATATTCTCTGCACTATGCCTGTGTCAAATTTTAGTATTGTTTTCTGGAATTCTTCAGCATGCAGGGAACAGAACTGCCTTGACGCTGCAGGGGAGACTGTTACTTTAAACTAGTATTGGACCACATCGCTGGAGTGCTGCATATTCTATAATTACATGGACTGTTTTTAACGTATCAGGTCTAGAGAGTATCAATTGTTGATGTTATATGCATCAATGCCACTTGAACAATTAATACCCATCTATGTATTTTTCAAAATATGATGAAGATCCAATGTAAGGGCAGAACTAAATCAGATGTTAGGGAAGTTCTTCTGTTCCCAGGGAATAGTGGATTTGTGGAATTCACTTCTGACTTGTGCAGTAAATGTTAATTCATTGATTTCTTCACACATGAACTGGGTCTATTTCTTTTTTTTTTTTAAATTTAGAGTACCCAATTATTTTTTCCAATTAAGGGGCAATTTAGCGTGGTCAATCCACCTACTCTGCACATTTTTTGGGTTGTGGGGGCGAAACCCACGCAGACACGGGGAGAATGTGCAAACTCCACACGGACAGTGACCCAGAGCCGGGATTGAACCTGGGACCTCAGCGCCGTGAGGCGGTTGTGCTAACCACTAGGCCACCGTGCTGCCCTAACTGGGTCTATTTCTGGTTGTAAGGAGGGCTCTTCGTACAAGAGGTAGTACCTGGAGAGAGGTCTCCTGGACTAGTTTTTGATTGCCTAAAGGGATGGCAGAGGAATGTTTCACCCCCTCCTTATTGGCCTTCGATTTTACCTTTTTATGGCCTCCCAAGAGGCTTCCAGGTGTGAATGCATTGTGATGCTCAAGACATCGTAATTGAATGGTAAAAATTATGTGTCGATATTTTTCCAGTTATTTATTTTTCATATAGAATCATAAAATTCCTGCAGTACAGCAGGAGGCCATTAGACCAATTGAGTCTGCACCGAAAGAGCAACCTACCCCAGAAATCCATGAACCCACCGTACCTGCACATCCTTGGACACTAAGGGGCAAATTAGCATGGCTGCTGTTGCTGTGCTCCAAGTCAGTCTAAGGGTGGCATTGTCAGAAGCATGTGAGCAACATATTCATCCATGAGGTACATGCCTAGCAAAACCTAAACAGGAAGAAAAGCAGCAAGACGTATCCTCACATTAGAAGTTAAAAGGTAATAAGATGCCAAGAATGTTGACCCAGTTCTTCTAGCCTGTCTTCCTGCATATCTTTTCCACAAAATTATCATAAGTTAAAAAGCGGCAGGAATAAAATGGCACTAAAAGTAGTAGCACAGCAGCCTGCAAAATCACAAACAGCTATTAAAGCCGCATTACTTCAACAGTTTGTCTTATTCTTTAGATTATAACACAACAGAAAAATCCTCGTGCAGCATTTTGGTAGGCGTACTTTTTGTGTAATAAGATGTTATGAGGAATGTAAGAGAACTAAGACCGTACTGTATATTTTTATAGTATAGATATCCTCATAGCTAATTTCTAAAATTAAACACTGGACCAGGACTTTTTATAATGAATGTATCCACATCCATGACCTTGAGCAAAAGGAGCTACCATGACAGCACCGGAGAAATACGCACCTCATTATCTCTGACCCCCTGCGGGTTGCAGAGACTAAATTCAAAGTGAACTATTCAATGGCCATCTGCATTCCATTAGCCAAGCTGGCCAACCAGAGCCTATCTATCTCAGAGGGCAAAGGATCCTGCAATCTTCCTTGCAAGTCTGAATGGTTGGAACATTTAACCATCTCAGGAATCCAAATGGGGGATACACACTCCTTACCAAAGACAGTGAAGAGATGGGAATCATGGACATGGAATCATTTTGCTTGGGTAATATGTAACATTGCCTTTCTGTACTGAGAAACCTCAGTCTGCCATTTTACCATATTCAAGCAGCAGCACAGAAAAGGGGCTATGTCCAGATTGAATACCTGACTTCATCAACACTGCTTCTACTGTACCATTGCCTACAAGACTGATTCACCTCTGCATGCTCATCATCTCATGTGCAGTCCACTCCACTAGAAAAGTGATTTATACAGCATCAATTTTGGGGCAGCACGGTAGCATTGTGGTTAGCACAATTGCTTCACAGCTCCAGGGTCCCAGGTTCCATTCCTGGCTTGGGTCACTGTCTGTGCGGAGTCTGCACATTCTCCCCGTGTGTGCGTGAGTTTCCTCCGGGTGCTCCGGTTTCCTCCCACAGTCCAAAGATGTGCAGGTTAGGTGGATTGGCCATGCTAAATTGCCCTTAGTCCAAAATTGTCCTTAGTGTTGGGTGGGGTTACTGAGTTATGGGGATAGGGTGGAGATGTTGACCTTGGGTAGGGTGCTCTTTCCAAGAGCCGGTGCAGACTCGATGGGCCGAATGGCCTCCTTCTGCACTGTAAATTCTATATCTATATCTAACCTGCCGACCTCAGTGAAGGAATACCTCATTGGATTATGATTCTGGACACAAGTGAAACATCAATTATTTTCTCGGAGCTCTTTGTCCTATAAATCTTTTTTCTCTCTCCCTCTTTTATTTGTAAACGAGTGCATGGGGGCTAAGTGGCGATCCCCTGTCTGCATTTTGAGTGTGTGCAAACAAACTAACCATTTGAGTTCACCCTCTCATGAGTTTGATGTGGGATTATTATTAGAAATTAGATGCCACCAAATCTGACCAAATAGCAAATATTCCACCACTTATAAAGGGGGAAGCAAATCAAAAAACATCTTTCTGTTTACAAAGGAGTGGCAAGTGGCGAGTGGAGAAATCAGGACTGATTAAATTACCAGCCTTCCCTTTCGTAACAGCAGGGAATTCTTTACCACTTTTCACATTTTGAATATCCAGGTTCAGCCCACTAGTTGATGGGGAAGTATTGAATGCAGGCAAGATACATCTTCTTCAGAGTGAAAGAGGGAACTTGGGAGGGTGAATTAACTTGTCATTCCCTTAAACCAACTATAACAGATGGTTTTGAGGCAGTATAAACTGGGTCGTAAGAAAAAAGGTATGTGTCTGTTTTCCCTAAATGGAGTCAGCACAAATGTAATGTACAAAATGGGATGGGAAATTTAAAAAAAAAAATTATAAGCCAAATTTTTAGGTTAAAATGAACTTAAAACTGATGCCCTGAACTCAACTTGAGTAATTAATTAGGTTGCTAGTTCTGATTCTTGATATGAAATATAACAATGCCAGAATACTTTTTAAAATGGCAGCAGATGAGAAGAAAGAGGACCCGGGTTTGTTCCTGGCCCTGGGTCACTGTCTGAGTGGAGTTTGCACATTCTCCCTGTGTCTGTGTGGGTCTCGCCCCCACAACCCAAAGATGTACAGGTAGTGGATGGCCACGCTAAACTGCCAAGAATTGGGTACACTAAATGTATTTCTGTTTAAATCTATTAAATGTGTCAATTTAATATTTCTAAAACTGATTCCATTTGAATCACAATTCTGCTAAGTACTCTGGTAACACAGCTTTAGAGTAAAATAAAACATCAATATGCAGGCTGCAGATCTGGGACATACAGCTCATTGATAATTCACAAAATGTGACATTTTTGGTTGATTGCAAGTCTATGACCAGCTCTGCAATTTGCGACACAGGACTACACCATTCCCTTGTTTTAAGGTGTCATTTCTGTTCTGATACAGTGAGTAATACTGTTGAAAAGAGTATTATATTATGCGTTATGCATTTACATGTGTAAAAATGCACTACTTTGGCACAATACATGACAAAACTGCAAATCTATTAGGAAGTAGCGAAATGAAAATTGGCAATTTTCAACTATGTTGTTTCTACTTTCTGAATAAAAGGCTTATGCTTTTGCCAAAATTGAAAAACCAAAGTAATGTTCAAGTATTGGTGATTGTATTTCCGAAGCATTGATTGGATTTCCAAAGTCAGACATCCCTTCGAATTTAGAGCTTTCACATACTGACAGATACTGTTTAGAATTTATATTCAGAGTAAATCATTAGTTGTTGTCCAGATTCACTCACAAACCAGCATTTTGGCGGCATGGTAGCGCATGTTGCCTCACGCGCCGAGGACCCGGGTTTGATTCCGGCTCTGGATCACTGTGGAGTTTGCACATTCTCTCCGTGTCTGCCTGGGTCTCATCCCCACAAAGCAAAGATGTGCGGAGTCGGTGAATTGGCCACGCTAAATTGCCCCTTAATTGGAAAAAGAATTGGATATTCTAAATTTATATTTAAAAAAAACATTTTCACTGCCTTGGGAACTTTTCATGGAAAAGTGTGGTAGTCAGGCGCCAAATTACTATTTAACTTAATCAGCATTTGTTGAAGTGTTGTGAATGTTGCAATACATTAAAGGTGCTATATATTACAAATTGTTATGATTAGGGGATGTGGAGAATATCAGTGTATTGGCTAAAGCTGTTCCTGACGTATATGTCCTCCATTAACCTTTTCTGAGCTGGGAACCCTGCTAATCTTTCCATTTTTTGTTGTCACTCAAGATGGCACCTGAGCGTGGCGACTCTCTGCAAGCTCTTCCACACAGATCCTATTCCTACATCTTTTATAACCATACTAACCTTTTAAAACGTAATTCTAACTTACTAAGTCACTGTGAATCAATGGTCCTGCATGCTAAACTATGTTTGTGTTTATGCTCCAGAGACTGGGCAGATGGTACAAACTGTGTCACATGGCTAACCACCTACACAATCACACTCTATAATGTGAAAGGAGTTTATCTGTCCAATTTATCTGAGTTGGAACAGAAACAGGCTTTGAACTAAACAGCAGTCAGTATGTTTAAGTATATCAAGAATATCAGTATATCAAGGAAAAGCGTAGTGGAAGTCTGAATTAAAAAAAAATAATTTAAAAGAATGGTACTGTCATTGGCTCAGCCAGCATTTATTGCCCAACCCTAGTTGCCCTTCAAAAAGCGATAGTGAGCTGCCTTCTTGAAATGCTGCCGTCTCCAAGGTATAGGTACACCCACAGTGCTGTTAAGAGTGGGTTCCAGGATTTTGATAGTGAAGGAATGGCGATGTATTTCCAACGGATTCAGTGTGGTTTGGAGGGGAACTTCTAGGTGGTGGTGTTCCCGTGCATCTGCTGCCCTTGTCCTTCTAGATGGTAGCAGTTGTGGGTTTGGTATGTGCAGCCCGAGGAGTCTTGATGAGTTCCTGCAGTGCATCTTGTAGATGGTACACATTGTTGCCACTGTGCATTGTGGTGGTAGGATTGAATGGTTGTGGAAGTGGTACCAATCAAGCTGACTGCTTTGTCCTGGATGGTGTTGAGCTTCTTCAGTTTTGTTGCGGCTGCAATCCAGGTAAGTGGAGAGTATTCCATCACACTCCTAGCTTGTGCTTTATAGATGGTGGGCAGGCTTTGGGGAGTCAGGAGGGGAGTACTTGCTGCAGGTTTCCTAGCCTCTGACCAGCTCTTATAGCCACATTATATATATGGCTAGTCCAGTTCAGTTTTTGGTCAGTGGTAACTCACGGGATGTTGATAGTGGGGGATTCAGCGATAGTAATGCCAGTAAATGTCAAGGAGAGCTGGTTAGATTCTCTTGTTGGAAATGGTCATTACCTGGCACTTATGGAGGAAGATCTGTGATGCTGAGGACCTCTGGAGGAGGCCAAGATGGATCATCTATTCAGCACTTCTAGCCGAAGATTGTTGCAAATGCTTCAGCTTTATCTTTTGCACTGATGTGCTGGGCTCCTGCATAATTGAGGATGGGTTATTGTGGAGCCTCCTCCTTCAGTGAAGGAATGGCAATGTATTCACACATCGATGTGGCTAGACTACAGAGCTTAGGTCTGATCCTTTGGTTGTGGAATTACTTAGCTCTCTCTATTACTTGCTGCTTATGTTGTTTGGCACGCACTTAGTTCTGTGCTGTCACTTCATTTTTGTGTATGCCTGGTGTTGTTCCTGGTATGCCTGCCTGGAGTCTTCCCTGAACCAGGGTTGACCCCCTGGCTTGGTGGTAATAATAGTGAGGGATATGCCAGAGCATGAAGTTACAGATTGCGGTTGAGTACTGTTCTGCTGCTGGTTATGACCGACAGTGCTTCATGGATGGTAAACATTAGAAGTAAGGTTTAATTTTAAGTGTGTTTAATTTAATGTTTCTGTGTAAAATCTATAGTTAGATTCATACTGAACACAGGCGCATCTGGGCGTTGCTTTGCAAGTGGCCTTGTAAGGTCGAGAAACTTGAATTTTCGCTTAGCTAATTTGATAACAGTTGAAGACAGGTAGTGAGAGAGAAAGTAGTTCTCACAGCTCCGCTACAAGAAGTTGGTTTCAGAAGGCTAAAGAGAGAACATCTTTCTCAGCTTTGCTACAAAAAAAGCCACACTATAGAGTAATGGTTAAGAAAACAGATGCCAGAAATCAAAGTCCAGTTAGAAAAACTAGAGAAATGCGGAGATGTATCCAAGGAGTCTGGGGCTAAGTGAACAAAGACCAAGATTTTGTTCAGAAGAATTCAAGGAAGAGTAAACAAAGTTTTCTGAGTTGAAGAGACAATTGTTGTAACCAGATTTGAAGTGAGATAGTACCTTTCAAAGATAAAACAAACACCTGATGCTATTTTAATACAATCTGGGAATCAAGAGTTAAAGCAATTGTGCGCAGTTTGTACAACAGCCAAGATAAATAAATCCTAAAGTGGTTGGTGTAACATTCTGGACTGGAAAATGGACAGATGCTTGGTTTGAGAGTGTGATTTGGGAAACATAGCCTGGATTTCAGACTGCAAATCGCTAAGGAAAAGCTTAGAGATTTTAAAGCGTGTTTTCGGGGGTGTGGTTTGGAAACTCACACCGGGGGTGGAGAAAGAGATTCTGAGGAGATATCCATAAACATTCACTGGGGGTTCAGAGTGGAGAGTATAATTGCCCACAGACATCTTGTGTGTTTAAACGAGACTTAAGTTAATGAGACCATTGTAGATTAAGATGTACTTTGTAATCCAAGTCAATCTTTAAATCTGTGTATTTGTTAAGGTGCGGAGGCGGGGAGCAAAGGAGGATTGTACAATCCAATTTTTCCATGTTTAACAATTTTTGTTGCCGTTAAAACTAATTAGCACTCCTGTGACTCTGTTCCTCCACGTTTCATAAAAAACATCAAAGATAGTCTTTTGGGCCAGGGTTTCATGCTGGGATCGTCCTGTTCAGTTATAACATCAACTGGGATTATAAATTGGTAGATCTGTTGGGAGTCTATCCCATTTAGCATGATGTTAGTGCCACACAGTACACCCTCAATGTGAAGATTTTTTTTTTTTTTTTTTTTTTTTTTTTTTTTTTTTTTTTTTTTTTTTTTTTAAATTTAGATTACCCAATTTTTTTTCCAATTAAGGGGCAATTTAGAGTGGCCAATCCACCTACTCTGCACATTTTTGGGTTGTGGGGGCGAAACCCACGCAGACACGGGGAGAATGTGCAAACTCCACACGGACAGTGACCCAGAGCCGGGATCGAACCTGGGACCTCAGCGCCGTGAGGCGGTTGTGCTAACCACTAGGCCACCGTGCTGCCCCTCAATGTGAAGATGGGACTATGTCTCCACAAGGAGTGGAGTGCAGTGGCCGCTCCTACTGTCGTGGGCAGATACAGCTGTGGTAGACAGGTTGGTGAGGGATGAAGTCAAGTATGTTTTGCCCTCTTATTGGTTCTGCCCCCACAGCACATTGGTTAGCACCATTTCTTCACAGCGGCAGGGACCTGGGTTTCATTCCCGGCTTGGGACACTGTCTGTGCGGAGTCTGCGCATTCTCCCCGTGTCTGCTTGTTAGGTGAATTCGACATTTTGAATTCTCCCTCAGTGCACCTGAACAGGCGACGTAGTGTAGAGACTAGGGGATCTTCACAGTAACTTCATTGCAGTGTTAATATAAGCCTACTTGTGACACTAATAAAATTATTATTATTACCTGCCACAAACCCAGTCTAGCAGCTCTGTCCTTTAGGACCCATCTAGCTCGGTCTGTGGCGGTTACTATCAGGCCATTCTTGGTGATGGATATTGAAGTCCCGCACCCAGATTACATTCTGCACCCTTGCCACCTTCAGCAATGTTTCCAAGTTGTGCTCAATATGGAGGAGTAGGGGCAGCACGGTGGCACTGTGGTTAGCATTGCTGCCTACGGCGCGGAGGACCTGGGTCCGAATCCCGGCCCTGGGTCATTGTCCATGTGGGGTTTGGACATTCTCCCCGTGTCTGCAAAGGTTTCGCCCCCCTCAACCCAAAAGGATGTGCAGAATAGGTGGATTGGCCATGCTAAGTTGCGCCTTAATTGGAAAAAATTGCCCCTTAATTGGGCATCTAAATTTGAAAAAAAAATGGAGAAGTATGGGCTGTTTAGCACAGGGCTCAATCGCTGGCTTTCAAAGCAGACCAAGCAGGCCAGCAGCACGGTTCGATTCCCGTAACAGCCTCCCCGAACAGGCGCCGGAATGTGGCGACTAGGGGCTTTTCACAGTAACTTCATTGAAGCCTACTCGTGACAATAAGCGATTTTCATTTCATTTCATCAGCTGAGGGGAGATGGTACGTGGAAATCAGCAGATTTCCATGTCCATGTTTGACCTGGTGCCATGAGACTTCATGCCATCCTGACTCCCTGTGCAATTCCCTCCCACCTGTATATTACTTTCCTGCTACCACCTCCACTGGGATGGTGGCGTCAGGGACATATTTTGTAAGGCATGATTTTGTGAGTATGACTGTGTCAGGCTGTTGCTTGGTTAGTCTGTGAAATAGCTCTCTCAATTTTAATAAGGATGGTAGTAAGGAAGATTTTGTTGGGTCGATAGGGCTGGGTTTGCCGTTGTAGTTTCTGGTAGCTAGGTAGATGGTGTGTTGCAGAAATTGTAAATATTTCACCTCATCTATGAGATTTATTGGAATTTCAAAGATTGAGAATTTTTGCAATGGGAAATTGCCATGCATTTAAATTATGTTTAAAGAGACATTGTGATAAATAAAAAAAAATACCACAAATTAAATCTTATGTTGATGACATCCAAATGTTGACTGGAATAATAATCATAGGAGACACCTCTGAAGTATCTACCTATTCTTTATGCGTCATCGGTGCTTTCTTATACAGCCTCACAAAACAACAATTTTCTGCTTAAGGAAGATACAAAGGTAACCTTCACTCTGCTCAGCATTAACATGCAGGCTTTTGCTTGTGCAGCAGCAACAGTGAGATCAAGGCCAATAGCTTTCTAGAATACTGAACATTTAAAAAAAAATTCCATGGCATCAGCATTGTTTCATGCAATGGTTCACAAATTTTCATCATTTCATATATAAATAATTTTGTGGTCAGTTTTTAGTCATTTTTACTTTAAATGAAGCATTTTTCAACACTATAAACACCAGGCTAATTGTACTTTAATAATCTTTATTATTGTCAAAAGTAGGCTTATGTTAACACCACAATGACTTTACTGTGAAAATCCCCTAGTTGCCACATTACGGCGCCTGTTCGGGTACACAGAGGGAGAATTCAGAATGTCGAATGCACCTAACAAGCATGTCTTTTGGGACTTGTGGGAGGAAACTGGAGCACCCGGAAGGAAACCCATGGAGACACAGGGAGAACCTGCAGACTCTGCACAGGCAGTGACCCAAGCCGGGAATCTAACCTGGGACCCTGGCGCTGTGAAGCAACAGTCCTAACTACTGTGCTACCATTATGCTAATAGCCACTTTTGTGCCATTAAGTCCACGTGTTCCAACCCTTAAAAAAGCTTGTACTGTGCACTATTTTATTTTGCACTTTCAACAGTGTAATGGATTTTATTTCTTTGATTAAGGTTTTACCTTTTTCATATTTTTCTTTTCATCATTCCTACATTATATTGCTGACATTTGCAACATTTAGCCTCTTCAGATTTCAGCAATGTCAGCTTAGTTCAGTCGTAACATTCGCCTCCAAGTCAGGATGTTCATGAACTCAAAAAACAATTCAGATCTTGATCACATAATCTAGGCCAGCAATGAAGGAGTGCTGCATTGTCAGATGTGGTGCAAATGGTAAGTACAGGCCTCATCTGCCAGTTAAGGTGAAAAAAATAGATTGGATGTCACTATTCAGGGAAACGCCACTAGTATGAGAAATGCATGGAGATTTTCCTGGTATCCAGGCCAACAATTCTCACCTCAAAATGACCATTAAAAATAGATCAACTGATCTTTTCTCTTTATTTAAAATAAAATATGCACAATTTTCATCTATACAATAATATTGCATTATATCCAAACATATCATACTTATTGCTCAAGTGATTTACCCTCATTGCATCACATTACTGAAATACGCCGTATCCTAGAATAGGATGTGAAATGTAAGCCAATTCTGGGCTGAGACGTTCCTCCTCAAATATGGATCTGCTGGTAAAATAGCCGGCTGATCAGTCTACTTGACGCAATTGTACTTTTTCCATCAGAGTTACAATTCAGTACAGCTCATGAGTTGCAACAAACTCCAAAACAAAAGAAGGCTTACTTAATATTCTATTTAAATAGACAATTTTAAAATTCATATGGAACCGTTCACATTATATCCCTCGAATTCTAAAACAGAATGCAAATAAAGGAAAAAGAATGCATTAAAAGCTTAATACTGTGCTGTATTTGCAAATTAGAACTAGAATATCTAAAGAACAATTAGAAGATTTAAGGAAGCACATGTATGGGAACACCACTATCTCCAAATTCCCTCCAAGAAACAAACCAACCTGACATTTACATATCATTGTTCTTTTATTTATTTTTTTAAAATTTAGATTACCCAATTATTTTTTCCAATTAAGGGGCAATTTAGCGTGGCCAATCCACCTACTCTGCACATTTTTGGGTTGTGGCGGTGAAACCCACGCAGACACGGGGAGAATGTGCAAACTCCACACGGACAGTGACCCAGAGCCGGGATCGAACCTGGGACCTCAGCGCCGTGAGGCGGTTGTGCTAACCACTAGGCCACCGTGCTGCCCTATCACTGTTCTTTTATTGTTGTTTGGTCAAAATACTGGAACTTGCTCCCCAATAGCAGTGGGTATACCTGCACTACGTGGACTGTAATGGCTCAAGAAGATGGCTCACTGCTACCTTTTAAAAAAATTTAGTGTGCCCAATCCTCTTTTTTCCCCCAATTAAGGGGCAATTTAATGTGGCCAATCCACCTACCCTGCACACCTTTGGGTTGTGGGGGTGAATTAAAAGAACATATGATTTCAAGATCTCAGCCCTAAATCACAGACCTCATCCATAATAATTCTTCCATATGAAAGATTTGGCAATGGAAAAAGTCAGCTTGCCTTCAGGAGAGACTTCCCAGATGACTGTCGCAAATTTAGTCAATAAGTAGCTGAAGCAGACAAACCAGGAAGATGCCAATTTCAATTCCCAGCATAAATGAGCTGATCTCAGCTGAATAGCAATAGGTATACTGCAAACCAAAGCTCCATGCTTTGGATTTGCAGACTTAATTTCATAACCACTACCCCTTTAAAATGTATTTATGTGCATATTGCAGGTCCTGGTCTGTGATGCCATTTCCACCCTCCCTATTTACCCTGCACAGTTGAATTATCTGTTCATATTCCATGTCAAAACTCACAAGTGAATAATGACTAGTTGGGTAAGGTACAGTAAAGCAACCAGCATCTATGGAATCAGAGGCAACAAACCTTTAGGAGGCGAGGGGAAAAATTTGGTGAAATAAAAAGTGCAATGATATTGACAGCTGTGAAAATAATATTCCTACCCGTTAGCTTTATTATATTGTTAAGAAAATACACTCTAGATAATCCATGTTTCTAAAAATAGCTGTTTCATCAACTGGGAACTGACAGAATGTTCCACAGTTGATCTGCAGTGATGCACTTTTGCAGCAAAATTTGTGGGAAGACATAAGTATATAATCCATACACAGCCATCAGTAGACAAAATCCATGGTCATAGAATTTTACAGTGCAGAAGGAGGCTATTCTGCCCATCGAGTGCGCACCGGCCCTTGGAAAGAGCACCCTACTTAAGCCCACACCTCCACCTTATCCCCGTAACCCAGTTACCCCACCCAACCTTTTTGGACACTAAGGGCAATTTAGCATGGCCAATCTACCTACCCTGCACATCTTTGGACTGCGGGAGGAAACGGAGCACCCGGAGGAAACCCACGCACACACAAGGAGAATGTGCAGACTCCACACAGACAGTGACCCAAGCTGGGAATCGAACCTGGGACCCTGGAGCTGTGAAGCAACTGTGCTAACCACTGTGCTACCGTGCTGGCCAGAGTACAGTGGTGTTTCAGTACTGAAGGCAGTTTGTTTCCTTTGAATGTTGAGTCCATGCACCACAGTGGTGTATGTTCCTTCAGGAATGTATTTCTGCCAGAAGCCAGTCAAAATGTGGTTGACGATTACCTAACCTCAAACAGCTTAGCAAGCCACTCAGTTGTAGGTTACTCACTCACCTCCTCAAGGGCAATTCGGTTTGGACAATAGATCCTGGAAGGAGGTCATGTGGTGCAGTGCATAGCATCCCTGTCTCTGAGTTAGAAGCGTCAGGTTCAAGTCCTGCTCCAGGAATTGATGGTCATGATGGAGCGTTCATGCAACAACTATAGGTTCGCACCAGCACTGACTGACGCCACCTTCAAATAGTGGGGGCAGGACGGAGGGACACTGACAGTCATGGACCTATACACGGATGGCAGGATCGCAACACTGGACGAACTGACAGAGAAATTTCAGCTAGCCAGGGGGAACGAGCTAAGGTATCTGCAGCTTAAAAACGTCCTAAGAAAGGAGACAAGGACGTACCCACAACCGCCACTACTGGAAGAACTACTGGACGAAGCATACTAGACAAGGGAAACTGAAGTGACATGTACGACCGACTGACAGAAAGGGCCGACACCGTACTGGACGCAACACGAAAGAAATGGGAGGAGGGCCTGGGGATTGAGATAGGGTGCGGACTCTGGAGCGAAGCACTGCATAGGGTCAACTCCACCTCCACGCGCGCAAGGCTCAGCCTGATGCAACTAAGTGGTACATAGAGCCCACTTAACAAGAACCTGTATGAGTAGGTTCTTCCCGGAGGTGGAGGATAGATGTGAACGGTGCCAAGTAGGCCCGACCAACCACGCCCACATGTTCTGGTCTTGCTCCAGACTTGTGAAGTACTGGACAGCCTTCATTGAGGCAATGTCCAAAGTGGTGGGAGTGAGGGTGGAGCCATGCCCGAAAGTGGCGGTCTTCGGGGTCTCGGACCAGCCAGATCTATTCCTGGGGAGGAGGGCGGACACCCTTGCCTTTGCCTCCCTGATCGCCCGCCGTAGAATCCTGTTTGGCTGGCGGTCAGCAGCACCACCCAGAACTGTAGACTGGCTGTCCGACCTCTCGGAATTTCTCCAAATGGAGAAAATCAAATTCGCCATCCGAGGGTCAGACGACGGCTTCCACAGAATGTGGGAGCCATTCACGCGAATGTTCCGGGACCTGTTTGTGGCCAACGAACAAGAGGAAGAATAGACAGGTAGCCAAGAATCAGGGGAAATTAGTCAAGAATCAGGGGAAAGTAGCCAAGGCATGGGAGGGAGGATGAACGGCTAAACCGAAGGAAAGAAAGGTGAACCATGGAGGGGGGAGGCAAGATAGGAGAACCAACGGGGGGGAAGGGGCAGGGAAACTGGAGCCGGAAGGAACGCACGGGATACCAAAACGTGCATGACATCTCCAGGAGCGGGGAACGAGGAAAATAAAGATGGAGGACGGGAGGAGCAGCAGAAGCGGAGGTGAGCGCGGGACGGCAGCGAAATCTGTCTGGGAGAAGCAGGCGACAACAACACGAAATACAGCCAAGTATCGCACACTGCAATTATCTCCCCGGCACCCAAATGAATATTTGCCCCCCCCCCCCCCTCCCCCCCCAAACAGTCGCCTACTTACGTGGTGTAAATCATTTTGCCAGGTGTACAGAGCTGCCACTGTCGAGCTGGTGCACAATACCCTACCAGTTATTCTATTTCATATTTTATTGTATTTTATGTTGGGGTGTGCCCTTCTCTTCTAGATATGTGGATATATATATATATGTTTCTTATTCTGTGTACATAACGGTAATTATACCTTGTTCAAAAACCCAGTAAAAAAACATTTATATATATATGATGGTGCGTTCATAACATGGCCAAATATCAACTTTGAAATTCTTCCAAATTACAGCAATGGCAGTCAGTAAAATATGGAGAGATTCCCAGTCAGCCATGTGGTGAAAAGAAAATAGAGCCTCTACCATCACTATCCATAGCTCCAGGCTGCAACATGCATGTAAAAGTGTATGCTCCCACATCAATTCGGACTCTTTAGTGTGGATCAGGTTTATTCCAACAACATGGGATTCTATCCCCGACTGGCTATGGTAACTTCAGGACCCACCTCCTTGACCTATCCATGGTGGAGGAAATGGAGCTTTGTGTCAGACATCCCTTTGGGCAGAGAACCCAGGAAGAAAATGAAGAAATGCAAGCCTCGTCGGCGAAGCTACCAGAACAAATTACATTTAAAAAAAAAAATTATTCCAGTCAATAGAAAGTAACGATGATTCATTCACGTACTTCCACTGGGCTGTCATGAGATTTAGTTGAGTTCCCAAATTTCACAGGAATGTTTCTACATGATTTGTTGATCAGAAATTGGACAAAGCCCCAAAGGAGATTTTATGGTAAAAATGTACTTTAAAAACACAAGAAATATTTACACTTTGATTGAACACGTTTGTTTTATGTGAGAATAACTTGTCATATAGTACGAACAAAACAACACGATGGAAACAAGTGGAATGTGGTAACCCTGCCGTGGGCAATGGTCAACAAAATGTTTTGTGGTCTCGGATGGCACACAGGTGGCACAGTGGTTTGCACTGCTGCCTCACAGCGCCAGGGACCCAGTTTCAATTCCGGCCTTGGGTGACTATCTGTGTGGAGTTTCCTCCCCGTATCTGCGTGGGTTTCCTCCGGGTGCTCCAGTTTCTGCTCACAGTCCAAAGATGTGCAGGTTAGATGGACTGGCCTTGCTAAATTGCCCCTTCGTGTCTAGGGATATGCAGGTTAGGTTATAGAGTTACAGGGGTAGGGAGCCCTGGGCATGGGCAGAGTGCTCATTTCAAGGGTTGGTGCATACTCGACAGGCCGAATGGTCTCCTTCTGCATTGTAGGGATCCAATAATACTATTGGAGAAATCTGTATTGAATGGATTAAACCACAGTTTGATCGAGCATAGCATCACAGAGCCCTAGCAAAACTGGAGTCAATGGGAATCAGGAGGAAAACTCTCCACTGGTTAGTCATATAGAACATAGAACATAGAACAGTACAGCACAAATGAATACAGCACTATCTATCACAAATGAAGATGGTTGTGGTTGTTGGTATGTCAATCATCACGGTCCCAGGGCATCACTGCAGGAATTCTTCAGGGTAGTGTCCTCAGCCCAACCATCTTCAGCTGCTTCATCAATGACCTAGCTTCCAACACAAGGTCAGATTTAGGATGTTCACTGGTAAATGTACAATGTTCAGCACCATTTGCAACTCCTTAGGAAATGAAGCAGTTCAGGTGCAAATGCAGCAAGATCTAGATAATATCCAGGCTTAGGCTGACAAGTAACATTTGTGCCACATAAGTGCCAGGCAATGACCATCTCTAATATAAGAGAATCAAACCATCGTCCCTTGACATATAATAGCATTACCATCACTGAATCCCCCACCATCAACACCCTGGGAGTTACCATTGACTAGAAACTGAACTGGGCTAGCCATATAAATACTGTGGCTGCAAGAGTAGGTCAGAGGCTAGGAATCCTGTGGCAGGTAACTTATCCCCTGACTCCTCAAAGCCTGTCCACCAGCTACAAGGCATACAAGGCTTGTCTGGATGAGTGCAGTTCCAAAAAACTTAAGAAGCTTGACACCAACAAGGACAAAGCAGACCCTGCGTGGTCGACACTCCTGCTACAAACATTCGCTACCCCCCACCATCAACAGTTTATATTATCTACAAGATGGTTGCAGGAACTCACAGAGGCTCCTTAGGCAGCACCTTTGAAACCCACGACAACTACCATCTATAAGGACAAGGGCAGCTGATGCATGGACATACCTGGAGGTTTCCCTCCAAGTCACACACCAGCCTTACTTGGAAATATATCACTGTTCCTTCACTGTAGCTGGGCCAAAATCCTGGAACTCCCTCCCAAACATCACATTGGGTGTACCTATACCTGAAGGACTGCAGCGGCTCAAGAAGGAAGCTCACCATCATCTTCTCAAGGGCAATTAGGGATGTTAATTAGGCCTAGCCCGCAAAGTTCACATCTTGTAAAAATATTTTTTTTTTTAAATGTTGTGATATGATGACATGCACCTTTGATGAAGCGTAGCTTAAATTGCTATCCATCATTACTACTCAACAGGATATGTATGATGTATTGATCCTGTGATTTGCAGTAAGTCTGAAAGCAGCAGAGGTAGAGATTAAATGTACAAAAGATAGTTAGATTTTGAAATAAAGGACCTACGTTATTGTTTCACCAACCCTTGTGTATGTTTGGGACATTTATGTTGGAGGGAAGAAGAACATAAAGAAAATAAAAAACTGACAATGTTTGTTCTGTTTGTAAACTTAGCATATGCCCTAACATTTTAAACTATTTACCTGACAAGGAAATGCTGAAGTCTGTATAAAATGCTGGAAGGGGTAGCCTAGAGGTCAGGTCTGAGGGTGTGCTTTTATAGCCTCAATTGAAGAAAGACAAGTAGTTGCTGCTGAAGATCCAGACCTGCAATTACTGGAACTACTATTAGATGGGGCATAGATTCATACGCAGTCAGGAAAATGGGAATAATGCATTTGCATGTTGTGAGTTGTGCAGGGCACCATATGCCAACTCGTGGTATTTGCTAGTCGCCTAGTAAGAACAACAAACTACATTCTTGGGAAGCCAGTGCTCCAGTAAATCATTTAGTGTCTGTTCTCCTTCAGTGGGGGGGTGAGAGATAAGGGGAGTTTCTCGTGGATAATTTGGCTCAAAGATAATTGCCTGGATGATTATCAGTGCTCACTTTAATTATAAGGCAACTTCCAGCATCTGCACGTGTGCAGTTAAAGCTGGAAATCAGAAAATTGATGTCCAATTAACCCTGCTTCTGCACAAGCTTTGCTACACCATTATCTCACCAAAGACTTGGCATTAAAACACTTAAGACGAGAATTTGCAGTACATATTCACTGAACATGTAAAAAAAAACGTTACATCTTGTCTATTCAACTGCAAATGAATTTTAACAGAATGATAAGTCTCAATTACTATCAAACAACCTCTTGGGCACTGAAGATTTACTTCTGCAATGTGGAATCTCATTCCTTCAGAATTTCATTATTGGAGTTTTTTTTAAAAATCTGTTTTTTCTGCCTCTTACCGTCATAGTCCTTCATTTTAGTCCCATACATTTCTCAAGTAATCTTTGGATTAATTAACTTTTTCCATTACAACTCCATAATATCACCACCGAGACAATTCTTTCTAAACTGAAAAGTTCATTTTTTTCCCAGTTTTCTTCATAATCCAGACTCCTGATCCTATTAAACTCATGCCTTCAGCATTGAAATGATGGTTTCTTGGTATTGAGAATTGGATACTGTGTTCAAGGTTCCGTCTAACTAGAGCATCACACGATTAATTCACAATCTTTATCTAAACTATATCATATTGTTTTGTATATGTGATTCAAGAGTTTTTGGATTTATAATATAGCACAATTGCTTCACAGCTCCAGGTTCCCAGGTTCGAATCCGGCTTGGGTCACTGTCTGTGTCGAGTCTGCACATCCTCCCCGTGTGTGCGTGGGTTTCCTCCGGGTGCTCCGGTTTCCTCCCACAGTCCAAAGATGTGCAGGTTAGGTGGATTGGCCATAATAAATTGCCCTTAGTGTCCAGAATTGCCCTTAGTGTTGGGTGGGGTTACTGTGTTACTGGGTTATGGGGATAAGGTGGAAGTGTTGACCTTGGGTAGGGTGCTCATTCCAAGAGCCGGTGCAGACTCGATGGGCCGAATGGCATCCTTCTGCACTGCAAATTCTATGATATGATATCACTGAATCGACTAAAAATCCTAGGTCTCATCCAGCTTCATTCTTCAATTATTTTCCTCATATGGAATATCGGCATTATCCATGTTTTCTTCCTTTATATGCACTTTACATTTGCCTGTATTAAATTTCACCTGTCATTGTTTCTAAACATTGAGATCTAAAATTCTAAACCTTACATCAGTTAATATTGGCGTTTTGGTTTTCTCATCAAATTCTATAAAGTTATGCATGCCTGATGCAAATGTATATTTTGTCTAACTTGTTCTGTAATTTCTGAACTAGTCAGAGTCTGTCTGCATCTATAATTTTTAACTTTGTATTGGCTTTCTGAACAGAGCATTTATGGAAATTAGGAACAGTAGTGGCCTCAACATAGAGCCCGGAGATATCTCACTCAGCATTTGCTTCCCCTCCCTCACCCTGACGTAATTCCTCCAATGAGTAAACATCGTTTCCAATTCTCAACCAGTTTATTTTTTGAGCAGTTCCCAAGGCATTCTACATATTTTTGTAACATAACATTTAATTAGTTTTTACTGTGGAACTTTATGAAAAGCCTTATGGATATCAATGTACACCACTATCCATTATGATTGTCATTTCTTCAAATGAAGATAACTGTTCAGATAGGGTCTCAACTGAACATTAGTCAAGATGGATTGAACGTTGTTTGTTAAAGCACTGATCCTGTTTTTACACCTGACTGTTAATTCCATTATTTTACATGGACATTTTTGAAGACATGGACAGCATTAGCCATCTTCAGTATAATGCTAACTTCCTAGTATCCACAGAAGAATATCTGAATGATTGTTAGTGCCGCACAAATCACCTTCCAAGTCTCCCACAGCAACCCGAGATAAATCCACGCCAGAAGATAAGTTAGTTCTCAGACCTTTTTTTTTAAACAATCATTTTATTGAGGTATTTCTTTGGCATTGTAACAGCAACAAAATCAACAATGTACATAACAAGGAAAATATTAACATAGCGCAAAAACCACCTCCCTCTCCCACAGGTCCCACCATTACTTACCCCCCTAATCTACACTAGCCTAGCCCCCCCCCCCCCCCCCCCCCCCCCCGCTGACGATTAATTCTCTGCGAAGAAGTCGACAAATGGTTGCCACCTCCGGGCGAACCCTAAAAGAGACCCTCTCATGGCGAACTTAATTTTCTCCAGGCAGAGTAAGCTAGCCATGTCAGATAGCCAGGTCTCTGATTTTGTGGGCTTCGAGTCCCTCCATGCGAATAGTATCCACCATTGGGCTACCAGGAAAGCAAAGGCCAGAACATTTGCCTCTTTCTCCTCCTGGATTCCCGGATCCTGCGACATCCCGAAAATTACCACCTCTGGACTCATTGTCACCCTTGTATTTAATACCTTGGACATGGCGTCGGCAAACCCCTGCCAAAATCCCCTCAGTTTTGGACATGCCCCGAACATGTGGACATGGTTTGCTGACCCCCACTCCCCGCACACTTCACACACCTGTCCTCCACCCCGAAGAATCTGCTCATCCGGGCCACTGCCATGTGAGCCCGGTGAACGACCTTAAATTGGATCAGGCTGAGCCTGACACATGTTGCGGTCGCGTTGACCCTACCCAACGCGTCCGCCCAAAGGCCCTCTTCTATCTCTCCCCCCAGATCCTCCTCCCACTTTCGCTTCAGCTCCTTGGTCTGCATCTGCTCCACACCCATAAGCTCTTTATATATGTCCGAGACGTTCCCCTCTCCTAGCGATCCTCTAGAAACCACCCTATCCTGAATCCCCCTTAGCGGCAGGAGTGGGAAGGTTGGTATCTGTCTCCGCAGAAAGTCCCGCACCTGCAGATATAGAAATTAATTTCCCTCCGCCAATACAAACTTCTCCTCTAGCGCCTTCGTACTCAGCAAGCTTCCTTCTAAAATCAAGTCCCCCATCCTCTCCATCCCCGCTCCCCGGCAAATTAGGAACTCCTCATCCATCCTACCCAGGGCAAACCATTATCGCAGATTTAAAAAATATCCTTTTTAAAATAAATTTAGAGTACCCAATTTATTTTTTTCCAATTAAGGGACTATTTATCATGACCAATCCACCTATCCTGCACATCTTTGGAATGTGGGGGTGAGGCCCACACAGACACTGGGAGAATGTGCAAACTCCAAACGGGATCGAACCCAGGTCCTAATTGCCGTGAGGCAGCAGTGCTAACCACTGTGCTATCATGCTGCCCTACTATCCACTTTCCTATGTGCCTCAGAAACCTGGGCAATAAGTAAAGATCTGTGGAAGAAAACAGAAGTCTATGAAATATGGATGCTAACATGTATATTAAAAATTCTATATACAGACCATAAGATTAATGAAGTGGTATTTGAAATATTAAGTATGAAAATAACTCTTAAAAGTGATATTCAGGATAGAAAATGTCAGTATTTTGGCTATTTGATTAGAGCTGAAAAGCCACAGAAATCTTGCCTGGAGGGCAATGTAAAGAGCTGCAGAAAGAGGGATCAACCTAGGTAAAATTGGATGACGAAAATCACAGAATGGTTGCAGACCAGCTATAGTGGATGTGTGAGCCCATGCAAGACACACAAGTGTGAGATACCAATGACAGCAGATTTCCTAGTACATGTAGCTAAAAGTAACAGCAGCAAAGTAGATTACTCAAAGGTTTTGATTAAAATACTTTACCTGCTCTTGAATACCTTTCCTTACCGAAAACTATATTTTATAGAATCCCTACATTGCAGAAAGAGGCCATTTGGCACATCAAGTCTGCACTGGCCTTCTGAAAGAACACCTAAACCAGGCTCCCTGCAACCCCGTAGCCCCACGTAACACATCCCTGGACACTTTAGCAAGGCCAATCCACCTAACCGTCACATCTTTGGACTGTGGGAGGAAACCGAAGCATCCGGAGAAAACTGGGTAATTGTGCTCAGGAACCATATTGACATGCACCAGGGAACCTTGGGGACCACATACATTGCTTATATCCTGATTCTATTAGTCAGCACACATCTTACCTTACCAGGTGCTTGGTGCCTAATTTTAAGGGTTTATCCACCAACAAGTCAATGGTGATAAAAACAGAAAAAAATAGTCATGGACCTCCAGGGACTCAGGTGAGCATGTAGCCAGAGCGGGTAGGGTAGTTAATTTGAGAAACACACCCAAACAATCTCACTCAACCAAAATATAAAAGCAGACTTGACCTTCCATCGTTAACTGCTTTTCGGGGCAGGTTGAAAGTTAACTTCAATGCAGCCAATATCTTCCCTATAGCAATTTGAATAATGTTCCGCTGTCCCATCTGAAATGATGAATCGGGAATGTTCCCTCTTTCCCCCAAACCTACACCGCCAAACCACTGGTATTACTTCTGTTAAGGTCCGCAAAGTTTCGCCATGGAGGCTTTTCCTGTGGTCGAAAGTCCGTCTGTCGCCCCTCTTATCAGGGATGTGGAGATGCCAGCGTTGGACAGGGGTAAGAAGTCTTACAAACATGAAGTTAAAGTCCAACAGGGTGTGTTTCGAATCACTAGCTTTCACTGCCTGAGGAATTCACCTGAGAAAGGAGCAGTGCTCCTAAAGCTCGTGATTCGAAACAAACCTGTTGGACTTGAACCTGGTGTTGCAAGACTTCTGACTGCCCTTTTAACAAGAACGCCTATCCCGGCTTCCTTGCCGTCAGTGCACGCCCACCCCATCACAACCCGTGGGAGTTTTCCTCTCCTACTCGGCGGCCTGGCTACTTTCCCTGTCCTGCCTGCCGCCCGCACTCACTTACACTTCTGCCGATTGCTCATGTTCTGCTGCCGCCGCCTCGAGTCGGCAGCAGAACCGGCGCCTCCTCTGATGTGGAGGACATCGCGCCGGCGCCTCCTCTGATGTGGAGGAGGCCCCGTCTCCAAGGAGCGCGCGGCGCGGACCAATGGGAGGCGCCGGCGCGAGCCCCACGTGAGCGGCGGTTGGTGCCGGCGCTCGAGCTGCCGAGTTTCCCCGCCCGCACTGGAGGACGCGCGTTCAGGTCACTTCACTTACACTCCTCACTCGTGGGCTTTGATTTCCCTCGTCCACCGCGGAGCGAATGAATTCACCTTCTTGAAACCCCCACCCAGCTCGGCCGTGGTTGCCGATTCGACTTGGGTGAGTTTCGCCGCGATATTTTCTGTTAAAAAAAAAATAAACATCGCCTGTGTGTATTTTCCTCTCCGTCTCTCTCGCGCGTGGTCTAGTCGGATCCAGGTCCCATCCGGTGCGAAATAGTGAGCCCATGTCGCCGGGCCAACCGGGGCATGCGCAGACGCGCCCAAAGCTGCTTCCTGCCAGATAGTGATCCCAATGGGACATTGGTTTTGTTCTGTGTGCGTCTATTTTTTTTTGGGGGGGGAGGGGGAATTATGTTCTAAATTTTAAAATAACTTTGATTTGGACGATGTGATGTGGGGAAGGATTGCGAGTTGGGGGGGGGGGGGGAGAGAGAAAGTGAAACTAGGTCGGGGCTCGGGTAGGGGAGCTTTTCTTTCTGCTGGTGTACTTTGTGGGTCAGGTTATTAAAATGATTGTGTCTAAAGGGTCCATCGCTTTGTGTGTTTTTCATGACCTCTGGCATGGAAGGTGGCTCTCCTAAAGACGCGAAAGGTTGAAAATTGTGATGGGGGGGGGGGTATCTTTTGTAAAAGGAAGTGCTGCGGCTCAGCGTGTGGGCTTTGTTTTTGTAATGCATTTCTTCAGTGAAAATGTACTGTTGAAGAATAAATAAATCTGCGGTGTTCGCGAGGTGCTAAAGTGTTTTTATCTACATACCCCCCCACTCCCCCGTTTGAATAAAGTCCTCCCCCTTTAAAAGCGTGAAATATTTCGCGTCACTGTGAAAATTGCCTTGGGTTTACTGGTCGCAATGCCGCCGGTTACTTCCGTCTCCCGGTTCGTGTCACTTCACGGCAGGGAAGGACGGAAGAACGCGCACACTTCTTTGCTTTATCCTGGCATTATACCGCTGAGAGAGAAAATTACATTCCTCCCCCCCGCGGAACAGTTTCGTACCAGGTTGGATATTCCGTTCCTGTAATGTCCCCCTAAAACCCTGCAATCGACCTGGAAGTTAGCAGAAGTGATCTCCGTCTTGGGGTTTATAGGGGTCTACTATTTGGCAGGCTAGCGTGGCTGAGGGTAGGTGCATCGTTCGACATGGGCACTTAATGCAATTCAGCGTCTTCTGATGAAGAATTCGGTTTTTCTTTGCAGCCAGTCAGCAATTATTACAGATTCAAATCGTTTCGAATTTCAATTCGTCTTTTCTTTTTGTCTTTTCGTCCAAATTCCGGGTTGTCGTATTGTCCTTGACCCAAATTTACTTTCCATATCATGAGTAATCGTTGTAAGTGTGTATATAAAATGAACCATACACAAAATTCGAACACATTTCCTACCCGATTTAAGGCAGTAAACAAGGTGCCGTTTGGAATTATATAAATTCGCCTCTGTTGATATGCAGAATATTTAATCATGCATTGGAAAACCCGCCCGTCTTGTTCAATCGAAAGCTGTCCAATTCAGCCATGCATTATTTGCAAACGAGCTTCTTCCACATAGAACTGATATTTTCCTTCAGTTTTGCAAAATTGCATTAAGTTTAGAATATGCAGCACTGCAAAATACCTTCGCTGCCTTTGCGCAGAATATTTATAGCTTGCGTGTAAGTGAAACGTTTCACTGTCGGTGCATGGTGGTTGACTCCCCCAGATCTTCGTGTGAACTGTAAAACTCTCTCGGGAATGTCGAAGATTACGGGTGAGACCAGCACAGTGGCAGATTAGAGCGTCAAGTTCCATAGTTCTTTAAAAATACGAATGCTGTAGATTCAAATCTAGTTTCTGTTTTCACTATGCTCAAAGCATGGAGATACAGGCCATGTACAAATATTACTCTCACTTTATTTCATGATTTATATCCTATCTTTTAAAAAGGCCTTGTTAGAGGAATAGATTTATTTGAATCGTCTACAGAATTAGAAGGACATTGGATCAGAATTATTTTGAAATTAAACATTTTTCTTGTTAAACTTCACTGGTGTGTATTCTGGGATGTAGTAATCTGTACAGAAGCTTTTTCTGTGTGGGTTTGTATTTTGAATTTAATTGAATTTGTCAAGTTGCCTATCTGCAGAAAACAACCTGCTGTATTGGGATAGAATTTATATTATTTTGCCATATCGTAGGAATTTTTTGATCAGTTTAATATTCTGATTTGGGCATTGAACTTGTTCTGGATTATATCTATGGCACATTGCTTAAAAGATGTTGGCTTCTGGACACTAAACAGCTGGCTTCGGTTTTGCCGGTGTTGAGCCACCGGAGACTTTATCGAAAAGAAATCAAAGCAATAAAGTTGGCTGACAACAATTAATGTGTAGAAGCTGACCCCATGCTTGTTAATAAGAATGTGTAAAATATATGCAGGAGTAGACTGGACAGCCCAATAAACCTGCTCTGCCGTTCAGTATGATTGCAGCTGAACTTGTACATTGACTCAAGTTGTCTGCCCTAGTGTCCAAAATTGATTAGTTTCAACCATCAATATACTCATTGACCGAGATTCTACAGCCTTCTGACGTAGAGAACGCTAAAGATTCGCAACCCCACAGTGAAGAAATTTCCATTTGAAATGGTCCACCCCTTATCTTGTCTATGACATTTGAGTTCCAGACTCACCAGCCAGGGACATCTACCCTGTCAAGGGGCAGCACGGTAGCATTGTGGAAAGCACAATCCCTTCACAGCTCCAGGGTCCCAGGTTCGATTCCGGCTTGGGTCACTGTCTGTGCAGAGTCTGCACATCCTCCCCGTGTGTGCGTGGGTTTCCTCCGGGTGCTCCGGTTTCCTCCCACAGTCCAAAGATGTTCTGGTTAGGTGGATTGGCCATGATAAATTGCCCTTAGTGTCCAATATTGCCCTTAGTGTTGGGTGGGGTTACTGAGTTATGGGGATAGGGTGGAGGGTTGACCTTGGGTAGGGTGCTCTTTCCTAGAGCCGGTGCAGGCTCGATGGGGCCAATGGCCTCCTTCTGCACTGTAAATTCTATGTAATCTATGTCAAGCCCATTTATCAATTTTTCAACGCGATCACTTCTCATAGGACAGCCCTGTGTAGGACTCAATCTAGTGAACCTTTATTGCACTCTACGGCAAGTATGTCCTTCCTTGGGCAAGGAAACCAATACTCGGGTGATCTCATGAAATCCTTATAACCACAACTTTTATACTCCAACCTCCCTGTAATGAAATGAAAATCGCTTATTGTCACGAGTAGGCTTCAATGAAGTTACTGTGAAAAGCCCCTAGTCGCCACATTCCGGCGCTTGTACGGGAATCGAATCGCGCTGCTGGCGTGCTTGGTCTGCTTTAAAAGCCAGCGATTTAGCCGAGTGAGCTAAACCAGCCCCTAATGAAATGAAAATCACTTATTGTCACGAGTAGGCTTCAATGAAGTTACTGTGAAAAGCCCCTAGTCGCCACATTCCGGCACCTGTTCGGGGAGGCTGGTACAGGAATTGAACCGTGCTGCTGATGGCAGGTATCTCCTGGTGCTCCTGGTATGGCAACTGCTCGGCCCAGGACTGCAAGAAACTTCAGCGAGTCATGAACAGCCAGTCCATCACACAAATCTGCCTTCCATCCATTGACTCCATCTATACCTCCCGCTGCCTGGGGAAAGCAGGCAGCATAATCAAAGACCCCTCCCACCCAGCTTACTTGCTCTTCCAACTTCTTCCATCGGGCAGGAGATACAGAAGTCTGACAACACGCACAAACAGACTCAAAAACAGATCAATCCCCGCTGTCACCAGACTCCTAAACGATCCTCTATGGACTGACCTGATTAACACTACACCCCTGTATGTTTCATCCAATGCCGGTGCTTATGTAGTTATATTGTGCTCTTTGTGTTGCCCTAGTATGTATTTTCTTTTGTATTCTTTTTTTCATGTACTTAATGATCTGTTGAGCTGCTCGCAGAAAAATACTTTTCACTGTACCTCGGTACACATGACAATAAACAAATCCAATCCAAGTGTTCTTGTAATATAAATCAGGCCGCCCCGACAAGAACGTTACACCCATTCTGCTGAAGCCAGTGGACATTTGAATGGCTCGTCATATTTTCTGGCACCGATGCCACTGCAACAGAGCCGTCAAATTCAGCAACTATTGCTATTAGATAGAGATGGTGTTAATTTGTATCGAAAACTATTTGCCTCCCCAAGTCTTTTATTCGGTGGCAGTGAGAATTCCAGAAGGAGAAAAGTTGAAGTGTTGCATTAGCCTGTGCATATTTTTAATAACCGCCCTCTTTTATAATAGGAAGATAGGAATAGCTAGCTCTTGTAAAATGACCCGAGCTGAGCACTATTAGGTCAGTAGAGTTGGTCAATGTATCTGCACTGTTTTGCCTGTCCAGGACCTGATTATGGTGCTTGGATTTTTCTCTCCCGGACTATTTGTTTCTGGTCATCTTGTGTATTGACCACTTTGAAATCAAGGAAATGGAAGTTTGCCATGGAAGCTCTCTTTGACTGCCAATTAGGTTCTATAGTGGCACACAATGTGGTTCACTCTTAAATGCCCTCGGCGATGGACAATAAATGGTCGTTCAGCCAGCGATGCCCGCATCCCATGAATTAAAAAAAATAACAACCCTGGAATGCCTCCGTGTATACACGACCCCACTGACTGTGAGGAAACCAATGCACCCTACTCCCTCCCATCTCGCATTTAGTTATACCCTCCAAGATTAGATTTTCACATCTGGCTTTTGTTGATATGCTCCGTTAGAGTGGTCCCGATTATTTATTTTCTTGTATGTTTTCCCCTTTAAGGGGAACACATGCCATGGGTCAGAAGAACTGGTCAACAAACCATCTTATTTCAGCAACCCAGCTCTATACAGAACCAATCCACAAGTGACAGGCAGAGAGAAGGCAAGTAAATGTGGATGTGTCAAATTATAACGGAATAAGGTCAACCAAAGTAAAAGTTTCTTTTTGACAAATTTCAATTTTATTTTTAATTAGCTTGTGGATATTATTAAAATGAAACTTCCTGTTGTGTATGTATGACTGCATTGTTGACTAGTGCCTAGAATGCAGTGGATGGGAAGATAATTGCAACACTAGTTCATTTCTCTATGATCAGACGCGCAAAGGAATATGTTTCTGCAATAAACTGCTGATATTTTGAAATAAAAACGGGTGCTGAGTTTTCCTTTTCAAGGAGCGGACACATCAACTGTTCTGTAGAACTGTTCGAGGAGCATGGTCAGTTATATGTTTATTCTATCTGCTTAACACAATGCATCAATATGGGAATACTTGGGTGACAATAGTGGCAACCCTTGAAGAGAATATGTCCTAAATGTAAATCTTCAAACAATTCCCTTCAATTCGGTACACTTGACAATAAACAAAGTCCAATCCAAATTGTTGGCTAATGCTGTATTTTTAAAATAATATGTAATTCTACTGTTTAAATAAAATAGGTCTTTCAAAGGAAAGATAATTATTTTAATTCAAAATATATATGCATTTTAAGTGAAAAGGCAAATTCAATTCTGTGACATTTTGTTCCTTAATCTTATGAGACGTGCTATTATATATTTCATCTTTTTTATTTGCAGTATGGTAAGGAACTTGACTTAAGTTTCAGAAGATTTTTAATCACCGTTTACAGAAAGTTTTCTTGGCACTGATATTTCAAAATTTGTTGTATAAAATGGAAGAGATCAAATTCAAGGACATTTTTATTTCATGTTGAGAAAATTTGGAAGTGTTTTAAACAAAAAAAAACTTTCTAGCAAAATGATTTGTGTCTTTGAGTTTCTTCCCATTAAAGTGTACAGGCATTCACATTCTTGAATGTTGAGGCTGAAAATGCAGACTCATATCCATTTGCATGGTTACAATTTATTGAAGGGGGTGGAGGAGGAGGAGGAAGAGAGGGGGCATAGTCAATCAGTATTCAATTATCGTTGACATTTTATGATGAATTCACTGTATGAATTGAGTTGCTCATGTTACAGTTACAGATGTTTTTAGCTGCTATCAAAACTTTGCACTGAAATAAATTTCAAAGCTGCAAAGGGTTTTTTAAATTATTCCTTTCCAAATCGAGGCAGAACTGGTATTCATTGCCCAATCCTAATTCCTTTGACAAGGTGGTGATGGACCAGCTTCTTGATCTGCTCCAGTCTGTATGGTGAAAGTGCCCTCAGAATGCAGTTATGTATGGAGTTCACAATGTTTTGACCCAGCAACAATAAAGGTGCAATAATATTTTCTAGTTCGAATGAAGTGTGACTTGGAGGGTAACTTGAAGGTCATGTTGTTCCCATGCACGTGCTGCCCTTATTCTTCTGAGTGGGGGTTAGGTGTTGCTAGTGGAGCCGTAGTGAATTACAGTGTACCCTGTGGATGGCATGCATTGCAGCTACTCTACAATAGGTAACATCTGAACTTGATTGGAAAGTTATAAAACATTGGAAGACGAGAGCCTGTGTCTTCAGCCCCCACCACAAATTTCAGACCTTTTACCGTTGACTGCACTCCATTCTTGGCCAATGTCCTAGCTGTGCCAAACTGTACAGTCTCAGCATCTCTTCAGCCCTGAGCTGTTTTCCTTTTCATTTTCGTTTTCTATGCCCTGACTAAACTTAAGCTCATCCAAAACTAAGCTACCAGTGTTTTATCCTACACCAAGCCATGCTTAGCAATCATACCAGACTTTGATATTGTACATTAGTTCCCACTCTCCCAAATTTTCATGTTTAAAATTTGAATCTCATGTTTGTCACTTCATAGGTTTTTCTCATACCCCCTTTCTCAAACAGTGGGTGTGATGTCACAGGAAAATACCAGAGTTCCGTTTCGGGCAGGTTTAGCTGGGTGTTTCTCGGCACTCCTATAAATGGGAATTTCTTTCTGGCCCCAACGTGGAACGCTCTGCTGAGGCTGCACTTATCTTAATTTCCTGTACTGACGAGCTCAGGAAGAAATCGGGGCTCCATTTTAAAATGATACCCCAACTTCGCAACCCTCCACCGCTGTCTCCAGACCTCCCCAATGCTCCAACTTGTTCGCGAGTCCTTGAACACCCCTCACCCCACCTCGTAAGGACAAGGCACCCCTGGGCCTGATATCTGCATGGACAGCCTGCCACCGGACACCTTGGCATTGCCAGCCTGGCACCCAAGCGGTGCTCCTGGCCACCCGGATGGCAGAGTCAAGGTGCCCGGGTGCAGTGGGAATGCCAGAGCCCGACCACCTAGGCCTAGGAGACACCCAGGTGCCATTACGCCTGCTCCATGTTTGTGTGGGCCACTGCTAACTGGCGCCACAGCAAAGTCTCCCAGGCGCAAGTGTTTGATCACGGGTCTTGGGGAACTCCGGCGCAGACATATTTAAGTGAGGCTGCTCACTTAAATATGCAAATATGGATGCCAACCAGTGAGGGCGAGATCCACATCGTGATGTCTCTCAGGATCACATTAGATCTTGCAAGGTGTCCCGAGCATCGCAAATCTCGTGAGATGTAACCGCTTTATTGCATCACCAAGTCGGGCACAATGTGGCCGTATGATCGTGCCCGTTGTTCCTCCAATGTGCATAACCTCTCCCTTTACCCCATCATGGTGACTGTAGCTGTCTAGATCCCAGTCTCAGGAATAGTTTTCCTAAATCTCTCCACCTCTTCTTACTTTGAATTAAACTAATATTTGATCTAGCTTTAGGCCATCCCTCCTTATCCTTCCCTTCTTGGCTCATTCTCCTTTTTTCTTGCATCTCTGTGGAGTCAGTAAAGTCCTGGATTTTAGACATGGGCAACCTGCAAAAAGTACCTAAAAGCACTGGTGACTTTGCAAGATCTTCCAAAAGCAGTTCTCTTTCCCAAGCCAAGATGCCCAGAATCAAGGCACTAATCATCAAACCTAGTTCTGCTGAGCAGGTCATGTTGACATCAGCCTGACACCAGACTCCTGATGTAACTGCTCTACTTGAAACTAGGTTGCAGGAGGACAGCAGAAACGCTTTATGCATGTCCTCCATGTATCCCAGAAAATATTGAGTATCCCAGTCAACTCATGGGGGCCCCAGGTTTGTGACCAACCAAAGAGAAGATTTAACAAGGAAGGCATTGAACACATTGCAAGACTTCAAGAGCACACCCAGCAGCCAAGAATGAGAATCTGAAAGGGCTAGGGTCAGGGATATCTCTCACTGGTGGAAAGGAACTTGGAAAAGCTGCTATGGATCATATTGGAAGAAATGATATAGACAGGAGCAGTGAGGCAATCGGCTTTAATGTAAAAGCATGACCTTGAGGGTAATAATCTCTGGATTATTGCCCAAGCCACATGGGAAATATATCAGAAGAATTAACATGTGGCTAAACGGCTGTGGTGGGAAAGAGGGGTCCGTTTTCATGTGAGACGGGCATTATTTCGGAGACAGGATGTAACTATCTGTGAATGGACTTCATCTGATCTGGAATGGAATTCGTATCTTAGTGAAAAGGGAAAATAGGGAGGTGGCAAAGGCTTCAAACTAGTAAGGTGAAGGGAGGGATGTACAGGAAATGTTATCGGCCTAATGTAAACAAAAGAGGGAAGAATAACAGAGGAAAGAATAGAGTTAGAACATGAGTCCAAGATGATAGTTAAACACACAGGTGAAGAGGAAATCTTAAAAGGAGTTAAAATATCTGTAATCACTATTGCATTGTCTGTAATAAATTAAAGGAGCTGAAGGCAATCGTGCTTTTGGAGGAACCAAACTGGACCAAGGCTACAGAAGAACCAGGACTGGGAATTAAACCTTGCAGGGTCGGCTATATTTAAGATCGAGAAAAAAGGGGAGGTGGAGTAGCTGTATTTAGGTATAACAATGGCAGTAGAAAGCAGAGTCAGCTATCAGCAAAATTAGAATTAGAACAGTACAGCACACAACAGGCCCTTCGGCCCTCGATGTTGTGCTGAGCAATGATCACCCTACTCAAACCCACGTATCCACCCTATACCAGTAACCCAACAACCCCCATTAACCTTATTTTTTAGGACACTAAGGGCAATTTAGCCTGGCCAATCCACCTAACCCGCACATCTTTGGACTGTGGGAGGAAACCGGAGCACCCGGAGGAAACCCACGCACACAAGGGGAGGACGTGCAGACTCCACACAGACAGTGACCCAGCCGGGAATCGAACCTGGGACCCTGGAGCTGTGAAGCATTTATGCTAACCACCGTGCTGCCCCAAAGATAAAAGTAGAATCTACATAGATGAAAAAGACAATTACACTATTGGGTATTGTTTATAGATCACCTAATAGTGGAAGAGAGGTGGACGAACAAACAACAGATAAATTAAGGAATCAGTACTAAAAAAAGGCTCATGGGGATTTCAACTATCCTGGACAGAAAAGGTAGGTAAAGGGATAAGGGAATGGTATTCTTAAATTGTATATAGGACTGATTTCTAGCCCAATATGAAAAAAGCCCAGTAAGGGAAGCTTCGCCTTTTGGATCAGGCATGAATCAGCAGACAAGAAAAGTAAAGTAGGGGAACATTAATGATTATGGGCTGGGTTCTTCAGTTGTGTCCGCCACAAGAAAGCCACAAACCATGTAAAGGTCCATTGACCTTGGGCGGGAATTTCCGGTCGCAAGGTGTGGGAGGCTGAAGAATCCCACCCATTAATATGATACATTTCAAGATGATGATAGCAAAGGACATAGCTATGATGAAACCCAGGTTAATCTATTGGAGGAAAGCCAATTTTGAGGTGCTGAGAATAGAACTTGGAAAAATAAGACTAACAATTAATATCGACAAACAATGATGCAAAAGAACAATGGGAACATTTAAAATAGTGTTCAACAAAGCAAAAAACATATATTCTGCTCAAAATGATAAAACAAACAAGTGGAACTCCATCCCCCCCCCCCCCCCCCCCGGACACACTCCTACCGACCGACATTACGACACCCGTTGGCTGAGCTTTGCAGCATATGATTATTGCTTACCTTTTAATGTGACAGATGACGTCCTCCCCGTGTGTGCGTGGGTTTCCTCCGGGTGCTCCGGTTTCCTCCCACAGTCCAAAGATGTGTGGGTTAGGTGGATTGGCCATGCTAAATTGCCCGTAGTGTCCTAAAAAAAAAAGTAAGGGTGGGGGGGGGGGTTGTTGGGTTACGGGTATAGGGTGGATACGTGGGTTTGAGTAGGGTGATCATTGCTCGGCACAACATCGAGGGCCGAAGGTCCTGTTCTGTGCTGTACTGTTCTATGTTCTATGAGCCTGTTTGGTCCTCATGATCTCACTTGCTTTGTCATTCAATGTACCATTTCTGCTAAGGACTTCAGTTGATGATTTAAGTTCTCGCTGCATCCTTTGAAAAAAATCAGCAGGTTTGTCCTTGAACTCTCCATGCTTAGTTTTCAAATGCCTCTGAAGTTTTGAGATGTAATGAGGCAGACTTGATTAGGGAACCTAAGGTGAAGGAATCTTTAGGGAGCAGTGAGCACAATATGACATAATTCACCCTGCAGTTTGAGAAGCTGCAATCAGATGTAACGGTATTACAATTAAATATGGGTAACTACAAAGACATGAGGGAGGAGCTGGCCAGAGTTGATTGGAAAAGTAGCCTAGCAAGGAAGACAGTGGGACAGCAATGGCAGGGGTTTTTGGGGGTTATTCGGGAGGCATAACAGAAATTGATCCCAAAGAGGAGGAAACATGTTAAGGGGAGGACAAGGCATCCATGGCTGATGAGGTAAGTCAAGGTCAGCATAAAAGCTAAAGAAAAAGCATAAAAGTGGTGAGGATTAGTGGGAAGCCAGAGGATTGGAAAGCCTTTAAAAGCGAGCAGAGGACCACTAAAAAAGCAGTAAGGGGAGAGAAGATGAAGTATGAGTGCAAGCTAGCTAGTAATGTAAAGGAAGATAGGATGAGTTTTTTTTCAATATATAAAAGGTAAGAGAGAGACAAAAATAGACATTGGACCACTGGAGAAGTAGTAACAGGAAACAAAGAAATGGCAGACGAACTGAATTGTTACTTTGCATCAGTTTTCATGGTGGAAGACACCATGGGATGCCAGAGCTCCAGGAGAACCAGGGGGCAGAGGTGAGTGCAGTGACCATTATGAAGGAGGTTCTGGGGAAACTGATAGGTCTGAAGGTGGATAAATCACCTGGACCCGGATGGAGTACACCCCAGGGTTCTAAAAGAGATAGCTCAGGAGATTGTGGAGGCATTGGTGATGATCTTTCAGGAATCACTGGAGGCAGGAAGGATCCCAGAGGACTGGAAAGTGGCTAATGTAAAAACCTTGTTTAAGAGGGGAGCGAGGCAGAAGATGGGAAATTATAGGCCGGTTAGCCTGACTTTGGTAAGAGTACATTATTAAAGATGAGATCGCGGAGTACTTGGAAGTGCATGATAAAATAGGACTGAGTCAGCACGCCTTTGCCAAGGAGGTCATGTCTGACAAATCTGTTAGATTTCTTTGTGGAAGTAACAAGGAAGTTGAACAAAGGTGAACCAGCGAACGTGATTTATTTAGATTTCCAGAAGGCCTTTGACAAGGTGCCGCATAGGAGACTGTTAAATAAGCTAAGAGCCCATAGTGTTAAGGGTAAGATCCTGGCATGGATAGAGGATTGGCTGACTGGCAGAAGGCAGAGAGTGGGGTTAAAGGGGTCTTTTTCAGGATGGCAGCCGGTGACTAGTGGTGTACCTTCGGGGTCGGTGCTGGGACCACAACATTTTACAATATATATTAATGATCTGTAGGAAGGAACTGAAGGCATTGTTGCTAAAGTTTGCAGATGATACAAAGATCTATAGAGGGTCTGGTAGTATTGAGGAAGTAGGAGGGCTGCAGAAAGTGACAGATGGAATATAATGTGGAAAGGTGTGAGGTCATGCCCTTTGGAAGGAGAAATCGAGGCATAGACTATTTTCTAAATGGTAAGATCGTTAGTAAATCAGAAGCACAAAGAGAGCTGAGAGTCCTTCTTCATAATTCTCTTAAGGTTAACGTGCAGTTCAGCCGGCAGTTAGGAAGGCAAATGAAATATTAGCATTCGTGTTGAGAGAGCTGGATTACAAGACCAGGGGAGGCCTGATATAATGCTCTGGCCAGACCCTATTTGGAGTATTGTGAGCAGTTTTGGGCCCCGTATCTAAGTAAGGATGTGCTGACCTTGGAAAGGGTCCAGAGGAGGTTCACCAAAATGATCTCCGGAATGAAGAGCTTGTCGTATGAGAAACATTTGAGGACTCTGGGTCTGTACTCGTTGGAGTTTAGAAGGAGGAGGGGGGATCTTATTGAAACTTGCAGGATACTGCGAGGCCTGGATAGAGTGGACGTGGAGAGGATGTTTCCACTTGTAGGAAAAACTAGAACCAGAGGACACCTCAATCTCAGATTAAAGGGACAATCCTTTAAAACAGAGATGAGGAGGAATTTTTTCAGCCAGTGGGTGGTGAATCTGTGGAACATTGCCGCAGAAGGTTGTGGAGGCCAAATTACCGAGTGTCTTTCAGACAGAGATAGATAGGTTTTTAATCAATAAGGGGACCAGGGGTTATGGGGAAAAGGCAGGAGAATGGGAATGAGAAAAATATCAGCCATGATTGAATGGCAGAGCAGATTCAATGGGCCGAGTAGCTTAATTCTGCTCCTATGTCTTATGGAAGTTTTGAGGGGTTTAAACTTTCATTTGCCAGTACTTCCCTGCATATAACCCACATGGTTTTGGAATCTTGATTTGCACTGGCAAAATTAATATGTACCTCAAGAAATCATCTTTATTCTGCTTTGTTCCTGATTTGCTACTGAATACAGGAAGGAGATGGAGAACCTTTTTTATTTTTTTAAATTTAGAGAACCCAATTCATTTTGCCAATTTAGTGTGGCCAATCCACCTACCCTGCACATCTTTTGTGTTGTGGGGAAGATAGAGAATCTAATTTAGTGGTGCTACAACAACAATCTATCCCTCAATGGCAACAAAACTAAAGAGCTGGTCATTGACTTCAGCAAGCAAAGGACGGTACACACCCCTGTCAACATCAATGCGGCTGAGGTGGAGATGGTTAACAGCTTCAAATTCCTAGGCGTGCACATCTCAAAATCTGTCCTGGTCCACCCATGTCGACGCTACCACCAAGAAAGCACAACAGGGCCCATGCTTCCTCAGGAAACTAAGGAAATTCGGCATGTCCACATTAACCCTTACCAACTTTTACAGATGCACCATAGAAAGCATCCGATCTGGCTACATCACAGCCTGGTATGGCAACTCCTCCTCCAAGATAGCCAGAAACTTCAGCGAGTCATGAACCCAGCCCAGTCCATCACACAAACATGCCTTCCATCCATTGACTCCATCTACACCTGCCGCCTGGTGAAAGCGGGCAGCACAGTCAAAGACCCCTCACACCCGGCTTACTGACACTTCCAACTTCTTCCATCGGGCAGGAGATGCAGAAGTCTGAAAACACGCACAACAGATTCAAAAACAGCTTCTTCCCCACTGTTACCAGACTCCTAAATGACCCTCTTATGGACTGACCAGATTAACACTACACCCCTGTATGCGTCACCCCATGCAAGTGCCTATGTATTTACTTTGTGTACCTTGTGTTGCCCTATTATGCATTTTCTTTTTCTTTTATTTTCATGTACTTAATAATCTGTTGGAGCTGCTCGCAGAAAAATACTTTTCACTGTACCTAGGTACGTGTAACAATAAACAAATCCAATCCAATTTCAGTTTTTTCTTCAAGGGTTGTTCACCAGAGGCCATGGAGCTCTGGATACAGCTCACACCAGCACTACTGTGTCCTGCCATGGACTCTCCTGAGAAGCTTTCTCCAGCAGATTCAATTGTGAGATCTCTTTCTTATTTCAAAATGATTCATCTTCAGTTTTTTACACAGTCCTGTTGCTTGCTTGCTGGCAGCTACAAAATGGAGGAACCTCTCCTCTGTGATTTTGCACCCAAAGCACGGACTTACAAGGCACATGACAGTCACAAGCTGGGCGTTTCTTGCTGGAAGACTTCAGTGTTTGCATTTAAAGACCAGTCACGGCCGGCATCATGAAAAGCAGGGTCGCGACCCTGAGTTTGAAAAACCCTGGTATAGGATATATTCTGTAAGTTGTTAACTTTAAATATCTGAATACTTTGGTGAAGATACAGGTGAGGGACTATTGTATTATTGTCAATCTTTTCATGTTTAGTAAATGTTTTTTCTTTTGTAGAAAGCTAATTGGCAGCCCTGTAGGGCTGTTGCAGTCTGTTGAGCCAGAAGGTCTATTCTGGGACCTTCCTGTCCAGTAGTAACATCAGTTGGGGTCAGGACACCATCCACAAACATTCACTCCGTCCACCACTGGCACACAGTGGCAGCAATGTGTACCATCTAGAAGCTGCATTGCAGGAACTCGCAAAGGCACCTCAGACAGCATCTACTAGACTCATGACCACAGCCATTTAGAAGGACATAGGCAGCAGATGCATGGGAACACCACCACCTGCAAATTACCCTCCAAGCCTCTCGCCATCCTGACTTGGAAATATATAATTGTTCTTTCGCTGTCTTTGGGGGCTGGTTTAGCTCACTGGGCTAAATCACTGGCTTTTCAAGCAGGCCAGCAGCACGGTTCGATTCCCGTAACAGCCTCACCAGACAGGCGCCGGAATGTGGCGACTAGGGGCTTTTCACAGTAACTTCATTGAAGCCTACTCGTGACAATAAGCGATTTTCATTTCATTGTGTTCCCTCCTTACCAGCACTGTGGATGCGCCTACATCAGATGGACTGCAGCGGTTCAAGAAGGTAGTTCACCACCTGCTTCTCGAGGGCAATTAGGGATGGGCAATGAATGCTGGTCAAGCCACCGATGCCTGCATTGCATTACAATTAGGAGAAAAAGCAATTAGGGAGGCAAAGAAATACTATGAAATTAAATTATCAAGGAGCATTAAACAAAATAGTAAATTTTTTACTTGCACATAGATTTTTATATATAAAACAAGGCTGTAATAGGAATAGCAGCTTTAACAATTGAGATAATGCCATACTTAACAAAAGAGAGAAATGTTTTGAATCAGTGTTTACCAGAGAAATAGAACAGATAGACTTGACATTGAATGAAGAAGTGAGCTATAAGATAACTGCATTTAAAATTTAAAAAAAGGGATGTATTAAACAAATGAACCAAGCTCAAAGATGATAAAACTTCTGGTCTAGATGGATTGCACCGACACATTTTAAAAGGATCTAAAAGGAAAAAGATAACCGAGGAGTTGCTACACATTTACTAATTTGCAGTGCCTGAAAACTGGCAGATAACTATAGCATTTCCTATATTTTTTTTTTTTTATAAAATTTAGCGTACCCAATTATTTTTTCAATTAAGGGGCAATTTAGCGTAGCCAATCCACCTACCCTGCACATCTTTGGGTTGTGGGGGCGAAACCCACGCAGACACGGGGAGAATGTGCAAACTCCTCACGGACAGTGACCCAGGGCCGGGATTCGAACCCGGGTCCTCAGCGCCGTAGGCAGCAATGCTAACCACTGTGCCACCGTGCCGCCCTCGCATTTCCTATATTTAAGGAGGGGGTAGAACATGCCAAGAGAATTATAGAAGGTCAGCTTAATATCTGTGGCCTGTAGCTACTACCAGGAGATCTGCCGTCATGGTATGCCATGCTCATCAGTCTTTTGCCATTCTCGGATATCCACTGTCTCAACTGCAACCTCTCTCTGACATTGGCAATCCAACTTCGCCCAGGTCGACCCCTCTTTGTGCTGCCCTCCACTTTTCCCTTGGAGGCCTCTGGCTTTTCAGCTCTGATCAAATGGCCAAAATACTGACATTTTCTTTTCTAGATGTCACTTTTAAGCATCTTTTTCAAGGACTTCTTCATTAGTGTCTGTATATAGAATTTTTAGTGTACATGTTAGCATCCCCATTTCAAAGACCTTTTTTTTCTTCCATAGATCTTTACTTATTGTCCAGGTTCTTGAGGCCTATAAGAAAGTGGATAGAATGTTGAGTGTTTGTGTTGTTAACACATCCTTCATCTTAACAAAATTACTTCTGGCTATCTCTGCCTTTCTAACTACTGCATCACGTTTGTTTAACATCAGTGGTAGGAAAATTAGTGGAATCCTTACTAAAGGAGAGACTAGAAGAACATCTAGAAATGAGATATATAATAATGAATAATCAATAAAGACTTCAAAAGGCTAAATTTTGTTCAACCAACTTTCTCTGCTATTCTCTCAAAGTTCAATGAAGTAGCTGTAATTTATCTGGATTTTCAAAAGGCTTTTGATAAGGTACCCAATAATAGACCAGCGATTAAGGTCAGAGAAGGTGGAATATGGCAGAAATGTGTTGCTCATTGGCTTCAAAACAGCAGACACTTGGAGTAAAGGATCAGTGCTGGAACCACTGCTGTTCACAATTTATATTAACAATTTAAACATTGGAATCAAAAACTTAATATACATTTGCAGTGGCGTTGTGGTATTGTTGCAGGACGTGTCATCCAAAGGTCCAGGGTAATGCTCTGGGGACTCTGGTTCAAATCTCACCATGGCAATTGATGAAATTTGAATTCAATAAAAATCTGGAATTAAAAGTCTAATAATGACCATGAAACCATTGTCGATAGTCGTAAAAACCATCTGGTTCACTAATGCCCTTTAGGGGAATAAAATCTGCCACCCTTACCTGGTCTGGCCTACATGTGACTCCAGATCCACAACAATGTGATTGACTCTTAAAATGTCCTCATGGATGGCCAATAAATGCTGGCCAAGCCAGTGACACCCACATCCCATGAATGAATAAGAAAAATAGTTGACAAATGAATCCAGCACACACAAATATGCGGCAATGCATTTTGATACAAAGAATAGGGAAGTCTATTACTCGGAAGGTGCCAGTCTAAAAAGAGTGGAAGAAAAAAGGGATCTTGGAGTATTAAAACACCAATCACCTGAAATTTGACCTTGAGTTCACAAGACCTTAAAAAAGCAAACCAAGCACTGGCCTTTATTTCTGTAGGGATAGAATTGAAAAGTAGGGAAGTTACACCAAACTTACATTGAACCATGATGTGGATGGCTATTTCTTGTGAATGGGGATGAGAAATTTCCACATATTAGCGGAATTCTAATCTTTATTTTCTGACCTCTGCCATAGTTGTGGTGCTCAACCTCAATCTTGTGCTTTTGGATGATCCCTGAAGTCTAGTTTTCCCAGGACGTGATCCCTGAAGGAGCCCATCGCAGCTCACAACTGAGTCCCAACTACTGAGTGATGGGGAAGGGAGGTGTAAAGCGGCGTTGCTGCGTTGTCCTTTGAGTGAGGGAGGCGGTTTGAGAATTGAGGCTACTTCGTGATTAAGTGGGGGAGAGGGAAGTTGTGAAGAGGATCTGCTGAGTGAATGAGTTGGGCAGTGTAGAGAAAAGGGGCTATTGAGTTAGTGGAGGGGTGGGTGGGTTGTGATGAGGTGCGTGTTTGCGGTTAGAATCTGGAACTCACTGCCAGAAAGGTTGTTGGAGGTGGGAACCTTCACAACTTTGAAGAATTATTTAAATGAGCATTTGAAATACCATAGCATGCAGGACTACTGATCAAGTGCTGGAAAATGAGATTACATAAATTAGGTGTGGACGCGATGGGCTGAAGGATCTTTTTCCGTGCTGTAAGACTGTGGCTCTATTTTAAAAAATTACTTTAAAACACAATTTCATCTTTATGTGATGTACAGTGATATGTTGATAATGATATACTGAATGTTACTAGGCTGTTTCATTGCTATTTTGTTTTTGCTCTCGTTTGAGCATAAATTTTCGATGGAATGTGTATGTTGCTGGCAAAATCATCATCCTGGAGCATGAGTGGAGGGAGCATTTAATACTGGAATGGACTGGTTTGGCTGATTCAGCGCCGTCTATCTATGCAATCCACATACTTGGTGTAGGTATAGCTTCTACATCAATGTGTGACATTGTGTCACACCAGTGCTTTAAAGTGGCCATCTCCAGCAATAAAAAATTTAACATCTCCCCATAACATTCAATGGCTTAACTTTTGCGAAATCCCCTGCCATCCACATCCTGGGAGTTCGCATTGACCAGTATCTTAACTGGGACAGCCACATAAATACTGTGGCTACAAGCACTGGCCAGTGGCTGGGAATTCTGTGGCATGTAATTCGCCCTCTGACTCCCAAGAGGCTTCCACCAACCACAAGGTGCAAGTCAGGAGCATGCTGGAATACTCCACACTTGTTTGGATTAGTGCAGCTCCATTAGCATTCAAAGCTTGATATAATTTTACTCGGAGCAGCCTGCTTGATCGGTACCCAACCCACCATCTTAATTATGCATTCTTTCAACCGCACATAATGGCATCAGTTGTTAAAATTCACAGCAATACCGATTCAATCACTCCACCATTGGTGGCTGTGCCTCAGCTGTCTAGGCCCAAAGTTCTGGAATTCCCTCTCTAAATCTGACTTGTTAGCTATCTGAGCTGCTTCATCACGCTTCTTAAAAGCTACCTCTGTGACCGTTACCTGCCCTAATCTCCTTATGTGGCTTGGTTGTCAATTTTTGTTTGATCCTTTGATGTAGCTTGAAATATTTTAAAACATAAAAGGAACTATGTAACTGAAAGGTGTTGCAGTTGAAATGACTAATTTTCTGTGGCTGGTTATTCCAGCGAATTTCTGAAGCAAGATGTTTCAGAAAAGAGTTGTGTAAATATGATAATTTAAGAAATTTTCTCTTGATTTTGATTTACGAGCGACGCTGTTGCATTGTTAATACACTGCCCAACAGCGCCAGGGATCCAGGTTCGATTTCAACCTTGGGTGACTGTGTGGAGTTTGCAAGTTCACCTTGTGTCTGCGTGAGATTCCTCTGGGTGCTACTGCTTCCTGTCACAGTCAAAAATGTGCAGACTAAGTGGATTGGCCATGATGAATGTGCGGGGTTATGGGGATAGGGTGGGCTGTGGGCCTAGGTGCAGACCCGATGAGTCGAATGGCCTCCTTCTGCACTGTAGGGATTCTATGGAAGGCCATCTAATTTTCTAGAAAGCTGAATTTTTTTTGTTTGTTTTAGTTGTGGTTAACTCCTAAATTATAAAGAGACTGAGATGTGCTGATTTTGTTTATAAGCTTGTTTAAATTTCTTTCTTTCTGCCTTTTTAAATATTTAGAAATGTTTTGGTGCAAATACAAGTTTGATTTATTGTTCAGAAGTTATTTTGTTATAGATTATTTTTGTTAAAATTTTGAAAACCCCTCCAATTTGTCATTTTCCAAAAAATCAAAGTATTGGACAATAGAACATTACAGTGCAGTACAGGCCCTTCGGCCCTCGATGTTGTTCCGACCTGTGAACCCAATCTAAAGCCTATCTACACTATTCCATTATCATCCATATTTTTATCCAATGACCATTTAAATGCCCTTAATGTTGGCGAGTCCTTGCAGGCAGGGCATTCCATGCTCTTACTTCTCTGAGTAAAGAACCTACCTCTGACATCTGTCCTATATCTATCTCCCCTCAATTTAAAGCTAGGTGCTAGCAATCACCATCTGAGGAACAAGGCTGTCACCGTCCACCCTATCTAATCCTCTGATCATCTTGTATGCCTCTATTAAGTCACCTCTTAACCTCTCTAACAAAAACAGCCTCAAGTCCCTTAGCCTTTCCTCATAAGATCATCTCTCCATACCAGACAACATCCTGGTAAATCTCCTCTTCACCCTTTCCAATGCTTCCACATCCTTCCTATAATGTGGCGACCAGAACTGCACGCAATACTCCAAATGCGGCCGTACCAGTGTTTTGTACAGATGCAACATGACCTCATGGCTCCGAAACTCAATCCCTCTACCAATAAAAGCTAACACACCGTACACCTTCTTAACAACCCTCTCAACCTGGGTGGCAGCTTTCAGGGATCTATGTACATGGACACCGAGATCTCTCTGCTCATCCACACTACCAAGAATCTTGCCATTAGCCCAGTACTCTGTATTCCTGTTACTCCTCCCTAAATGAATTGCCTCACAATTTTCTGCATTAAACTCCATTTGCCACTTCTCAGCCCAGCTCTGTAGCTTATCTATGTCCCTCTTTAACCTGCAACATCCTTCCGCACTGTCCTCAACTCCACCGACTTTAGTGTCATCCACAAATTTACTCACCCATCCTCCTCCAGATCATTTATAAAAATAACAACAGCAGTGACCCCAAAACAGATCATAGATTATCATAGAATTTACAGTGCAGAAGGAGACCATTCGGCCCATCAAGTCTGCACCGGCTCCTGGAAAGAGCACCCTACCCAAGATCAACACCTCCACCCTATCCCCAATAACCCAGTAACCCCACCCAACACTAAGGGCAATTTTGGACACTAAGGGCAATTTATCATGGCCAATCCACCTAACCTGCACATCTTTGGACTGGGAAACCGGAGCACCCAGAGGAAACCCACGCGCACACGGGGCGGATGTGCAGACTCCGCACAGTGACCCAAGCCGGAATCGAACCTGGGACCCTGGAGCTGTGAAGCAATTGTGCTATCCACAATGCTTGTGGTACACCACTAGTAACAACTCTAGGCTGAACATTTCCCATCAACCACCACCCAATCTTCTTACAGCTAGCCAATTTCTGATACAAACCGCTAAATCACCCTCAATCCCATGCCTCCGTATATTCTGCAATCGCCTACCATGGGGAACCTTATCAAACGCTTTACTGAAATCTATATACACCACATCAACTGCTTTACCCTCGTCCACCTGTTTGGTTACCTTCTCAAAGAACTCAATAAGATTTGTGAGGCACGACCTACCCGTCACAAAACCGTGTTGACTATCCATAATCAAATTATTCCTTTCTAGATGATTATAAATCCTATCTCTTATAATCCTTTCCAAAACTTTGCCCACAACAGAATTAAGGCTCACTGGTCTATAGTTACCGTTGTCTCTACTCCCCTTCTTGAAAAAGGGGACAACATTTGCTATCCTCCAGTCTTCTAGCGCTATTCCTGTAGACAATGATGACATAAAGATCAAAGCCAAAGGCTCTGCAATTTCCTCCCTATCTTCCCAGAGAATCCTAGGATAAATCCTATCTGGCCCCAGGGGACTTATCTATTTTCACACTTCCCAGAATTCCTAGCACCTCCTCCTTATGAACCTCAATCCCGTCTAGTCTAGTAGCCTGTATCTCAGTATTCTCCTCGACAACATTGTCTTTTTCCTGTGTGAATACTGACGAAAAATATTCATTTCGCGTTTTTCCTATCTCCTCTGACTCCACGCACAACTTCCCACTACTGTCCTTGACTGGCCCTTCTCTTACCCTAGTCATTCTTTTATTCCTGACATACCTATAGAAAGCTTTAGGGTTTTCCTGGATCCTACCTGCCAAGGACTTCTTATGTTCCCTCCTGGCTCTTCTTAGCTCTCTCTTTAGGTCCTTCCTGGCTAACTTGTAACTCACAAGCGCCCTAACTGAACCTTCACGCCCCCTTCTTCCTCTTGACAAATGATTCAACTACTTTAGTAAACCACGGTTTCCTCGCTCGACCACTTCCTCCCTGCCTGACAGGTACATACTTATCAAGGACACGCAGTAGCTGTTCCTTGAACAAGCTCCACATTTCAAATGTGCCCATCCCCTGCAGTTTCCTTCCCCATCCTTTGCATCCTAAATCTTGCCTAATCGCATCATAATTGCCTTTCCCCCAGCTATAACTCTTGCCCTGCAGTATATACCTATCCCTTTCCATCGCTAAAGTAAACGTAACCGAATTGTGGTCACTATCACCAAAGTACTCGCCTACCTCCAAATCTAACACCTGTACTGGTTCATTACCCAGTATCAAATCCAATGTGGCCTCGCCTCTTGTTGGCCTATCTACATACTGTGTCAGGAAACCCTCCTGCACAGATTGGTCAAAAACTGACCCATCTAAAGTACTCGAACTATAGCGTTTCCAGTCAATATTTGGAAAGTTAAAGTCCCCCATAACAACTACCCTGTTACTTTCGCTCCTATCCAGAATCATCTTTGCAATAGTTTCCTCTACATCTCTGAAACTTTTCAGCAGCCTATAGAAAACTCCCAACAAGGTGACCTCTCCTTTCTTCTTTCTAACCTCAGCCCATACTACCTAAGTAGATGATTCCTCCTCAGACGTCCTTTCTGCCACCGTATTACTGTCCTTGACTAGCAATGCCACACCTCCCCCTCTTTTACCACCTTCCCTGAGCTTACTGAAACATCTAAACCCCGGAACCTGCAACAGCTATTCCTGTCCCTGCTCTATCCATGTCTCCAAAATGGCCACAACATCGAAGTCCCAGGCACCAACCCATGCTGCAAGTTCACCCACCTTATCCCGGATGCTCCTGGCATTGAGGTATACACACTTCAAACCACCTTCCTGCCTGCCGGTACACTCCTGCGACCTTGAAACCTTACTCATGATCTTGCTACTCTCAACCTCCTGTACGCTGGAGCTACAATTCAGGTTCCCACCCCCCTGCTGAATTAGTTTAAAACCGTCCCGAAGAGCATTAGCAAATTTTCCCCCCAGGATATTGGTACCCTTCTGGTTCAGGTGTAGACTATCCCGTTTGTAGAGGTCCCACCTACCCCAGAATGAGCCCCAATTATCCAGGTATCTGAATCGCTACCTCCTGCACCATCTCTGTAGCCACGTGTTCAACTGTTCTCTCTCCCTATTCCTTGTCGCGCTAGCGCGTGGCACGGGTAACAACCCAGAGATAATAACTCGGTTTGTTCTAGCTCTAAGATTCCACCCTAGCTCCCTGAATACCTGCCTTACATCCCCATTCCTTTTCCTGCATATGTCGTTGGTGTCTATGTGGACCACGACTTGAGGCTGCTCCCCCTCCCCCTTAAGGATCCCGAAAACACGGATCCAAGACATCACGGACCCTGGTACCTGGGAGGCAACACACCAACTGTGAGTCTCTCGTTCCCACAAAATCTCCTATCTGGCCCCCTAACTATGGAGTCCCCAATGACTAATACTCTACTCTCTCCCCCCTTCCCTTCTGAGCAACAGGTACCTCCATACTCAGTTTTGATTTGGAAGGCTGTGATGTAAGAGAATCCTTCTGATTTTTTTTTGTCCTATTGCAAACTTTTGACTCCCTGCAACAAAAAACAAATGATTGTACACAAATTAATAATGTTTTTCCTTCCTTTCCATGCCACCCATTCGCTGATGTTCAGTAGCCTGTATGTGACCAGGCAACCAGATTTCCATTTTAAACTGTTTTACTTGATTTAATTGCTGTCTGGAATCGTACACATCAAGAGTTCTTAACCTCTGCTTCTGAGGCAACTGTCCCCCCTTGCCAATAAAAATTCCACATCTTCAGGAACACATTGAGGAGGCAGAGAGGGAATTTTGAAACTACTTAGTTTGTTTGTGGTCTTGGCACAAAACAACTTCAGCTTTACATGTATTTAAGGCAATTTCTATGTTTCTAATTCATTAGGCTTTAGTTGCAGTTTGCTTCAATATTGTGGGTTAAAAATATAGGTGAGTTATTTCTTCAGACTTGGAAACATTTTTAACAAAACTATTTTTCCCATTAACTTTTCTCACCAGTAGTTTGCTGGAGTCATTTAGCAAACAAAAGCCCCTTCTAATAGAACGTAGAACAGTACAGCACAGAACAGGCCCTTCGGCCCTCGATGTTGTGCCGAGCCATGATCACCCTACTCAAACCCACGTATCCACCCTATACCTGTAACCCAAACCCCCCCCCCCCCCCCCCCCCCAACCTTACTTTTTAGGACACTACGGGCAATTTAGCATGGCCAATCCACCTAACCCGCACATCTTTGGACTGTGGGAGGAAACTGGAGCGCCCGGAGGAAACCCACGCACACACGGGGAGGACGTGCAGACTCCGCACAGACAGTGTCCCAGAAGAATTTGAAATCTTTATTTCCTGTGATTTCATTGTGTAGAAGCTTATGCTGTCCCGTCTACGCAGTAGCCAATGAGTTCAGAAAGTCAAACTTTAGAGAGGAAAGAGGAATATAATATTTTAATTCCATAAAATTGCCTTTTACTTTGTGTGCAACGTTGATTCCAGAATTAAATTGGATCTTTGGCAAAAGTTCTTTGTTCTTCTACATGATGAGATTTGAAGTGATGCATCTCTACAGGTCAGTGACATCCTTTGCTTCCCATTGAGTTGGGCCTGCAGGCATGCATCCTTTTTTTATCTAAAATTGCTTTGTACATTGAAGAAAGAAGTACATGTGCTAGGATGGAAAATTTATTTCTAAATTTGTCATTAAAGTGGCAGAGAGGTTATCTTGGGTCAGTAATTGGGAGGTAGGAGACAGTAATGATAAAAAGAGAATGTTCAGATTGGCAGGATGTGACAAGTGTTATTCCCCAGAAATATGTATTGGAACCTCAGTTATTCATTATATATATTAGTGACTTGAATGAAAGAATAGAAAATTGTGTATCTATATTTGAAAATAGTGAGATAGGTGAACAATAAGTTCACCTATTTACAAATTTACAAAGACTAAGAACGGGCCAAACTAAGAGTTCAATGTGGGGAAGTGTGTCAAATTTCAAAACAACCCATTTGGTGAAGGATCGAACTGGAGCCAATCATTACACTTCTATTTCTTTACAGTTACATAACACAAGCATACACTACTTAACCCAACAATTGTGGTTTGTCTGTGCATTTTTATAGGAAATTAAATGAGTCCCCAGTTAATATCTACCACATGCATTCATTTTACCATAAGTAAAATGCAACTCATGGATTCCTGACTTTCTCTTTAAATAAAAAAAATGGAATTAGTTTTGCAATCAAAATTTCTAAACAAACTAAATCAAAAACCTCCATATTCTGTACAAAGCATTGCATTGCGAGACGCCTGTTCTCCGAACAATTCAATTGTTTCACAAAAAGAAATGCATATATAATCAGATGTGACTTTTATGCATCACATAATTTTAGAGATTTATTTTCTCTACAGAATTTGTTTCCAGCCAGCAAGAACATTCCGTAACTTTTTTGCGCTTTCACTTTTTGTAGAGTGCATAATTTTATAATGAATGATTACCTACATAACATTCAACAAATATACTATCTTAAGTACACCTGTAAACAGAATCTCACTAATAGAATTGCATGCCCACTGTTGCCACAAGATCCAGTGTTTCAACATGCAAAATAGTTTAACAACCCCTGTTATTTTCTTGGCTTCCTGAGCTAAAGGACAGAATTTCCTGTTTTCATCCAAAAGAGAGACTATGAAACCAGCTGTACTTGAAGACCATCGGGAAGATTGGCTTACACTGGGGGCTGGTTTAGCACAGTGGGCTAAACAGCTGAACAAGGCCAGCAGCACGGGTTCAATTCCCGTACCGATTTCCCACTACAGGCGCCGGAATGTGGCTTTTCACAGTAACTTCATTGAAGTCTACTTATGACGATAAGCCATTATTATTATGTGAAGCACCACTAGAAATGACTAGTTTGATGTTCTTTGGGTTACCTAAGGATGGTAACTTGACCAAGCATTTCTCTAGACTTGATTTTTTTCATTTGCACACCAGAAAACATTCTCAACTTTATTGTTTGAACCGGCATTTCATCGAGTACCAGTGCCCAATCAGTTCAGCTAGCCAATCAAGCATCGCACATACTCTGTCGTGATCTTAACATGTAACACTGTGGTGACCTGGAACAATTAACTGGGATGGGAGTAACACACTCTCTAAGCAGGATTGTTTACTTAAAATTATTCCAGACATACTTACATTTAAAAGCTCTGGAAGCCTTATTCCTTATTTTTTTTTAATAATGTTTTTTATTGAGTTTTCATATTTTATATATGACAAATTACAAATTATTAGAGAGAAAAAAAGAAAACACAAAAATTTAACATGAATATTTACAGGTAAGCATCTTCATAACAACAATTGTGGCCGCCCCCTTTAGCCAGCATACATATTTTACATTCCCCAATATGGCCGAGGCACATGTTTATAGGCATTTATTTATAGTTTGGTTTTGGGCCTTAGCTTGCCATCAAACCCCCATAACGAGCCCGTAACACCCCCCCCCCCCCCCCCCCCCCAAACCTTCCCCCCGATTCCCATCCATTTTCCCTTGATTCTTGGCCACCCGACTATTCTTCCTCTTGTACGTTGGCCACAAACAGGTCCCGGAACAATTGCATGAATGGCTCCCACGTTCTGTGGAAGCCGTCGTCTGACCCTCGGATGGCGAATTTGATTTTCTCCATTTGGAGAGATTCCGAGAGGTCGGACAGCCAGTCTGCAGCTCTGGGCGGTGCTGCTGACCGCCAGCCAAACAGGATTCTACGGTGGGCGATCAGGGAGGCAAAGGCAAGGGCGTCCGCCCTCCTCCCCAGGAATAGATCTGGCTGGTCTGAAACCCCGAAGACCGCCACTATCGGGAATGGCTCCACCCTCACCCCCACCACTTTGGACATAGCCTCGAAGAAGGCTGTCCAGTACTCCACAAGTCTGGGGCAAGACCAGAACATGTGGGCGTGGTTGGCCGGGAAGAACCTACTCATACAGTTTCTCGTTAAGTGGGCTCTATGTACCACTTTTAGTTGCGTCAGGCTGAGCCTTGCGCACGTGGAGGTGGAGTTGACCCTATGCAGTGCTTCGCTCCAGAGTCCCCACCCTATCTCCATCCCTAGGTCGTCCTCCCATTTCCTTCTTGTTGCGTCCAGTACGGTGTCGTCCCTATCTACCAGTCGGTCATACATGTCACTACAGTTCCCTTTCTCTAGGATACTTGCGTCCAGTAGGTCTTCCAGTAGTGTCTGTCGTGGCGGTTGTGGGTACGTCCTTGTCTCCTTTCGTAGGAAGTTTTTGAGCTGCAGGTACCGTAGCTCGTTCCCCCCAGCTAGCTGAAATTTCACTGTCAGTTCGCCCAGTGTTGCGATCCTGTCGTCCGTGTATAGGTCCCTGACTGTCAGTGTCCCCCCGTCCTGCCTCCACCTTTTGAAGGTGGCGTCAGTCAGTGCTGGTTTGAACCTATGGTTGTTGCAGATGGGAGCCTTGTCCGACATTTTGTACAGGCCAAATTGCTGCCGCAGTTGGTTCCAGGATTGGAGGGTGGCTGTCACCACTGGGCTGCTGGAGTGCTTTTTGGGTGGGGATGGGAGTGCTGCCGTGGCGAGGGCCCGGAGGGAGGTTCCCATGCAGGAGGCCTCCTCCGCACGCACCCACTCGGCTTCTGGCTCCTGGATCCATCCCCTTACTCGCTCGGCTGTTGCCGCCCAGTGGTAGAATTGTAGATTCGGGAGGGCTAGCCCCCCCTGGATTTTGTTTTTTGTAGGACCTTCTTTGGGATCCTAGCATTTTTACCCCCCCATACGAACGCCATGATAAGTTTGTCCAGCGCTTTGAAAAAGGCCTTGGGGATGTAGATCGGAATGGATCTAAACAGGAAGAGGAACCTGGGCAGTACGTTCATTTGATCGTCTGGACTCTCCCCGCGAGGGAGAGCGGGAGTCTGTTCCATCTTTGCAGGTCCTTTTTAACTTCCTCCGTCAGGCTGGTGAGGTTCCATTTGTGGATCCCTTTCCAGTCATGGGCTATTTGGATCCCCAGGTAGCGGAATTTATGTCGGGCTTGTTTGAACGGCAGCCCCTTTAGTGCTCCTCCCCCCACCCCCCCCCCCTGCGGGTGCACTGGGAAGATCTCACTTTTGCTCATGTTGAGTTTGTAGCCCGAGAAGGCTCCAAACTCTTTCAGGAGCGCGATGATTCCGTCCATGCTGCTTTGTGGGTCCGAGATATAGAGGAACAGATCATTCGCATAGAGTGAGACTCTGTGCTCTCTACCTCCCCTTCGGATCCCCCTCCAATTTTTTGCTGCCCTGAGCGCGATTGCTAGCGGTTCGATTGCTAGTGCGAACAGCAGCGGGGACAGTGGGCATCCTTGTCTGGTGCCCTGTGCAGCTGGAAGTATTGGGAGTTGGTATTGTTGGTCCGTACACTCGCCATGGGAGCGTTGTATAGGAGCTTTACCCAAGCGGTGAACCCTGTTCCAAGCCCAAACCGCTCCAGTACCTCTATGAGGTATTTCCATTCGACTCTGTCGAAGGCCTTTTCTGCGTCCAGGGAGACGATCACCCCTTGTGTTCTCTCCCCGGAGGAGGTCATTATCATGTTCAGCAGGCGCCTGATGTTCGCGGTAAGCTGTCTACCTTTGACGAAGCCCGTCTGGTCCTCTGTGACCAACTCAGGTACACAGTCTTCTAGCCTTTTGGCTAGGATTTTGGCCAGTATTTTGGCGTCTGCGTTCAGCAGAGATATGGGTCTGTATGACCCACATTCCGTTGGGTCTTTGTCTTTCTTAGGTATCAGCGAGATTGAGGCCTGTGCTAACGTGGGTGGCAGTGTGCCCCTAGCTAGCGAGTCTGTGAACATCTCCCGCAGGTGCGGGGCCAGCGCTGTCGCGAATTTTTTGTAGAAGTCCGCCGGGAATCCGTCCGGTCCTGGCGCCTTCCCCGTCTGCATGGAGCTAATGCTCTCCATGATCTCTACCAGTGCTAGTGGTGCTTCCAGGTACCGTTTTCTGCCCTCTCCCACGACTGGTATGTCCAGTCCATCAAGAAACCGGTTCATCCCAGCCTTCCCCGTTGGGGGCTCTGAGGTGTACAGCTCTTGGTCGAAGGCCTTGAAGGTTTCGTTAATCCTCTCTGGTTCTGTTTCCCACGTGCCTCTGGTACCTCTGATTTGCGCAATTTCTCTGGTGGCTGCCTGCTTTCTCAGCTGGTGTGCCAACAGGCGGTTGGCTTTGTCTCCGTGTTCGTACAGGGCCCCGCGTGTCTGGCGGAGTTGGTGTACTGCTTTCCTGGTGGAGAGCAGGTCAAAGTTCCTTTGTAATTCTTTTCTCTCCGCCAGGAGCTCTATGGTCGGGGCCTCGGAGTATTTACGGTCTAACTCCAGTATGGAGTCGTCCAGCTTCTGCCTAGCCACCCTTTCCTCCCTATCTCTTTGCGATTTGAAGGCAATGATTTCCCCTCTTAGTACGGCCTTAAGCGCTTCCCAGAACGTGGAGGATGAGACCTCCCCGTTTTGGTTGTTCTCCGTGTATTCCGCTATGGCCCGCGCTATCCTTTCGCTGAAGGCCTTGTCAGCTAGTAAGGCACCGTCCAACCTCCATGTGGGGCGCTGGGCCCTTCCCGTCTCCAGCCGCACGTCCATGTTGTGTGGGGCGTGGTCTGATATCACAATTGCGGAGTATTCCACCTTGTCTATCCCTGGAAGCACCGTTTTCCCCACCACAAAGAAGTCAATTCTGGTGTACACGTTGTGTACTGGGGAGAAGAAAGAGAATTCTTTCTCCCCCGGGTGGGCGAATCTCCAGGGGTCCACTGCTCTCATCTGCTCCATATAGTGACTCAGTTCCCTTGCCATGTTTGAGGTTTTCCCCGTTTTGGGGTTTGATCTGTCCGTCTTTGGATCCTGTACACAGTTGAAGTCTCCCCCCCCCATGATTAGTCGGTGCGTCGCTATGTCCGGGATTTCTGCCATGGTCTTTTGGCTGAAGCTCGTGTCGTCCCAGTTGGGCGCGTACACGTTGACTAGAACTACCGGCGCCCCATCCAGGGGCTGACCATGACATACCGCCCCCCTGGGTCTGTAACCGTCTTTGTCGCCCTAAACATTGTCCTCTTGCCGATCAGGATCGCCACCCCCCTGGCCCTTGTCCCATAACAGGAATGATAGGTTTGTCGCACCCAGCCCTTTCTTACCCGCAGTTGCTCCTGCTCCCTCAGGTGCGTCTCTTGGAGGAAGACTATGTTGGCCCTCATGTTTCTGAGGTGGGTGAGGACTCTAGATCTCTTCACTGGGCCGTTAAGTCCCCTTGCGTTCCAGTTGACTATCCTGGTGGGGGGCTTCTGCCCCCTCGCTCCTGTGGGATTAACCATATTTGTCCGGTGGACGTGCCCCTGCCCTCTGGGGGTTCCCTTTGTTAGGGGGCCGTCCAGGATGGCCACTATCACTGCTCTCCCCATGCGGTCGGGTCTCTGCGCTCCGGGGTTTCCCCTTGTCCCGGGAGCACCCGCCATGGCCGTCCACTGTGTGTCCGCCACGCGGGTAGTCCCCTGCACTCCGGGGGGCCCCTTCGCTCACAGACCGTACTGGGTGGGTGCTTGCAGCGGTTCCCTGTTTCGAGCCCTTGGTTGTGGCACTTTGTGGCCCTGTTCCTTTTCTGGCCTCTTTTGTCCCTTTGTCCCTGCATTTCCCCTCCCTGGTCTCTCGCACCCTGAGTGCCCCCCCCCCCCCCCCCCCCCCGGCTCTCTCCCTTTTCCCCCCTCCCATGTATACCCCTCCTTTGCCCCTCTATCCCCTATTCCTGTCCCCATTTGCTCTCCCGACTTTGATGGGTGATCCCCCCCCCCCTCCCCTGCCTGGCGCCTTCCCCCCTGTTGGGGGTGCGCTGCGGCCCTGCTTTGTTGCGTGCCCCCGTCGCTAGCTTTCCTGCTAGCACAGTGGCTCCCCTCTCGGAGGTTGCTGTCCCACTTCTCCTCTCCCTTCTCCAATACTCCCGTTCCCTCGTGCTGGGGCCTGGCCTCCCACCTGGAGCGGTCCCTTGGGCAGTGGGTTGTTTTTTGTTCTGGATGTTCCTGCCGGGGGGGGAGGGGGCTGGCTTTGCCTTGCCCCCCCCCCCCGTCGGCATGTCGTTTCTCCTTGCCATGGGCCCCTCGTCCCTACCTCCCATGGCGTTTTTCCAGCCCGTGCTCCTCGACGAACCTATTCGCCTCAGCAGGGGCTGTAAAGAAATATTCCTTGTTTTGGTATGTGACCCAGAGTTTTGCTGGGTACAGCATACCAAAATGCACTTTGCTCTTGTAGAGAGCTGCTTTCGCTCTGTTGAACTCAGCCCGTCTCTTAGTTATGTCCGCTCCAAGATCCTCGTAGACTCGGATGGCGTGCCCGTCCCATTTGCAGGCTCTATTTGCCTTGGCCCAGCGCAGGATTGTCTCCCTATCCCGGTACCGGTGCAGTTTGGCTATGACTGCTCTCGGTTGTTCCCCTGCCTTGGGCTTCGGGCGCAGTAACCGATGAGCTCTGTCCATTTCCGGTGGGGTGGGAAAAGTGTCCCCCCCCCCCACTAAGGAGCCCAGCATCGCAGCCACGAATGTTGTGGGGTTTCTGCCCTCGGTCCTCTCTGGCAGGCCCACAATCCTAACATTTTGCCTTCTCGAGCTGTTTTCCTGGTCGTCTACCCTGCCCTTCAGGCTCCCCTGTGTTGCACCCAGTCTCGCCACTTCCCTCTCCAGGGCCGTGACCCGGTCGCTCATGTCGGTCGCTGCTTTCTCCAGCTCTTTAATGGTTGCCTCATGGGCTTCCAGTTTCTCCCCTTGGGCATCCACTTTCTCCTCCAATCTGGTCAGAGCCTGCTGCACCCCTGACATGGCCCTTGCCACTGCTGCCTGTACTGCGGCCTCTCCGTCCGTTTTCAACTCTGCCTTGATTGCCTGCAGCTGCTACCTCACCACCTCGGCAAAGGCTGCCTTCCAATTCACGCCCCCCTCTAACCCCAGGGGAGAGGGTACCTGTCTGTCCAGCTCTTTTTGATGCGGCGATACATCCTTCCCGCCGCTTCGTGTGCTGATTCGTTCGCCCGAGCTGGCTTGCCCTTTGCCCCGTCTACTTCTGGTGCCCCCTTTCTCTTGGCTCCCTTCTGTCATTTTTTTCTCCCCCTTCCCTTTCATCTTTTCTTCTCCCCTTGTTTTCCTTTTCCGCACCCTATTTTAATTTTATTTATTATTTTTTTTTTATTTATTTCCCCCCCCCCCTTCTTTCCTTTACCCCTTTATTTTATTTATTTATTTATTAATTATTTTCTCTCCTCCTATCCGCTTTTATGCAACTCCTCTCAGCTGGGCTTACTTTTGCTGGGAGCGAGTGTAAAAAGAGAGAAAATAGTATATACTCCCCCCTTTCTCTTTACCAGTTTTCTTTTGGGTTTTTTTTAAAAACAGAAATATAAGTCCTTTTTTGTTTTCTCTCCCCCTTCCTTTCTCCTCACTCACCCAGGAGAGAGAGAGAGAGAGAGGCTTTTGCCCAGTCCCTTTGTTCTTGCCACGTGGTGGTCGCTGCCGTTTGGGGGGGGGCGGTCCCCGCTGCCGCACTTCGCACCCCGCGACCTCCTGGTCGGTCCCGCACCGCTCCTGGCCTGCGTTTGGCGGGGGAGGGGGGGGGGGGTTGGACCTGCCGCTGCCGCACCGATCCTGGCCTGCGTTGCGGGGGGGGGGTGGTCCGGGTTGGACCTGCCGCTGCCGAGCCCCTCTGCTGCCGCCGCTGCCGTCAAGCCCCGCCGCTGCCGCCCCCGCTGCCGCCGAGCCCCTCTGTCGCCGCCGCCGAGCCCCTCTGTCGCCGCCGCCAAGCCTCGTTGCTGCTGCCGCCGCCGATGATCCTCCGCCGACCGGCCTGCCCGGGGGGGTCCCTTCCCTGCTCTCTGCCGCTTGCGGGAGCCCCTGTGCGACCGCTTCCCTGATTCCTTATTTTAACATGTTCACTAATATAATTAATACACATTTCCTATCCCATAAGAAATCATCAACATCTATTGTGAAAATTACAGAAAAGTTTTCTTTATAATACCAATAAAACATCGAATAATGCTCTTGTAGTTGAACAAAATAGATCTCAGCGGAAAGTATCAGACCTTGTAAGCAGCATCCAAGTCATAGACGCATTTATTTAGTATCCATTGTGTTTGTTCTGCATATGCTGCCTTTTTGGACAGTTTCAAAAACACTTCTGCCTGAAAAATATTGCCTTGCGGAAACACAGCTTTTATGTTGTTTGATTTACACTCCCACGATGTGGTCCAAAGAGATAAATACATTTTCATGATGTCTTTTCCAAATTGGGTGACACTACTCTAGCATCTCTACCAGCCAATAGCTCTCCAAAGCCCCAAGCATCTAGTCTCACTTCAGTCTTCTGCGTCCCACCTTTTCAGTTTAAATCCAGCAATACGATGAAGCTATTTGCCCCGTAATTGGTACCTACGAACATATGAATTAAGAAAATGAGTAGGCTACTCAGCCCTTCGCACTTGCTCTCCCATTCGATAAGATTGTGGCTAATCGTGATCTGATTGTAACTTCAAACCCATGTTCCTGTCTACCCCCGATAACTTTTCACTCCCTTGATAATTAAGAATCTTTCTAGCTCTGTTAAAAATATCCAAAGACTCTGCTTCCACTGCCTTATGAAGAATAGTGTTCCAGCGACTCAAGATCCTCAGAGAGAAAAACACCCTCCTCATCTCCACTCAAATGAGTGACTCCTTGTTTTTAAACATTGATCCCTAGTTCTGGATTCTCAGAGGAGGAAATATTCATTCTACATTCACCCTGTCAGTCAATACCCCTTGGGATCTTAAAAGTTTTGATAGAGTCGCTGTTTACTGTTCTAAACTCCAGTGGATACAAACCTAACCTCTCCACCCTTTCCTCATAAGATAACCCATCCATTCCTGGTGTTAGCCTAGTAAACCTTTTCTAAACTGCTAATAAATTTACATATTTCCTTAAATAAGGGGACCAATACTGTACACAATACGCCAAATGTGGTCTCACCAGTGCCCTGTACAACTGAATCATAAACTACTTTTGTAATCCATTCACTTCACAATAAATGATAACATGATAATTACTTGCCAAATCTGTGTACTAGCCTTTGTAATTCATGCACTGGGACACCCTCTGCACCTGGGAACTCTGCAATCCCTCAGCATTTGAATAATAAGCTTTTTTTATTTTTCCCACAACAAAATGGACAATTTCGCAATTGTACACATTTGCCCTTATTTTAGTTTAAAATACTCATCTCGGAAGCACTCTGCGCTCAGTTTGAGGGAAAGAAAAATTCAGTCATATTACGATCGCTGCTGCCGAGGGGTGCCTTCACTGTCAGTTTATGAATTAATCCTATCTCACTGCACAATATCAGGTCTAGTATAGGCAGGCTGCTCTGTGGTTGCCTCCAGAACATGTTGTTCAACGAAACCTACCTCGAAGACATTCTGTGAAATCCACACCTTCGCTACATTTACTCATCTGATTTTTCCAATCTATATTGTGACGAATGTGAGAAATTTTCATATTTTAAAGTTTGTATTTAGTGTTTTTGCAGTAATTACAAAGGGAGAAAATCAATGATTTTTGCAGAGGCAATGTAACCTTTCGCAATAAGACACAAGACTGTGGGGTGCTTTTGGATTGCAGGTGGCATAGTTACTGGGAGGGTCCAGGCTTTTCAGTTGCTTCTGGAACGCCAAGCTGGACTGACATAGGCCTTGTACCAATAAAAGCAAATGGAAACTTTTAACATTATTCATGAGGTGTTCAAGATATGTTGATTTGCTTAAATGGAAAATTTATAGAGGCAGGGTTAGAAAGCAAGTAGTATTTATTTATAACTGTTAAATGTAAGCTATTTCCTCGTTGCTAATGTGTTTAATTCTGTGTTTAAATTGAAGTTTATTTTACCATGAAAGATGTCTGCTGGTCAGTGTTATCACTCCTGTGGTGCAGTAACAGTTCCTCAGAATTTTCTAAATAAAAAGTTAAGAGTTCTCATCCGGAAACCCATAACAAATTGAGTTCTTGTTCTTGGACCCATAACAATTGGGTTCTAGTGGGGCAGCACGGTAGCATTGTGGATAGCACAATCGCTTCACAGCTCCAGGGTCCCAGGTTCGATTCTGGCTTGGGTCACTGTCTGTGCGGAGTCTGCACATCCTCCCCGTGTGTGCGTGGGTTTCCTCCGGGTGCTCCGGTTTCCTCCCACAGTCCAAAGATGTGCGGGTTAGGTGGATTGGCCATGATAAATTGCCCTTAGTGTCCAGAATTGCCCTTAGTGTTGGGTGGGGTTACTGGGTTATGGGGATAGGGTGGAGTTGTTGACCTTGGGTAGGGTGTTCTTTCCAAGAGCCGGTGCAGACTCGATGGGCTGAATGGCCTCCTTCTGCACTGTAAATTCTATGATTCTATGATTCTAGTCTGGGATCTTAACAAAAAAATTGGGGCTCTGCTTTAGACCCGTATGTAGATTAAAATCCCCCATGCTTATTGCCGTAACTTTCTGACAATCTCCAGTATCTCTTTTGTGCTCTTTCTACCATGTAGTTAGAATTAGAGGGCATGTACACCACTCCCACATCTGATTGCCGTTATCTTATGTCATCTCAACCCAAACTGCTTTACGGCCCGGTTTCCTGAACTTGGGTCATCCCTCACTAATGTACTAACACCATCATAATTAAAAGAACCACCCCTTCACTTTTTCTTATCTTCTCACCTTCCTAAATGTCTCACATCCTTCAATATACCGGTCCCAACCTCAGAATAAGTTCCAAATTCTCTTCAGCTTCCTTAAATTCCTCTTTATTAGTTTATCCTTAAGTTAATTTTCAGCCACCAAAACGACTCCATTTTATGGACTCCTGGTTCTGATTCTCTTCTGATATACCTTTGTGGCCCCCGTTTCCTTGTGTAATTTATTCAAGTTACGGTCTTTGCTTCCATTTTTATATCTGCCAGGGCTACTACTCAGACCACCCCCGAGCACCATTGGAGGAGCTATCCCCAGCCCCCAATTGTTTCCTGACACAAGTCACTTCCAGATTCTCCATTAGAACTTGCGCTCCGTTTTCTTACTTTTTGCTCTTCATCTCATCCTGTCTGTCCATGGACAAAGCTTTGGATCTGATCCCCAAGAATCAAGCATATTTAACCTTGCCGGTAGCTACTTATGCATATCTCAGAATTGTTGTGTCCCTCCATTCACTCGACCTCTCTGGAATATATTGCCTTAACACGTACTTAGGGCAAGTGGTTTCTGGATGTACTGATGAACCCTGTTTTTACGAAATGGTTTGGGGCTGAGTTTATTCCATAAAAAATGATTTTCAGGGAGGGAATGCTTCAACTGAATCAACTGAAATTTTTTTTTGAAAGAAGTAGACTGGCAAAAGCACTGCAGTGCTGACTGAGATCAATAACTGATATAAATCAACCCACTAAGGAAAGTGGACAAACAACTATAAGTTATAAAATGAGTCAAAATGACTGCACCCTGAGTGACGCCCAATATTCATCCTACCACCACTACACGTCTGCAAACTTGTTCTTAAAGCTGGCATTCCGGTAAATTGGTATTTCATAAATTCGGGATTTACCTCTAATAGTTCTGTGCTTTGTCATGAACACTCATGACAGTATTCTGTTCCCTCAGAACATTCATTGCAAAACATATGAAAACATGAGGTACAAGGTCCCTCATTTACTTTCATCAGCTGTTCAGAATCTGAGATTTTGTTATTAATTTCTATAAATTGTGAAGAATGAATCTTACTATTTGTCATATTTGAGAAGTACTGTCTTAGCACCAAGACCTATTATGTTATCAGGACCGTTCATCTTCTGTGACTCTCCCTTCCTGTGAGTTAAATATTGTCTTGATTGGTCTTGTACGATTTCTCAGAGACCTCAGCCTTGAAAAATGCTAATCTCCCCACCTGTAAAGCATTGAATTGTGGGGGGAAACTTGAAATTACCTTCTGGAGCAGGAGGACCATCATCATTTACTGGTGCACCAAGTCTGGCCCTCATCAATTTCTCCCAAGATTTTTTTGTCCCTACTATGTATTATTGTAAAACAACTACATCTGGTTGCCAGTTCTACAGAAAGTAGAATGAAAATATTTATATCTCTGCCCATACCTTTAGACCTATGGAAACTGTCTTGTTCAATTCAAGTGACAACGGATATGGTGGTGATCTGGTACCTTCACAAATTTCACACTTCTCACTCACCTATTAACCTCATACGCTCCATTAATCATATTTGCATCTTTTAGCAGGTTTTTTAACCATTGTCAGGGAGGATGAAAAAACTATCTGTAGTTTTAAGACAATTTTTTTCTCTTTTTTTGTGTTGTCACTGATGAAAACATCAGGTTTTATTAAGGGTATCCAATAATGTTCTGACTGGGTAAACTGCAGATCGACAGACTTTCTGAAAATAATTCTCTCATCATGTTTCATGTCAGTTTTCATTGTGCCTTTTAAGGAAGTTTTACTCAACAGCATAGGTATCTCACTAGTGTCTTACTAGACTACATTAGCACTTATAAAATGGCTTACTGTAGTTATTTCACATAGAATCACAACTCCCTTTAGTGACCTTGCTGTGTTGTCATCACCAAGTCTAAAGCAAGCCACACTTTTATATTCCTTAATTTTGGATTTCTTGATCATCACTACTGAATTAAGGTAGCATTTTAACCAGACTGTTCCACATACTGTCAAAGTGCAACACTATCTAGCATTGCACAGTTAAAGGATTGTGATGAAAACTGCAAAGAACCATTGAACTATAAAATTCCTACAATGCAGAAGGAGGCCATTCAGCCCATCAAATCTACACTGACCTACTGAAAGAGCGCCCTACATTCCCATAACCCCAACTAACCTGCACATTTTTAGACTTTATCAACAATATAATTTGTTTGGATTCATCATCTTCATCATCCTCCTTCAGAATTTACTTCACCCTGTGTTATTTCGAGGACCCTGCCTCTGCTTTGGGTAGTTGCTTGCATAATAATACTTTGGGTCACACTTAAAGCACCTCTTAACTTTCTTCGAGTTCATACACCTATTATTGCAATTCCAATTCTGTCATCTGCTGTAAGAACCAGATTTGCTGAAGGTGCTTTGATTATCATTCTGCCTGACGTTTAACCCTTCTATTGCATTGACATCTGATTCAGTAGCCAGATCATTTCGAACTCTGGCAATCGTTGAGTTCTCTTTTTTGTGTGTCACCGCAAAATTACCATAGAATTTACAGTGCAGAAGGAGGCCATTCGGCCCATCGAGTCTGCACTGGCTCTTGGAAAGAGCACCCTACCCAAGGTCAACACCTCCCCTTTCCCAATAACCCAGTAACCCCACCCAACACTAAGGGCAATTTTGGACGGGGTGGAGGTGTTGACCTTGGATAGGGTGCTCTTTCCAAGAGTCGGTGCTGACTCGATGGGCCGAATGGCCTCCTTCTGCACTGTAAATTCTATGATAAACTTAAAAAGAAGATCCAAATCTTCATCGCAATTCAATTGATGGATTCCCAGTTCACATAACACTTCTGATTTTACTTCTTGCAGTAAGTGACAATGGTACGGCCATATTTTGTTTTTTATTATGTAGGGACGTAATCTGTGTTGACATACGTACTTCATTCTCCCACTAGTTACATGATTCAGAGAACATTGAAAGATAATCATACTCCGACAGTTTCTTCTGTCATTTATTTTTAAATAGCTACTAGGATTACACTTTTATGTCTGCGATTTTTATTTTGGTTCCCAGCCTTCATCTTTAGTTCACCATTCTCTGCGACCACGTTCTGTTCCAGAAAGCCAGTTGGTCAATAAACCTGAAGCCAATCTTTACACATTTAGAAATTGGTTTACAAACTTACTTGGTGTATAGTTTTTAACCCAACAGCTTCAGTTTTACCTGTTTAAAGGGGCTTAAGTGAATCCTCATTTAATGCACAACACCTGCATTGAATTAAATACAATATACACTGGGCAAGTGTGAGGTCATCATTGTTGCATATGTGAAGGCCTAATGAAAGTATTTTTATAATGCAGAGGGGCTCAACTGTGGAAGATGATAGTGATTTGAGAGACCATTTAGGCAAATAGTTAAAAGCTAGTACTGGAACAAAGTATTTTTAAAAAAACTAATGGTATGTTGGCTTTTCTTAAATTGTATGTATAGAGCCTGAGGCACTGAACCATTCTTACAATCCAAGAGTAACTATATTTCAGAACACTAATTCCAACCATTTACTGGATGTGTGACAGGAACAGTTGTGCATGTGTAGCCAATCCATACTGTGACCGCCAGCACATGTGTAACTGTTCCTGGTGCTGGCGAGGAGGATGGCAATTTTCTATGTACGAAGTACGACATGTAATACAGTTTTGTAAAACTGCCTATTTACGTCAGCATTGAATGAGTGTTAGTACTCTGATTAGCAGAGGATGTATTATTAAAGCTCTGCAATGATATCAAGGTAGAGAAACCCCACAGAACACCAATTGGCTCAATAAGTAATACATCAGACCGTGGAAATAAACAAAGTAAATTAGTTTATTTAAATGCTATTTTCCTCCCAGCGTGTTAAAGCTTTGTGCAAGATGCCCTTCACAGCCCAGGTAGCTCAGTCTTAATTTTAAAAAATTGATTTCCCCCCCCCAAAATAAACGACAGCCAATTCTTCACAGTTTGAGTTAATTGGACGTCAGATATCTCATTTATTGAAAATTGTTGGTCTGTGTCAAGCCAACTTGTTTGTTTTAATGCAGCATGTGACATTGTGACTGGCACTGTGTGCAGGAAATGCTTCCCAAGTGTGGGACAAATAAACATCCAATTCATATATATTTAATGAGTTGGAAAGTGCTTTAGGACACATTGATGCAGTGACGGGCACAATATAAATGCAACTTGCAGATATCAAATTTGGAGCTTCCGGAAGAACTGTTTGTTCTTTCCTGTCTTTACCTTTTCTGAAATGTTACTTTTGTTTGGCTTTTTTAGTGTCTTTGTTGTGCAGCACAGAATCACTAGAATTGTACCAGGGATTAAAGGGTTAAAGAATGACCTGCATCAACTTAACTTGATTTCCCTTTCGTTTTGAACTAATTGAGGTATTTAAATGATGGAAGGATATGATTATACAGATGTAGATAAATTATTTCCTTTGGTTAGGAAATCTAGAAAAAGAGGGCATGATCTTAAGATTAGAGCTGGACTATTTAGGAGTGAAATCAGGAAGCACATTTTCCAGATAAAGAGCGTGTCAAAATCTGGAACATTCACCCCAGAAAAGCCATGGATGCTGAATTAAATATTTAAATACTCCGATCTGTCTTGGGTAAAGATATCAATGAATATAGATCTGAAGCAGGTAAATGAAGTTGAGGTACATACCGTGAGGTAATTGAATTGATTTGTGGGGCTGAATCCTGTTTATGTGTGGGTGGTATTAGTACTGTAGGGGTTGCTTAATTTTAGATCAACAGTAGGAGTTGAGGGGATGGGTTGGATTTAAAATATATTACTGGTCAGTATGACTAGCAAACTATTCAGTTAGTAAAGCAGTGCAGGAAAGAGCAATGAAGTTGACCTCAAGTGCCTGAGTGAAAAGCTGTAAGGTTTGACTTGATATTTACAAAACTTTCCTCAATGCCTGTAAAGGGAACAGACATTTAATGGAATAGAGAAAGTAACAGTTTTGGCTATGGAGGAGTTGTGAAGACAAATTTAGGGCTGATGTCAGGAAATATATATATTTAACCAAGGTTAATTAACAGTTGGGTAGTAATATAGAGGCTAGGGTACAGAAGCAGCCAGATGCTTCAAAGAGGATACGGTAAGATTAACACTCTGAAAGGAAGAAAAACACCATCTGGGGATCTTCATCTGAACCTATTTTCACAATGTTGGAAGATGAGAGCAACAGATGACAGGAAAACATTTTGCTGCCCCAGCACTGATATTTAAATAGTAACTCTGTCCCAACTTCAGTCTAGGCTTCTGCTGCTGATGTTCAAGCTCATCTCTACTGCGCGAGGCTCTGGCTAATTTAGAATCTGAATTTAAATATTGTTGCATTGGAACAGCAGAGATATTCCTATCTGCTGCGATATTTAAAAAGCAGCTCTTCCAATACCTGAATCGTTACTCTTGCACTGCTGATTTTTAAATGTGAAGTAGTCCAAACGACAGATATAGAAAGAGATTTAATTAAAGTGAAGAACCAGAGTTGGTATTTAAGTACTTCAGCTGAGAGGTGTGAATGGCTAACTAAGGAAGTAAAGGGTGGTATCAAATTGAAGGAGAAGGCTTACATTGCGGCAAAGCTTAATGGTAGGCCAGAGGATTGAGAAAAATTTAGAAACCAGCAAAGAGAAACTTTGCACTGTAAAGGAAAACTAGAAAGAAATGAGAAAGAAATATAAAAACAGACAGTAAAAGCTTCTAAAGATATAAAAGTTAAGAGTAGCTAAAATAAATGCGTTCCATCGCAGATGAGACTGGGAATTAATGGGGAAATAATGATCTTTACTGTCACAAGTAGGCTTAATTAACGCTGCAATGAAGTTACTGTGAAAACCCACTAGTCGCCACATTCCAGCGCTTGTTCGGGTACACAGAGGGAGAATTCAGAATGTCCAAATTACCTAACAGCTCGTCTTTTGGGACTTTGGGAGGAAACCACAGCACCCAGAGGATACCCACGCAGACAGCGGGAGAACGTGCTGACTCCACACAGACAGAGACCCAAATGCAGAGACTTTGAAGCTGTAATTTGTATCTGTCCTCACAGTAAAAGACACAAAAGAACATCCCAAGACTAATATAAAAGTAGAGGGTAAAGGGGAGAGAGGAACCTAAAACAATCACGATGACAAGAGAAAAATAGGAAACCTATTAGGATGAAAGATTGACAAATTCCCTGGACCTGATGGCTTGTATCTTTGGGCCTTAAAATAAATGGCTGCCGAAATATTGGATACATTGGTTGTAATCTCTCTAGGTTTTGGAAAGGACCCAGTGGATTGGAAAAGCAGAAATGTAACGCCACTATTCAAGAAAGGAGGAAGATAGAAAAGAGAAAACCAGTTGTGAGTTTGTCTAACATCTATCAGTGGGAAATGCTGGAATCTATCATTAAGGAGGTAGTAGCAGGACATTTTGGAAATCATCATACAATTTGGCAAAGTCAACATTGTTTTGAATGAGGGAAATCTTATTTGACAAATTTATGAGAGCTCTTTTGAGGAGGTAACAAGCAGGGTAGATAAAGGGGCACCATGTAGATGTAGAGAATTTGGATTTCCAAAAGGCATTTGATAAATATAAAAGGTATTTGCACAAAAAACCCATGGTGTTGAGGGTGAAGTATTAGAATAGATAAAGGATTGGTTAACTAAAAGGAAACAGAATTGGGTAAAATGGACCATTTTCAGGTTGGCAAACTAATTAGTGGGGTGCCACAGGGAGCAGCGCTGAGGCCTCCGCTGTTTCCAGTCTTTGGGACTGGTTGTATTTTAATCAAATTTGATGATGTTACAAAGATAGCTAGGAAAGCATGAGGAATATATAAAAAGTCTGCAAAGATATATAGATGGGTTAAGTGAGTGGCAAAGATTTGGCAGATGGAATATAATTTGGGAAAATGTAAGGTTGTCATTTTGGGAAGAATAGAAAAGCAGAATATTTAAACGAAGAGAGATTGCAGAATATTATTTTATATATGGTATAAAGTTGTTTGGATGCCCTTTTACATGAATCAGAAAGAAATTAAGATGGAGCATCAGCAAGTAATTAGGAAGGCAAATGGAATGTTGGCATTTACTGCAAAGGGGCGGGGTGTAAAAGTAGGTAAGTCTTGCAACAACCATACAAGGCATTGGTGAGATAGCACCTGGAGTACTGTCCATTTTTTGTTTCCTTGTGTAAGGAGGGCTATACTTTTTGGAAACAGTTTAGAGAAGAATCGCTAGGCTGATTCTTAGGATGAAGGGGCTGTCTTAGGATGAAGGGGCTGTCTTATGCGGAACGGTTGATGAGTTTAGAAAAATGAGATGTAATTTTAGTAAAACATCTAAGATTCTGGGAAGCTCGTCAGAGTAGATGCTGAGGGCATCTTTTCCCAAGAGAGCGAGTGAGTGTGTGAGAGTGAGAAACTTTACTACACAAAATCAGAAAAGTGATATAGTCTACTAATACTATACCATTCAGAATTAACATGAGGGAATATGAATTAACAGGCAAACTGGTCGAACACACCACACTTCACATTAAATGGCAGATGTGACCAAGTCAGAACCCACAGATTTCTCGGCAACCCACCCAGATGTCAGTAACCGCTGTGAGTCACACTATCTAGTTAGAATTCTGTCTCCCTCATGACGATTCAACTCTGCATTTCTGAAGATTTAGCCTCTGAATTTCCTCAAGAGCCGCACAGACTCGAATTGCCTCCCCTCCCGATTTTTCAACTACCTCCTGTGACCATGTATTCACACCTCTAATTATTGACAAATTTCCAATTCTTTTTCAGACCGCCAGCCTCAATAAGCTAGCATTTTTGCTGGATTTCTCAGAATTCCAGTCTCTTGGCAGCATCGAGCCGTAAATGGCTTTTGCCAACTGCCTGGCATGTAAACTGTGACCTTTTGCCACCTTTTCAGCTGTGCAGGGTTTCTGAGCCCTAACTGCCTAGAGCCTGCTAACCACTTGGAACGTTTTCCTGAGCTGCACACAGTCCAAACTGCAACCAAACCTATCTTCCAGCAAACACAGATAAATTAAAACTAGAGAACCTCCTTCAACTCAACCCCATCTGCAGGGCAACATTGCATTTTAGGGTTCACTGAATACTTTTAAAATAATTCAGCTCTAAATCCCAAAACATAACTTCTCTCTGGACTACACATTGCAAGCAGTGTTTTATAACTCGTTAACTGGACATAAACACGATCTACCGGCCGCACCCCGCAAAATTGTGGATTCTTAGAAACGTGATGTTGAACCCTTTGGTAGGAAACACTTTAGAATATTGTATTTCATATTTTACGAGAGGTGGCATGTGAGAGTACCTTTAAGAAATGGGTGTGTATATAAATATCTGTAGTGAGAGTACCTTTAAGAAATGGGTGTTTACTACTGCAATGATGTCAGAGTGGGTGGAGCTGGACTGTTAGTTTTTTACTTTTGTTTTCGGCTATTTCCTGCAGGGTGTATTTTAGTTTCATTTTCAGAGCTGGATAGCTGCAGTCACAGCCAGAAGGTGTATGAATCTCTCTCTGTAATGTAAAGACTGTAAATCGATCCTGGTGATTTAAAAGTAATAACAGTAGTGACTTTAACCTGATGTGCTTCTAGTAAAAAGTGTTTCAAGTTGTTTGGATGTTAAAAGGAAAGCTTAAAGGATTACGTAGTGTCATAGTCTTTGGGAGTTGTATTGAATTAATGGTTGCTAAAATGTTCACTATGTTTCAAAAAGGTTAACTTGAGTTCATAGAATAAACATTGTTTTGCTTTAAAAAAAGTACTTTTCCGTTTCTGCTGTAGTACATCTGTAGAGTGGGGCGTGTTGTAGAGTGGGGCGTGTGCTCCCCATACCACAATCTATTAAAAGTTGTGGGCCAGGTGAACTCCATGATACACTTTGATGGTCTCTAAACCCTGGCCCATAACAGAAGTGTGGTCTATTTTGTTCCTTGCTTCTGAGGTGTCTCTGGTACTTGGTCAAAGTTGATCTTAATTACGCAATAATATTGGTCGCAGAGCATTTAGGTTTTTTTAATGAAGCTGAAGTTTGCGTAAAGATTCTGTTGACAAAAATGAGCTTGCTGTTTGAGTAATTAATCTCAATGTCCCTGTTTTGTCAACCTATTGGTATTTTTCTGGACATTTTTTGAAATTTACTTTGGTTGATTCTTTTATAGATCTAAATTAAAGATTAGATTATTGGATTACTAGTCTCCTGTACTTTGCATCGCACTAAATTTAGTTGCATAAAATGTAATTGTCAAGCGTTTGGAGAATATAATGTTGCTTTGTAAAATTATTACATGAACAATAGACAACTCACTTAGAATCAGATCAGCAATTGTAAGCTGTATATAAATTAATATTTGATTAAATAGCCTATTAGCTACTGTAAATGCAAATATTTGGACCAATGATAGGTACTTCACTTCATGGTTCACTGTACTTGTCAGGCTTGACAATTGTGGTTTGTTAATGTGGAAGTTAAAAGATATAATGCCTCATGGCTTGTATTTAAATGGTATATGTGAAAAACTTAGTTGTTGGTACCTGTTGTATGAAAGGTGCAGTTTAAATTGACTGACTTTTTGCATACACCTGTGCGTTGTACAGGATAACCACTACAGTATGTTTACAGGCAATAATTATTGACAACCAAGTATACAGAAAAAAACAATGCTATTCTCTATCATATTTCAAATGCAACTCGCTTTTTGTGCCCAGAAAGCTGATGGTTTCAGCTGTGTTGAATGAAACGGTTAAAAATATTGTTTCTTTAAAAAAGAATCCAATTAAGGAGCAACTTAGCATGGCCGATCAACCTACCCTGCACATCTTTGGGTTGTGGGGGTGAGACCCACGCAGACATGGGGGAATGTGCAAACTCCACATGGACATTGACCCGTGGCCAGGATTGAACCCGGGTCCGCACTGCACCACTGTGCCGCCTGGAATAAAAGTATTGTAATTCAATTTCTATTGTTAAAATTGATATCTTGATCGTACTAGCTTGGAGGATTATGCTCACATGCTTCCACGCTTACCTATCCGATGATAGAGCCATGGCTACCCTTCCAGACTCCACATTGCTTTCATTTCACATAAGGTACTATCCTTGATCCTCCTTTGCTTATCTATGAAGTGCACTTTGCTGAAAGCATACAATCATTACAGCATAAAGGCGGCTATTCAGCCCATCATGTCCATGTTGGAAAAACCTCTGCTACATGGGGTCAGCTTTCATATGCATGCTGACGTCAATCCAGCTGTTGACCCTTCCATTTTCTGTACAACTGGATTGCTTGTCTAATATTGAGTCTTTGATGAACTGTAATTTCCCCGAGTGAAGCCATTGACTTTGACCCCTCAATATCACAAACTGTGTCCTCACCAGGAATTCCATACCTATCGCCAGCCAAAGATTTGGGCTGAACCAGACATTTCATGTTCTCAGCTTGTATTTTGACCTGATATAGAGGTAAGTTGTTACATACATGGGTATTGAATACCATTGTATTCCATGTGCCAAGAAGAGCAATCTTTATAAAAGTGGAATATATGTATTCAACAACTTTGTATGCCTTGTCAAACATTTATTAGAATGTGACTACATTCTGTAGTTAAAAATAAAGCAATTTGGGTGTGGTTTCTTTGTGTGGCACATAGTCGGTTTCTACCCAGAATACTTAGGTTATTATAACAACCATCATAAAGTCAATTATATAATTATTTGGCCAAGAGTGCGATGAATATGCAGTTTGATTTGCAGTCACATTACCAGAACTTCTGCTCCATTTAATAGTTTGCTTGGTTCAAGTTTGTTGAATATGTTTGCAAGGTCTCTGCAGCATGAGCATGCTGTAAATTGTACCAATGATCCGTAATTCTTGAGTACTGTCTTGGTGGAGAGGATGGAGAGATTCCAGTCGACACTGATGGTGAAAATCAGCAGATTCTTGATTTTATTTTTTTTGCTGTGGTACATGGAACGAATTCTGGATTTCACATATACAAAATATGTTGGCAACTGAAGTGGGTAAACTGCTACATATAATTGTTCCCAATGAACTGCTTTCAAACACACACACTAATAATTAAACAAAATAACCTTCTACCAAGACTCCATCCTGCCTAAATCTATGTCTATGGCAATGTGATGCACATGGCCTATTCCCAGGTAGAAAATACAGATTAATTGTCTTTTAATTCAAGAATTTTCCTTTCTTCTAGGAAAACATATGCATAACATATTTCTAACAGGACAATGCCTCCTTGGCTTGCCAGCTGGCTGGCACCATTACGAAGCTAAGAGCAAGCTCCATGCTGTTTATAATAACCTTTTTAGCACTGTCCCCTTAAATCAACATGGCTCATGTTTTTGATGGTCAATTACTGTTGGTTTGCTTACTATGTAAGTCAGTGTTTTTCAAACTTTTTTTCCCAGGATCCACTTTTACCAACTGGCTAACCTATGGGAACCATGCCGACTGACCTTTACCACCAATGCCGCTGACCATCCCAACCCAGGCTAGCCGATCTTCGCAACCCACACGGGCCGACGTTGGTGGCCCACCATTATTTATTACCTTTAATGCAACAGGTGAACAGCTTGATCCTCACAATAATACTTGCTTTTTCATTCAATGTTGCATTTCTGCTAAGGACTTCAGCTGACGATTTAAGACCTTGCTGTCATTTCAAAAAAATCAAGAAGGTTGTCCTCAAACTCACCTTGCCTTTGAGGTTTTGAGGATATTAAACTCATTTATCAGTACCTCCCTGCATATAACACTCAATGGGCTTGGCATCCTGATTTTTATTGGCACAATTAAGAAAGCCACACCTCAATAAACTATTTTTGGGCTGCTTTGTACCCGACTTCAGTTTTTTCTTTGTTCACCTGAAACTCTTGAGCTCTACATACAGCTCACACCAGCGCTGCTTTGTCCTTCCCTGGATTCTCCTGAGAAGCTCGCTCCAGCAGATTAAGTTGTGCGACTCAGGCCTTCTCTTCCTTAATACAAAATGACCCATCTTAAGTTCTTTACACAGTCCTGTTGTTTGCTTGTTGGCAGCTACAAATGGAAGAATCTCTCCATCATGATTTTGGTCCAAATCGCGGACTTTGGTGTACCTGCTGCGCTTGTGATTTGCTCTCTGCCACTGCTTCTGGGGAAGACTCAATCATTTGTATTTAAAGGCCAATCGCGGCCATTGGACACTTCTCCCACGATCAGGAACGAAGTGGCTGATTGCTCCGTGACCCTCCTGACACCCACCCGTGGGTCGTGTCATGTGAGGTTGGTGTACCTGCTGTGTTTGTGATTTGCTCTCTGCCACTGCTTCTGGGGAAGACTCAATCGCTTGTATTTAAAGGCTAATCGCGGCCATTGGACGCTTCTCCCACGATAAGGAATGAAGCGGCTGATTGCTCCGTGACCCTCCTGACACCCACCCGTGGGTGAGGGTACCTTCAAGAAATAGGTGTATATATAAATATCTGGAGTGAGTACCTTTAAGAAATGCATGTTTATTACTGCAGTGATGTCAGAGAGTGGATGGAGCTGGGCTGTCTGTTGGCTTTTTACTTTTGCTTTAGGCTTTTTGCTGCAGGGTGGGTTAGGTTTCATTTTAGTTTTGGAGAAGCTGCAATCACAGCAGGCTGTGTGTGAATCTCTGCAAGCTTATGAATGTCCATTTGCTGATTTCAACATGGTAACTTCTCAGTAGTGAAGTAAAACCTGTGGTGCTTCTGTTAAAGGTTTTGTTTTTAAGTCTTATGGATGTTAAAAGGAAAGCTTAAAGGGTTACTTAGTGTTGTAGTCTTTGGGGGTTGCATTTGAATTAATGGTTGCTGAGATGTTCACTATGTTTTAAAAAGGTTAACTTGAGTTCATAGAATAAACACTGTTTTACTTTAAAAAATACTTTTCCATTTCTGCTGTGCCACACCTGTAGAATGGGCCGTGTGCCCCCATTACACAATCTATTAAAAGTTGTTGGTCAGGTGAACTCCATGATACACTTTGGGGTTCTCTAAACCCTGGCCCATAACATCGTGACCCTGAATTTGAAAAACCTTATCTAAGTTATATTGAAGAATTTCAGCTCCAAAACCAGAAGTTATGTTCCTAAACTAAAAGTTAAAATCTAAAACACATGAGTCGTGAACTAGAAGTTTGTCCAACTTGTTTTTCATAGAGGGTGTGGTGGTTCAGTTTTTCTTTAAGTTGTAATACACTGCTATTAGAGAATTCTGTGATGCCGTACTGTATTAACTGTCTCCATAAACGTCCAACATGTAAGCTGTAACTTGTCTGTACAGTAATTACTCCCACCCTACAACAAGTTTTGTTCGGGATGCCAATACTAATTGTGTATTTTGAAAATCTGCCGTTTGTTTCCTGAAAACCACTTTGTGGCCGTTGTTACATTAATTTTAAAAACTATATTCCAGTCAATCTTTTATTGTGATTGTGCAATGACATATTTTGAAACATAGGTGTGAATTGCGCACATTTCTCTTGCAGAGTAGGATATACAAAAGGTGAGTTGGGATAATTGCTATTTAGCAAATACAAGCTATGATTACTGATACATAAAATGCTTTGTTCCTGATTGTTCTACTGCCAGAGACAGGTGTATGTATTTTATTTGACATTGCCAGGAGAATGAACAAGGTATTTATGGAAGTTGCACAACAGCTGGTCTTTAGCAATGTAACACTTTTTTAGAAGAAAAGAAAATTTGCAATTTATTATGTATCCATTCAGTCATAAAGTTAATTATATGCTGGCATTTTTAATAATTGGAAATGCTGAGCTGAGTGGTGTTTATTTGTATTTTTCCAGTGCAGTGCATCTTACTAGCCTGTCTGCCAGCACAACAGCAACCATGAAGGCCGTTTCATGAAGGATGGCGGGTTGAATAGGGACATAGAAGGCCGAATGAGAGCGGCGGCTTTGGTCTCTTTAGTCTTGCGGCTTTGTCATGGGGCATGGAAAGCAGGCTTCATTGCCTCCAAATTGTTGCTGGGCTCTGGACTCAGTGGGGCTAGTCCCCCATCGGGCAAGATCTATCGGTGTGGGAAAATGGCCATTAAGTGGTGCCTTAATTACAATGATTGCCCGTCTCTTTGGAGTGGGTTGCCGATTCATGTGACAGTCCATCCTTGAGGAAACTTGCCTGGAGGTCAAACAGTGTTGGGACAGTCATCCCAACAGGTTTTCCCGCTACTTTCCTGGGTATCCCATCTTTAATGTAATTTCCAAGGGGCTGGGAAGATTCTGCCCATTATGTTTTTTCTTACAGTAGGTTTGTATCACTATTGATGAGATGGCATGGAAATTCATGAGAAAAGTAACTGAGTTCTGATCTACTCATTTGACATGACTTCAAAACTGTAACATTTTTCTTATGTGTTGGGAAGACTTGATCCATTTTTCTAATTCCAACCGATATTATAAGGGCCCTTCCTGTTGATTTCCTTATTTTCCATCTCTTTATTTTGCTGATATCATTTTGATCCATGGATGCTTCATGGATAAATATATTTAAGACAAGCAGGGGGGGTGAGGAATTCGGAAGACAACATTGTACTAGCATCGGGCAGCAGAATGCAAGCTTTTCAGCATCTGAGAAATCGGTGGGATGCGGCTAATGAATTGGCCAAAAGGTGATTTTCTGCCCGGTAACAGACGGTAATTGGATCCTGTCCATGTCGGATGATTTTTCAGAGAACCATGGGGAGTTATGGACGCCAGTGAAAATAAGCATTTCTCTTTCTCTCTTTTCTCTCTCTTTCTCACCTTCTGTTCTCTTTTCCCCCCCCCCCTTTTTCTTTCTCGCTCTCGCTCCCTCTCTCCCTCTTTTCTCTCCCCTCCTCTCTCTCGCTGAGGATCGTGGGATAATATTCATTGGAGTTTAGGAGGTTGAGGGGAGATCTAATAGAAACTTACAAGATAATGAATGGCTTGGATAGGATGGACGTAGGGAAGTTGTTTCCATTAGCAGAGGAGACTAGGACGCGGGGGCACAGCCTTAGAATAAAAGGGAGTCACTTTAGAACAGAGATGAGGAGAAATTTCTTCAGCCAGAGAGTGGTAGGTCTCTGGAATTCATTGCCACAGAGGGCGGTGGAGGCCGGGACGTTGAGTGTCTTTAAGACAGAAATTGATAAATTCTTGATTTCTCGAGGAATTAAGGGCTATGGGGAGAGCGGGTAAATGGAGTTGAAATCAACCATGATTGAATGGTGGAGTGGACTCGATGGGCCGAATGGCCTTACTTCCGCTCCTATGTCTTATGGTCTTGCTCTCTCTTGCTCTCGCTCTCCATCCATCTTCCACCCCTTTTCCTCCTCTTTCCCCCTTGTGTGTGTTCTAAGAGAGAGGGTGAGGGATACGAATTGGATTATAGTTAACTCATTGCATTTGCTATATATTTAGTTATAGTTATTGTTATTAAACTTTCTCTTTTAAAAAATAAAAATAAATTTAGGGTGCCTGATACCTTTTTTTCCATTTAAGGGCAATTTAGTGTGGCCAATTCACCTACCCGGCACATCTTTAGGTTGTGGGGGTGAGACCCACGCAGGCATGTGGAGAATGTACAATCTCCACATGGACAGTGACCCAGGGTCGGGATCAAACCAAAGGTCCTTGGTGCCGTGAGGCAGCAGTGCTAACCACTGTGCCACATTATTAATAAACTTAATTTTGTTTAAATTTAGGACCTGGTGATTGCAGTTATTGGGCAGCCAAGAGCCAAAGACATTGTGTGTTTTTCTAAGAATTATTTATTAACTTCAATCGTGTTGCAACTCTTGGTCTAGTGGGGCTGGGATTCACTGCGCGCTGGCCCAGGGAGTCGGAACAATATGATAGTGCAGAAAATTTAGAGGATTATTTTTGTGCAAATAATAGAAATCAAATTTGTTTAAAAACTCCAAACCTATTGAGTTTAGGAGTTGATTATAGTGGAGAAACTAAGATGGCTGTGGGATAGAAATGAATTTCTAATTCTGGATCACATTGATTCTGGTTGGTTTTTGTCCCAGGAGTATATTTGTGGTAATTGGTTGATCGTCTGGAAGAGAGAAAATTAGTTTGTGGTAGAACTGTTGAACTCTTGTTTTACTGGTCTGACTGGTTGTTTTACTGGTCTGACTGGCCAGTTATATTAGTTGGGGTATGACACACGAGTTATCCGTGGAAAACAAAACAATGGATAAACTCCCCTGTGCAGGTGAAAGGTGACTGGAGTCCAGTGAAATATCCAAGGAATTATAGAAAAACATAAAAAACTGCAGATGGGTAAACAATTGAAGAAGGGAATATAGTGAGTGGTTTTGAACTGATTGGAAAGGCTGATATAAATCTAGTATATGTTACAATCCAGTTGGGGAGTGTTAGTATTTAAAGAGAAATCAGAACATTCTGTTGGAACCAATAGATCTACCCATTTGATTATTTTAAACAAAAACATAAACTTGAGTGTATATGAAAGACTAAAATAAAACAAGTAGTATAAGCATAATAACATGGTTTTTAAAAACCTGTATATGTTCTCCACTCATTTACTTTTTACTTCCCCCAAGAATTCTCTCATAAGTTATTGGTTACTTACTTGTGTCAGGACCACCAATACATATGCTGTAGTCCTCTGGAGAATTCTCTTCCACTCCTATTCTCAGAGGTAAAACTTTAATTTGCCCAATCTTGACTGTGGAGGCCTCAGTTCCTTATTTGATTATCTTTCAATATTTCCGAACTAATTCAACTGATTACTTTGTTTTTGACAAGACTGAAGACCAATATAGATTTGTCCACTCGTTTCAAATTACGCAATCTTCCAGCTTCTGTTCTCACAAAATTCAAACTAAAATTAAGCCTCACCGAAAATCTCACATAGTTAATGACAAAGTTTTTTTTATTGTGCTTACAGTGCAGGTCTATCTAACTGTCATTTACTTTGGCTAAAGTGACCTGAGAACTGCACGCACCAGTTCCAAGCTGCGGTAGGGGGCAGCACGGTAGCACAAGTGGATAGCACTGTGGCTTCATAACGCCAGGGTCCCAGGTTCGATTCCCCGCTGGGTCACTGTCTGTGCGGAGTCTGCACGTTCCCCCATGTCTGCGTGGGTTTCCTCCGGGTGCTCCGGTTTCCTCCCACAGTCCAAAGACGTGGCAGGTTAGGTGGATTGGCCATGCTAAATTGCCCTTAGACAAGAAGATGGGGAGGGGTTATTGGGTGGCAGGGATAGGGTAGAAGTGAGAAAGCTTAAGGGGGTCAGTGCAGACTTGATGGGTCGAATGGCCTCCTTCTGCACTGTATGATCTTTGTATGTTCTATGTTAAACTTTTCTATTAAGCTATCAAATAAATTGAAACCAGAGAGCATGCCTAAGATCCACCATCTCCATAATGATGTAGCATGCTCTGGACTGTTGCATTTGTATACTTTATACATTGAGGCCATAGATTTTGACCTTTTTCATTGTGTCCTAGTTCAGACCCTTCACGATACTGTTGCGCTGACTGAACTTCAGATGACTTGACAAGAGCATTACATTTTGGCAATAAACTTACAACAGTAATGATTCTGTTCCAAACAGTAGCCCAATGTTTCAGATGACTAACAGCAAATAACTTGAGAGTTATACTCCGCCAAGTGGACTTGGCAGTCAGTAGTTTTGTACAATAAATAGTTTGTTTTTAATGGGTAAATTTAGAATTGGGGATTACTGAATTCGCGAAAAATATTCATACATTATACATACACTCTAGGGTGACCCTCCATGGTGTTTCGCTGGAACAGCCCAGGTTTTACATTAAGCATCTCAGTGCCCTGAGCATTTTCCAATGGTACACCCTAATGGTGTACTTTACTTTCTCTAGATATAGAACCTCCATTAGGTCACCCAACCAGGTCGAAGAACTTGGCAGAGTAGAGATTTCTATCCTAGCAGAACTCTCCTCAGGGCTATCAACGAGGCAAAGGTAAGGATATCTGCCTTCATCCCCCGCCTGCAACACTGGCGAGTTCAAAACCTGCAAAATGGCCACGAGGAGACAAGGCTCCAGCTTGATGCCAAGAAACCCTGACATGGTGTTGAAAAAGGAGAACAAGATGTTTACAAGCTTAGCGCCCCCGGAAAACAAATCCACAGATCCTCGTCATGATCAGATGGGCCCTGTGCGCCACCTTGAACGGAATCAAGTTGAGTCTAGCACATGAAATAGAGTTGATCCTGTGAAGAGCCTCACACTGCCCTCCATCAAACAGTTGAAGAAGAGAATATAGTGAGTGGTTTTGAACTGACTGATATGGAAATGCTGAAATAAATGTATTATACATTACGATCCAGTTGGGGACTGTTAATATTTAAAGAGAAATCTGAACATTCTGTTAGACCCATTAGAGCTCTTCTCTCCCCCCCCCCCCCCCTCCCCGATTTGATTATTTAAAACAAAAATATAAACTTTAGTGTATATTAAATTCTAAAATAAATCAAGTAGTATTAGCATAATAATGTGGTTTATCCAGCTCGCCCTCCCACTTCCTCTTCACCTCATCCAACAGCCTGCTCTGCCGATAGGATCGGTCCATAGATGTCTGAAATCCTCCCCTCACCCAACTCAGCTAGGGATAAGATCCTATTCAAGAGGGAGGGCGAAGGTGCCAAGGGAAATTAAGAAATCGTGAACCTGGAAATACCGGAATAAATTAGTTTTCGGGACTTGAAATTTGTCCTAGAGCTCCTCAAAACTGACAAACCTATCCTCCACAAACGGGTCCTAACCCCCCCATGATCTGAACTATTGAGTCTAAACTCACTGGCACAAAGAGATGATTTCTACAAATGGGGCTAAAAGCGACATGGATCCGAGCTTAAAATGTTGATTAAACTGCCTGCAAATCCTCAGAGTGGATGCAACTACCAAACTTGAGGTAAATTTTGCAGGGGAAAATGGAAGCGAGCCAGTTACCAAGGCCCCCAAGCTTGAACCAGTACAAGAGCTTGCCTTCTTCTGCCTCCAAATGGTATTGTGCCACCCTAATACCATTTCAATATTAGCTGCCGAGTAGTAAAACTACAAGTTGGGTAAAGCTAAGCTACCCGACTGACTCTCCTTCTGAAGAAAAGCCCTATGAATCCTTGGGGTCTTGACCGCCCAAATGAGGGAAGTATCACTGTTGACTCTAGCAAAGTAAGATATGGGGAGAAAAATAGGGAGTCACTAATAAAGCAATACAAACCTCAGGAGGACATTCATTTTAACAGTCTGAACCATGCCCGCCAAGAACAGAAGGAGGTTATCCTACTTTGCTAAGTCAGATTTGACCCCATTCCCCAGGCTAGCATAATTTAATTTATGGAACGGGGCTCAAACATGGGCCACCCAGATTCCCAGGTAACAAAAGCTAGATCTGGAGAGATGAAAAGACTTGTTTGTTTAAGTTCCTCTGTTTGACTTTAGAACATAGAACAGTACAGCACAGCCCTTCGGCCCTTGATGTTGTGCCGAGCAGTGATCACCCTAGTCAAACCCACGTATCCACCCTATCCCCGTAACCCAACAACCCCCCCCCCCCCCCCCCCCCCCCCTCCCAACCTTACTTTTTAGGACACTACGGGCAATTTTAGCATGGCCAATGCACCTAACCCGCACATCTTTGGACTGTGGGAGGAAACCGGAGCACCCGGAGGAAACCCACGCACACACGGGGATGACGTGCAGACTCCGCACAGACAGTGACCCAGCCGGGAATCGAACCTGGGACCGTGGAGCTGTGAAGCATTTATGCTAACCACCATGCTACCGTGCTGCCCTTGAATTGTGATCTTTTTTTTTTCTAGAGGCCATAATGGACTGATATTTCGGAGCTACTGGAGTTAGCTTATGGGAGGTCGTGGGGTGAGTTACCCACATGACCTCTTCTAAATTAACCCAATCACCACCTGGAAACAGGGATTGAATCAGCTTCTTGTTGATAACAGAATATTGAAAGCGTTATCTGCCTACTCCTGAAGCGGAAGTCGGGTGGCATCCATTGGTAAATCACCGAGCAGAGGAAAGTGGCTCAACGTTTGGTTGAGCTGTGGCATGTTCAACCAAACCTGTGAATGAAATATTGTATGTTTCCCTGCTTTACAGGTTGTCCCGGCTTGAGCTTTGTAAATCTGATCATTGTAACTATTTTGTGCCTAAAAAAATGTTATTCTGAGAAAGGTGCCACCCACAAAATGGCTTCCTTGGCTCCTAAAATGAGCACAAAAGGAGTTGGGAGCTCAAAAGGAGCTTGAGAGGAGCCGCGAGCCCGAGGCGAGCTCGAGAGGAGCCACGAGCTCGAGACGAGGCGGGCTGGAGAGAAGCCGCGAGCTCGAGACGAGCCCCAGACGAGCCGTGAGCTCGAGAGGAGCCGCGAGCTCAATAGGAGCCGCAAGCTCAGGAGGAGCTTGTGACGAGCCGCAAGCTCGAGATGAGCCGCGAGCGAGCTCGAGAGGAGCTCCAAGGGGAGGCACGAGCGAGCTCTGAGAGGAACTCGAAAAGAGTGCTAGAGGAGTATAAGATTCATTCTGGTTCCTTCGCGGGCTGAGAGAAGTTGAATCTGCGAGGGACAGCTGGTACCCGGGAAGAGGATAAATATAGTGCAAAGATCGGGGCATTCTTGAGGCTCAGGAGCTGTTCAGGCAGTGCACTTGAGTTTGAAAAAAGTTTAAGACTGACCTCACAGGAAAGCATTATACTGATTGGTTGGTGAGTTACTGACATTAGGGACCGTCTTTAAATAACTAATATGTAAATAACAGAACACTATAGCAGTTAGGGAACGAAGCTGAGAGACAAAGGAGTAAAGAAAAAGTGAATCTTAGGGCAGAATCACATGGCTAGAAAGACTCAAAAGCGTACTACAAGTTTATGTCTCCTAAGGAAAGCAAAACAGCTGATTAGGTGAGTGCAGTTATATATTCAATTACATATTCTATAATAACAAGGAGCAGAGAAGAAAGACTCTGGTGATATTGAAGGATTAGTTTAATTTAACTCAATTGGGTAAGACACAGCAAGAGGAGCTCCAAGCCATGGTCTGTGCTTCTTGATTCATGTGGAAGACCAGGAATGCTTCTAATTCCGAGGACCAGCATGTGTGCAGGAAGTGTTTCCAGCTGCAGCTCCTGGAAGTCCAAGTTTCGGAGTTGGAGCTGTGGCTGGGACACTATTGAACATCCACAAGGCGAAGAGTATCTTAGATAGCATGTATAGAGAGGTGGTCACGCTGCAGGCTCCGACTCCACAGGCAGGAAGGAAATGGGTGACTATCAGGCAGAGCTAGAGACTAGACAGACAGTACAGGATAAAACAGATACTGTGAGGAAAATGGACTCTTGTGGGATAACAGCATCAGCCAAATTCGTAGCACCACGATTGGCCCTGCTGCACAGGGGAGGAGCCACAAGGTGTAGAAATGCAATAGGAATAAGGGATTCAATTGTGAGGGGAATAGATAGTTATTTCTGTAGCCACAAAAGCGACTTCAGGATGGTATGGTACCTCCCTGGTCCTGGGGTCCAGGAGTGGCTACAGCACATTCTGAAAGGGGAGGGTGAATAACCTGTTGTTGTGGTACACATTGGTACAAATGGCATTGGTTAAAAAAGGGATACGGTCCTAAAATCAAAATATAGGGAGCTCAGAAGCAAGGGGCTAGTTTAGCACAGTGGGCTAAGACAGCTGGCTTGTAATGCAGAACATGACCAGCAGCGTGCGTTCAATTCCCGTTCCAGCCTTTCTGAACAGGTGCTGGAATGTGGCAACTAGGTGCTTTTCACAGTAACTTTGTTGAAGACTACTTGTGACCATAGCTAGAGTGGTGGAGATGGGGAGATTTTAAACTATTATGGCAGGGGGATGGGAACCTATGTAAGGATTCAGAGAAGGGGAAATCAAGAACAAGGGAAAAGGACAGCAAGGAGAACAAGAAAAGTGGTAGGCAGAGTAATTAAGGGCCAGAATTAAATATCAACACGTAAAGAATAGTAGAAAAGAGACGAGGAATGTTAAAAGGACTAGCCTTAAGGTTTTGTACCTGAATGCTTGGATTATTCAGAACGAAATGGATGTATTAACTGCATAGATTGATGTTCACGGGAATGATGTGGTTGGGATTACAGAGACATGGCTCCAAGGTGACCAAGGATGGGAACTAAACATTGAGTGCTATTCAGTGTTAAGGAAGGACAGACAGAAAGGAAAACATGGTGGAGTTGCATTGTTGATTAATGAAGATATTGATACGCAAAAGTATTGGTGAAGGTACTGGCAGGCAGACTGGAGGAGTGCCTCCCGAAGGTGATAGGTGAAGATCAGATGGGGTTCGTAAGAGAGATGCAGCACTTTTCAAATGTTGGAAGGGTATTGAACATTGGGGGGGGGGGGGGGGGGGGGGGGGGGGGGAGAGAGAGACGGACAGAAGTGGCATTGGACCCTGAGAGAGCGTTTGACTGGGTAGAATGGGGGTACTTGATAGCAGTTCTGGAGCGGTATGGGATTGGACCAAGATTTGTGGACTAGGTAAAGCTACTATAAGGAGCCGAGGGCGAGTGTCTACGCAAATAACATCAGCTTGAGATACGTTTCCCTTCACCATGGGTCTAGGCAGGGATGTCCTATGTCCTCCCTGCTGTTTGCACTCGCGATTGAGCAGTTGGCCATCGCATTAAGAAGTTCGGGGGTATGGAATGGGATAGTGTGGGGGAAGACAGAGCATAGGGTGTCCTTGTAGGCAGATGACTTGTTATATGTGTCAGAACCAAGTGTGTCAATAGGGGGAATATTGGAGCTGCTTTGGGTGTCTGGGCCTTTCTCGGGGTACAAATTAAATCTAGACGAGTGAGTATTTTGTGGTGTCTTGGTCAGGAGTGGGGGGGGGGGGGGGGCCATTCCGTTGGGCAGGGACTCACTTTAGATACCTGGGGGTGCAGGTGGCTCGGGGGGGGGGGGGGGGGGGGGGGGTCCGTAGGTGCAGCATTTCTAGTTTGGTGGGAAGAGTGAAAGCTGATCTGGTAAGGTGGGATGGTCTCCCTCTGTCACTAGCGGATCAGGTACAGGCGGTTAAAATTAACGTGTTGCCGCGATTTCTGTTTATTTTCCAATGTTGGAATCCTTGACTCTTGAGAAGGTTAAGTTTGAACTGAGGGGAAGGATGGAGGGGTTCTACAATTCGTGGGTATTATTCATTATGCAATTTCAAGAATTGGGTAACATCGAACATTAGTTGGGGGGGGGAGGGAGGGGGACTGTATGTGTTAATGGTGACTATGGGTGATTCCTGATTTTCTTTTGTCATTTGTGTATGTTAACATACGGGCAGTTGTTTGGGGTTTGGTGGGAGTATGGGATTGTTTGGTGATGTGGGGATTGACATTATGTTCGTTATTGTTTATTGTTGGAGGGTGTAAATTTGGGAGAAAATGTGAAAAAGGAGGAGAATAAAATTATTTAAAAAAAAATGATATTGATATAATATTGAGAAAAGATATCACCACATGCTAAAGATCAAGGGGCAAAAAACATTCGTGAGGTTGGTATATAGGCCACTAAACAGACGTGGTAATGTTGGAAATTGCATTAAAGAGGAAATCAGAGATGCACGCAATGAACATCTGTGATTATGGGTGACTTTAATCTGCAAATAAATTTGGTGAGTCAAATTAGTCATAGTACAACAGAGGAGGAATTTCTGGAGTGTATACGGGATGGTTTTCTGGACCAATATATTGAGGAACCAACAAGGGAACAGGCCATCTTGAATTGGGTATTATACAATGAGAAAGGATTAATTGGCAATCTAGTTGTGAGAAAACCCTTCGGGATGTGTGACCATAAATTATAGAATTTTCTTCAGGGTGAATGGTGAGGTAGTTGATTCTGAGACCATAAGACTTAGACCACTCGGCCCATTGAGTCTGATCCGTCATTCAATCATGGCTGATATTTTTCACATTCTCATTCTCCTCCCTTTTTGATCTCCTTATTAATCAAGAACCTATCTATCTCTGTCTTAAAGACACTCAGTGATTTGTCCTGCACAGCTTTCTGCAGCAAAGAGTTCCACATATTCACCACCAGGGTCCTGAATCTCAATAAAGGTAACTAAGAAGATGGCGTGAGACACAATTTGGGTCAATGGACAGGGAAACATTATTGAAAGGAAGGACAATGGACAGGCAATGACAGGCATTTAAGGAACAAATGGGTGAACTCCAGAAGTTGTTTATTCCTGTTGCTTATTGGCGCATAAATGGCTAGAGAACTGTGGCCAAACCAAAGCTTACAAGGGAAATTAGAAATAGTATTAGATTGAAAGAAGAAGCATACAAATTGGCAAGAAAAAGCAATAGACCGGAGGATTGGGAGCAGTTTAAAGTTCAGCAAAGGATTGATAAAGAAGGGAAAATATAGTATGAAGATAAATTATCAAGTCGGTTAGGATTATATTCACGGGAGTTTAGAAGAATGAGATGGGAACATAAAAATTGACTGTAAAAGTTTCTATAGGTATGTAACGAGACAAAGATTGACAAAAACTAATAGAACATAGAACAGTACAGGCCCTTCAGCCCACGATGTTGTGCCGACCATTTATCCTAATCCAAGATCAACCTAACCTGCACCCCTTCAATTTACTGATGTCCATGTGCCTGTCTTAAGAGTTGCTTAAATGTCCCTAATGACTCTGACTCCCCCATCTCTGCTGGCAGTTTATTCCACACACTCACCACTCTCTGTGGAAAGAACCTACCTCTGACATCTCCCCTATACCTTCCTCCAATCACCTTAAAATTATGTCCCCTCGTGACAGCCATTTCCACCCTGGGGAAAAGTCTCTGGCTATCCACTCTATCCATGTCTCTCATCACCTTGTACATCTCTATTAAATCACCTCTCTGCCTTCTTCGCTCCAGTGAGAAAAGCCCTAGCTCCCTCAATCTCTCTTCATAAGACATGCCCTCCAGTCCAGGCAGCATCCTGATAAATCTACTCTGTACCCTCTCCAAAGCATCCACATCCTTCCTATAATGAGGCGACCAGAACTGGACACAATATTCCAAGTGTGGTCGAAATAGAGTTTTATAAAGCTGCAGCAAAACCTCGCGGCTGTTAATTTTAATCCTCCTGTTAATGAAAGCCAACAAACCATACCGCTTCTTAACAACCCTATCGACCTGGGTGGCAACTTTGACAGATCTATGTACGTGAACCCCAAGATCCCTCTGTTCCTCCACACTTCCAAGAATCCTGCCTTTAACCCTGTATTCAGCATTGAAATTCCACCTTCCAAAATGAATCACTTCACATTTATCAAGGTTGAACTACATCTGCCACTTCTCAGCCCAGCTCTGCATCCTGTCAATGTCCTGTTGTGACCTGCAACAACCCTCAGCACTATCTACAACTCCCCCAACCTTCGTGTCATCGGCAAACTTACTAACCCACCCTTCCAGTTCCTCATCCAAGTCATTTATAAAAACCACAAAGAGCAGAGGTCCCAGACAGATCCTTGCGGGACACTACTGGTCACCGACCTCCAGCTGGAATACTTTCCATCCACTACCCCTTGCTGTCTTCTTTCGGCCAGCCAATTCTGTATCCAGACAGCCAAATTTCCCTGTATCCCATGCCCCCAAACTTTCTGAATGAGCCTACCATGGGGAACCGTATCAAATGCTTTACTGAAATCCATATACACCACATCCACTGCCCGACCTTCATCAGTGGCTCATCACATCCCCAAAGAATTCAATGAGGCTTGAGGCATGACCTGCCCCTTGCAAAGTCATTCTAATTATCTTTAATCAAACTATGTTTTTCTAAATAATCATAAATCCTATCTCTCAGAATCTTTCCAATGTTTTCCTCACCAGAGACATAAGACTGATGGGTCTGTAATTCCCAGGGATTTCCCTATTCCCTTTCTTGAACAGGGGAACAACATTCGCATCCCTCCAATCATCCGGTACTACTCCAGTGGAGAGCGAGGACGCAAAGATCGTTGCCAATGGCGCAGCAATCCCCTCCCCTCCATTCCCGTAGTAACCTTGGATATATCCTGTCAGGCCCAGGGGACTTATCTATCCTGATGCTTTTCAAAATTTCCAGCACATCCTTAATATCAACCTGTTCGCGTCTATTAACCTGGTTCACACTGTTCTCATGGGCAACAAGGTCTCTCTCTCTCTGGTGAATACTGAAGCAAAGTATTCATTTAGGGCCTCTTCCATTTCCTCAGACTCTAGGCACAAGTTCTCTCCACTGTCTCTGATTGGCCCTACTCTCACTGATCATCCTCTTACTTTTCACACAAGTGTAAAACGGCTTGGGGTTTTCTCTAATCCTTCCCGCCAGGGCTTTTTCATGCTCCTTTCTAGCTCTCCTCAGTCCATTTTTGAGTACCTTCCTGGCTACCGTGTAACCCTCTAGAGCCGAGTCAGATCCTTGCTTCCTCAACCTTACATAGAACATAGAACAGTACAGCACAGAACAGGCCCTTCGGCCCTCCATGTTGTGCCGAGCCATGATCACCCTATTCAAACCCACGTATCCACCCTATACCCGTAACCCAACAACCCCCCCCTTAACCTTACTTTTATTAGGACACTACGGGTAATTTAGCATGGCCAATCCACCTAACCCGCACATCTTTGGACTGTGGGAGGAAACCGGAGCACCCGGAGGAAACCCACGCACACACGGGGAGGACGTGCAGACTCACGTAAGCTTCCTTCTTCCTCTTGACTAGAAGCTCCACTTCTCTTGTCATCCAAGGCTCCTTCACCTTACCATTCCTTCCTCGTCTCATTGGGACAAAACTATTCAGCAATTGCAGCAAGTGTTCCTTAAATGATCCCCACATTACTGTTGTGCATTTCCCCAAGAACAATTGTTCCCACTTTATGCTCCTCAGCTCCTGTCTAATAGCAGTATAATTTCCCCATCCCCCATTAAATACCTACCCATACTGTGTGTTCCTATCCCTCTCCATGACTATGGTAAAGGTCAAGGAGTTGTGGTCACTGTCACCAAAATGCTCTCCCACCGAGATATCTGGTTCGTTGCCGAGCACCAAGTCCAATATGGCCACCCCCTGGTCAGCCTATCTACATATTGAGTCAGGAATCCTTCTAAGGAGCAGTGCTCCAAAAGCTAGTGATTTGAAACAAACCTGTTGGACTTTAACCTGGTATTGTAAGACTTCTTACTGTGCTCACCCCAGTCCAATGCCGGCATCTCCCCATCTTTCAAAAAGAGAAGTAAAGAGGAAACGGGAAGCTATAGACCAGTGAGCCTAACAATGGTAGTAGGGAAGTTGCTAGAGTCCACTCTCCAAGATTCCAAAGCATAGCATTTGGAAAGCACAATAAGACAAAGTCGGCATGGATTTACAAAAGGGAAATTGTGCTTGACAAATCTACTGGAAATCTCTGAGGATGTAACTTGTAGAGTTAAGCAGGGAGAACCAGTGGATGTGGTTTATTTAAACATTCAGATGGCCTTAAAATAGGTCTCAGATAACAGATTACTATGCAAAGTTAAAACGCAATGGCTTGTGGGTAGTGTCTTGAAATGGATAGAAAGTTGGTTAGCAGACAGGAAGCAAAGAGTTGGAATAAATGGATCTTGTTCCGAATGGCAGGCAGTGACTAGTAGGGTACCACAGCTGTTCATATTATATGTTAATTTTGGCGAGGGTGCTAAGCGGGTGGGATGGTGAGAAGCTTCAGCATGATGTTGGCATATGAATGGAAGATGCAGTATAATGTGGATAAATGTGGTTATCCACTTTGGTAGCAAATATAGGAAGGGTGATTATCATTTGAATGCGTGTAAATTAAGAGGTGAATACTCAACGTGGATACCTTGTCCTTGTGCATCAGTCGCTGAAAGTAAGCGTGCAGGTACAGCAGGCAGTAAAGAGGGCAAATGGTATGTTGGCCTTCATAGCGACAGGATTTGAGTATAAGAATAGCAATGTCCTCCTGCAATTGTACAGGGTGTTGGTAAGACCACACCTGCAATGTTGTGTGCAGTTTAGGTGTCCTTATCTGAGGAAGGGTGTTCTTCCTGTAGAGGGAGTGCAGCGAAGGTTTACCAGGCTGATTCCTGGGATGACAGGACTTCATATGAGGCGATATCAACTTGGTTAGGATTATATTTATTGGAGTTTAGAAGAGTTAGAGGGGATCTCATTGAATCTTATAAAATTCTGACAGGATTAGACAGGGTAGATTTAGAAAAAATATTCTCGATTGTGGGGGACCAGGGTTCATAGTTTGAGGATGAGGGGTAAACCTTTTAGAACTGAGGTGAAGAAAAATTTCTTCACCCAGCGAATGGTGAAACTGTGGAATTTGCTACCAAAGAAAGTAGTTGAGGCTAAAGATGTTGAGATTTCAAGAAGGCATTAAATTGCTCTAGGGGCTAAAGGGATCAAGCCCATGGTGTTAAAGGGATCAAGCCCATGGTGTTACGGGTAAGATCCTGGCATGGATAGAGGATTGGCTGACTCGCAGAAGGCAGAGTGTGGGGATAACGGGGTCTTTATCAGGATGGCAGACGTTAACTAGTGGTGTGCCACAGGAGTCTGTGCTGGGACCACAACTTTTCACAATATACCTTAATGATTTGGAAGAAGGTACTCGCACTATTGTTAAGTTTGCAGATGATACAAAGATCTGTAGAGGGACAGGTAGTCTTGAGGAAGCTAGGGGGCTGCAGAAGGACTTGTCCAAGCGAGGAGAGTGGGCAATGAAGTGGAAAAGTGTGAGGATATGCACTCTGGAAAGAGGAATTTACGCATAGACTATTTTCTAAATGGGGAAATGCTTAGGAAATCGGAAGCACAAAGGGTCTTGGGAGTCCTTGTTCACAATTTTCAAGGTTAATGTGCAGGTTCAGTCGGCAGTTAAGAATGCAAATGCAAAGTTAGCATTCATGTCAAGAGCGCTAGAATACAAGACCAGGGATGTACCTCTGAGACTGTATAAGGCTCTGATCATACCCCATTTGGAGTATTGTGAGCAGTTTTGTTCCCCGTTATCCATGGAAGGACCTGCTGGCCTTGGAAAGGGTCCAGAGAAGGTTCAAAAGAATGATCCTTGGACTGAAGAACTTGTATGAGGAGCGTTTGAAGACTCTGGGTCTGTACTCGTTGGAGTTTAGAAGGATGAGAGGGGATCTTATTGAAACTTAAAAGATACTGTGAGGCCGGATAGAGTGGACGTGGAGAGGATGTTTTCACTTGTAGGAAAAACTAGAACCAGAGGACACCATCTCAGACTAAAGGCACGATCCTTTAAAACCGAGATGAGGTGGAATTTCTTCAGCCAGAGGGTGGTGAATCTGTGGATGTCTTTGCCGCAGCAGGCTGTGGAGGCCAAATCACTGAGCGTCTTTAAGACAGAGATAGGTAGGTTCTTGATTAATAAGGGGATCACGGGTTATGGAGAGAAGGCAGGAGAATGGGGATGAGAAAATATCAGCATGATTGAATGGCAGAGCAGACTCAATGAGCTGAGTGGCCTAATTCTGCTCCTATGTCTTATAGTCTTATGGATATGGGGGAAAGGCTGGATATGGGTATTAAATTTGCTGCTCAGCCATGATGAATAGTGAACAGGCGCGATGGGCCAAATGGACTACTCCTGTTACTTTCAATGTATGTTTCTGGAACCTTGCAGGGAAATTGCCACATTTTGCTGTGCAGGAGGCCTCCTTGATGACAATACTTTATGGATATGGAAAGTGTAAAAAGGAAAAGAAATAGCGTGGTAATTCTAGTAAGTAATGCATCTGTTTAAAAGGACAGAGTTTCTTTCTGCAGCTTTTCTGGCTGGCTGATTGTGCCTTTGTCTTTTGTAGCCACTTGTATCATGTGGGTGTTTAAGCCCTGGTGCTTAAGATGAGGGGAAATAAATTACAACAGTCTGATAGATTTTAGAGACATGCTCCGAGCAAGTTAAGGGAAAGCTGTTTTAACCATTTGCATTCTAACGTCCTATTAGGTGAGAGGGGGTGACATGTTTTCGTGGGGTGGGGGGCATGGCCGTTGAGTTTAATCTAGAGCAATGAGGAGCAGTATCACTTAACCATTGCTGCATCATTAAGTATTTTTAAAATTGCCTTCAGCAGTATCATTAAGACACCACTAACTTGGTTGCTAATCCTCATAGCCACTGCAGTCATCCTCAGTCAAATTTTGTGAAAGGTTTCCCTCAATTTGTATTTGCAAAGAATCATAATTCCTGTTTTAGGCACGCCACTGCAGTCATCCTCAGTCAAATTTTGTGAAAGGATTCCCTCAATTTGTATTTGCAAAGAGTCATAATTCCTGTTTTAGGCACACGCAATGGATAACTATGGAACAACCCTCCCAAATGTGGTGAGTGGTGCACTTCTGATGCATAATGCACTCCACTTGTCTTGTCAGGCCCTCTTTTTCATGTTTCATGCCTGTAGAAAAAGTGTAATGCAATACAGTTTTTAAACCCAAGAAGCTGCTTTAATTTGGGTCAAAATCCAGCATTTTGGACAATTTACCTTGCTATATGTTTGACTGTCTTTTAACATTAACAATGTATGCATTAATACGACAGCAATTGTAAACCCCAATCCTTTCTGTAACCCAGAAATGGAAATAAAATCTCATTAAGGATAAAGTTTATTTGTAATGAATATTGGCTGCCAGTAGCAGGGCGTGTCAGTCGCAAACCCAGTGCAAAAGTTCGTGTTCACAGAAACTCAAAGCAATAATACCATTTTGCTTAGTCGGTTCCGGCCATATTTTTGCCAGTAACTGTTGCTGCACGATGCCTGATTGAGACCAGGCATCAGTATTGGGGGGGGGGGGGGGGGGGGGGGTATTGGAGAGAGAAGAGAATGAGTGGTCACTTAGAGCCAAACCTCGGCCTTGCTGCCAACCCTCCTCACCCCACTCTTTCCATCTTTCAGCTCCCATCCTACTCTCTCACCCATGATCCTGGGCTTCTGGTGGGTTCATTGCCAGCAGCTGCTCCCAATGGTACTGACTAAAGTTGGCTGCTGTCATCCTCTAATTGGCTGGCAGTTCTCTGGCGGGACTTTCAGCCCAGGGTCCTTATCCTGGCAAAGGTCCACTGCTGGCCATTTAAGTATCTGATCAACATAATAGCTTAATGCCTTCTCCAATGGAGACAATGCAGAGCTCTCGCTGGTTCTCCAACCAGAAGGTGAGACCCCTGTCACTTGGATTAAATACAACCCGTAGTTTTATCCTTTGAGTACTTGCTTCATTGAGTACATAAATGGCCAGCAGTGAACCTTTGCTTCACTGTTGTTGTCGAATCTCTTGTTCACAATGTAAAGCACCAACATGCATTGCAGAGCTGTTTACGCAGGAAGTGATTTAAATGTTTCCCGGTGTTTCCTTTTAGCCATTGTCCTTTCTAAATATTTAAATATTCTAGATGTGTGTGTGTGGCTGGATTTTTGTTCATAACCTCTTTGCAATAATTTGTTTTACAGACATCAGTAATTTTAAAAAACATTTTTTCTCCTTTGACGCTTCTGCTATGCATAGTATCTTCCATCATTGGACTGCAAAACAACTGATTTGTATGTTTCCCTGACCAGAAGCTGAGTCAGATAACTGGAGCTCCCATGTTCAAACCCTGGCCAGTGTCAAGTTAGCCGCTTTTAATCTAGGCCAGATGTGCTGTAATTAGCTACATGACTCCTGGGTTTGGTGGAGAGAAGAGAGAGAGGGGATAAAGCATGAGTGGCCTTCCTGATTGTTGTGCAGTGATCCTTGCTGGAAATGTGTGAATATGGAAGTTGAGGTCATCATTGAGTTTTGCTGCGTTGCCTTCTACAGTTGAATTAGCAACTACTGTTAAAACATTTGTTGAATCATGGTTATGGTATCAGAATATTCGTGTGGAGTAGTGGAGTGAGGGAAAGGTAATTGACATGGTGGGGGATTGGGGGGGGGGGGGGGTGGAATGGGGGTGAGAAATCAGATTTTACTTTTCTTTTTCCAAGCACCAAACGTTTAAATGGTTGTAACTCCGAGCAAGCCAGGACCCTGTTCCTATTGCATGACTAGGAGCATTTCACAGTAACTTCATTGAAGCATACTTAATGTGATTATTCTTATTATTATCCAAAAAGAATAGTGGACTTCTGCTAAATGTATTGCCTGAGCTACCTATTTTTGGGGTAAGTCAATCTCTTGTTTTGGTGACCCAAATTGTGTGCTAGTTGTGGTATGGCCTGTTTAGAGTAGCTTGGCATCCTCTAGAGCAGTGCTTCTCAAAGTGTGGTACGCGTACCGGTGCCGGTACGCGAGCCATCGTCTGCCGGTACTTGGAGTGTTTCCAGAAAAGAAAGAGACAGTAATCCTGGATTGGCTTGTTTCGCTCACCGGTCCCTGGCACATTGGAAAAAAAAAACTGCCGGTACACCACATCAGATAGTTTGAGATGCACTGCTCTAGAGTATTGCATAGTTTGGCATCCTCGGAGTTCAATAAGATCCATTTAACATATATATGATTACTCTGTTTTGTTAATTAGGAGGAGTACTTGGGCATGTTTAGTCACTTTGGTTTTCAAACATAGAGCATTAACACTGTCCATGGGGCCTCTTGTGGCACTGAGAGTATGTGACATTTATAACCGTGCTGTCTGATAGAATTTTGATGCATGTATCATTGGCGATTATGTTACTATATTCATTAAATTAATGAAACAAATGTGCAATCTTTTGAACTGGTTTTGAAGTTTGAAACTGTCAGAAGCATGACTGATATACTCATTGCCAAAGCTGGGAGAAGATCTTTAACAGCCTCATCCAACTGTAGGGCAAAGCAAGCTTGCTTTGTGTACAATCAAAAGGTAGTGGCAATCTATGTTCAGTTTCTGACGGTGTGCTCCACTTAATTTTTTTTAAATGTTGGTGTAAACTGCCTCTATTTTATCAAAATGGATACATTAGGATTCCAATTTTGGGGAGATGATATACTGTTAATGTCATTAGACTAGTCATCCAGATGATCAGACAAATCCTCAGTGGCATGGGTTCAATCCACCTTGGCAGCTGGTGGAATAAGATCAAATTTTTTTTTAGAAGTCTGGAATTGAATGCTAGTCTCACTAATGATGACCATGATATTTCAACTGTCATGAAAACCCATCTGGTACTAATAGTCTTTCGGGAAGCAAGTTTGCTTGTGATTGATTCTTATTAAATGTTCTCTGAGATGGACTGGCAAGCGTCTCTGTTCAGAGGCAATTATGGATGGGCAACAAATGCCAGCTTTGCCAGCAATGCTCACGCCTTATGAAAGAATGAAAAAACAACTTTGGAGAGGGAAACAAAATCGATAAATTTCTGCGTTTTGGCTTCTGCATTCTGACTCTGCTCACGCTTTGTCGCCTGACATTTCTCGATATTGTACAGACGTTTAATGGGACTACTGGTTCATGGCCAATCTCCCATAATCTCTCGTTGTATGCCAGTAGTACCTCGTCCCTTTCATTCCCTCATTTCAACAGTTCTACTAATTAGAGGACTGAAGACAGTTGGATGTTGCTGCATTAACCCAGCTTGCCAAAATTGTACATAACTCATTGGCAGCCATACAACGCTCTGTCACTCGGGCACCTTGATTATTTTGCGAAACTACCAACTAAACAAAACCAACTGTATGCGCTGTGTTGTTTTTTGGGGGGGGGGGGGGGGTGTCAATTTAAACAACTCCAATTTCCCTGCTCTCTACCCGTCCGCAGACAGGTGTTTTAAAAACATTCTGATTTCTCCGTTTATAAATGGTGGTTTATTTTTGGCAACCCTTAATTTGGAAATGTTCCAATCCCCTATTAAAATCACTTGCACAGCAAACTCAAGGGAACATGAAAACAAGCGTTTATTTTTACACACGCAAGAGGAGTTCACAACGTCAACCCCTTTTTATATTCATACAATTATTACCGGCCAGGGTTTAGAGAACCCCAAAGTGTATCATGGAGCTCACCTGTGCCACAACTTTTAATAGATTTTGGTTATGGGGAGCAAAAGGGCCCACTCTACAGGTGTGATGCAACAGAGGTCTAAAGTACTTTTAAAACAAAACAATGTTTATTCTTTGAATCCAGTTAATATTTTATAAACACACAGTAAATATCTTGGCAACTATCAACTGAAATATTCCCCCAAAGAATACAATACTCGATAAGTAACCCTTAATCTTTCCTAGCAACATCCATAAGATAAATGTCCTCTTTAACAAAAACAGCAGATTTAAATTCTCCACTGAGGGCAGTTATCACTTTTAAATTAGCAAGTGATCTGAATAAATTATTTTCCTGCAGAGAGAGATCAAAATTACACCTTGTTTGGCTGGATGCAGTTCCAACTCTGAAAACGAAACTAAACACACTAGCTGCCAGCTCAAAACAGAAATAAAAGCAGACAGCCCAGCTCCACCCACACTCTGGCATCACTGCAGCTATTCGATAAACATCCATTTCTTTAAGGTACATTCACTAACGCTATTTGATAAACACTCATTTCTTAAAGGTACATCCACCTGACACAATAAATGAGGGATAAGGACAAAGGAAGAGGGTTCAGGGAACAACCACAATAAAATGCAAGTATGGGTTTTACATGTGTCCAGAATCAGAAGTCAACTGAGATTCCCACTATGTGAGAAAACATGCAGGATAAATAAATCTGGAGGCCTGAGTTCAAAGGTTCTAGCAATTGGCAGGTTTGATGAGGATCTGAGTTCTTTCTTCTGCTGCTAGCTTGATGGTGGAGAATACAAGCTGTTTGCTTTGAATTCTGTTCATTTTTGAGGCTCAAAACAGTAACTCGGGTGGGCAAACTTTTCCGTGCAAGGGCCACATTCAGAAATTCACAATTCACAAAGGGCCGCATAGTATATTAAGTAAAATAATTACTTCACCCGGTTATGATTCTGGGCGCCTCATATAGAACATAGAACAGTACAGCACAGAACAGGCCCTTCGGCCCTCGATGTTGTGCCGAGCAATGATCACCCTACTCAAGTCAACGTATCCACCCTATACCAGTAAGTAACCCAACAGCCCCCCCCCCATTAACCTTAAAAAAAAACAAATTAAAAAAAAAATAAAAAAAATTTTTGTTTTCTAATGACTTGGTGGGCCGCAGAAATACCTTTGGGGCCGTAGTTTGCCCACCCCCGCAGTAACTGCTCAAATGCAATTCCATGGGATATCACAATGCAGCTTGGTGGAGGTCATGTGACATATCACCTTGATGTTAGACGTGGCTGGAATCCTGAGGGGTTTAATTGGAGTCAGGATTCCTTTGTTCTGAGAGACACTGGTTTTGAGTCAGTATACAGGCGATCTCTCTCTTGTTGAAACCATTGTGTCAGCATTGTTATTGCTTCAGCCATTAGTATCATTGAGTGATTTACACCAGCAAAGGTTTTCCTTAGTTCGAAGTTAGCTGGACCAGACTCGGCATCCCTCAGGCCATTATTACTTTGAAAGTGCTGCAAGGCATCAGGTGACTATCGGGAGGCATTTTGTTAGCTCAGCAATTTTCCATTTTTAACAGCAGAGAAAAAAAATACTTTATAAAATAGTCCAGCTGATGAATATATATATATTTTAACTTTCACCTCTTGACCTTGACACTAGATTCCCCAAGAAATTTTGAGCAATCAGACAGCTGTTCTCTTGAAGGCTGGTCCATCTTTCAAAGTACTTCACAAAGCAGCTCAACAGTTCTAAGTGTTGTAAATGGGAGCCGTCCAGAGAGAACAGGAACAGAAAAGGTAACAGATGTTCCCGTTTCACCGAGCAAGTGACCCATCAGCTTCTTGCTCACCAGAAACCAGACAACTCCGCAATATCTTAATAAAGACAGAAAATGCTGGAAAGGCTCAGCAAGCCTGGCAGCATCTGTGGAGATAGAAACAGTTAACTTTTCGAGTCCATATGACTTCCTTTAGAAGGGTCACATGGACATGAACCATGAACTCTGTTTCTCTCTCCAAAGTTGCTGCCGGACCCAGTGAAGTTTTTTGAGTATTTTCTGTTTTTATTTCAGATTTCCAGCATCCGTAGTATTGGGCTTTTATATTCTAATCAACCTAGTCTTGGTCTGACCAGTATGTGATTCCTTTCCAAAAACGTGATTGACCTGTTTGGGTCCCTGTTTTGCCTGTCTCTTTATTGGGTGTCTGGAACATGCTTTGTTCAAGTCTTATTTCGGCCCCCTTCCATAATCCTTTCATCAGTACATTGATCACACTTTCAGTGTTGTTCATGTTCCCTTCTGGATGTGGAATTTAAAAAAATAATCAATTTTGCTTCCAATATTCATCCCTCTATCACTCTGGTTGACAGGGTCCTTGTGACGAATGGAGGATTTTACGAATATTGGTGCCTATATATTGGGCAATTTAAGGGTTAAAAGTCTGGGGTTATAGTGTGTATAACGGCAGTGGTCACGTTTTAAAAAATGATTTATTTTGCAGGGCATGGGAGATTTCAGGAGCGAGAAGGTGAAATTGACCAGGGGAATGTGGTTTCCATTCTGGGCTAATGCACTGTGTTTTGACTGTGAAAAGTCCCTGGAGAGTTTAATGTGCTTTCAGCCTGGAGAGTTAAGTTTCTTTGCTGCTTCTGGAGAGGATGTCATTGCTGGGTTGAGCTAAGGGATGCAGAGACAATTTGGAAAAGCTTTGGCGAGTTGAAGTCTGATCTGTCTGACACCGAGTCCACAATTCTTTCATAGTAGTATAGTTAGAAAAAGGAATAACAATATTTGTAGCAGAGCAGTCTTGTCTGAGGATAAGGAAGAAGCTGAAACACGAAAGGGGAACCAACGTTTTGAAGACACCCGGCCAAAGTCTGACGGTGTTCTAACAGGAGCCAAATCTGTGTTGTAAGGCGATGATGACTCAAGTAATGTCATGTTGATTTTAAGACCGATTGAGAGCTGTATGTTTCTTTTCTTGTGAAATGTGTGCAAAATTGCATTCTTTCAGCTTTTGAAATTTAAATAGGGAGTGAGTGAAGATGGCTCTTTCAGTTTCAAAATTTTTCCTCGGTGTGGAAGTGATTACTCGGGGCGGTTTACAAAGGGTGACTAAAGCAAAACTTTTGGGTTTGGCGGAGAAGCTGCAGTTAACTTTACCTAAAGGGGTGAGGAAGGTAGAGATAATGCAAGCCATAGCTCAGTAATTTTTATTATCATTATTATTAATATTGAAATTTGCCAGAGATACAACCCCAATCATTAGAATTAGCTAGAATTCTTCAGTTCTCCCCAACCAGGTTCTCTACGAGCTCGGTGGTGGTGGCTTCCCTAAGAATTTGGGGCGAATTAATAATCTTTTATTATTGTCACAAGTAGGCTTATATTAACACTGCAATGAAGTTACTGTGAAAAGCCCCTAGTCACCACACTCCGGCGCCTGTTCGGCTACACTGAGGGAGAATTCAAAATGTTCAACTCGTCTAGCAAGCACGTCTTTCGGGACTTGTGGGAGGAAACCGGAGCACCTGTAGCAAACCCACGCAGACACGGGGAGAACGTGCAGACTCCGCACATACGGTGACCCAAGCTGGGAATTGAACCTGGGACCCTTGCGCTGTGAAGCAACAGTGCTAGCCATGCTACCAATCTGTGGGAACCATGAATTTGTGACATCCAGGCTGGATGCGATGTATAAGATTTGGAAGAGGGAAGGGGCTGAGAGGTTCAGGAATTTTTCTGGAGGGTAGATTTACGGGACTGGAGAAGATAGTGGAGAAAAGTCCGTTTAGGTATATGCAGGTGTGAAACTTTGTTCGTAAGAAACTGTCTTCATTCCCTCAGCTAATGGGACTATATATGGAGATGGGGATACCATTAGAAGAAGTAAAGAGGAAGCTGGTGGAAGAGCTGGGGCTGGAGGGAGGGGTGTGGAGTGAGGTCTTGCACAGGGCAAATTCCACCTCATCCTATGCAGAGGGCAGCAGAGCAGAGCTTCTGATTGGCTATTCCGGGGAGATTTGCATACATGCAGTACGGTCAGCGTAAGTTGAAGGTGTACCTGCGCAAGTGACCCGAGGAGTTCGAGGGAAGGCAAGCATCCAGCATAGGGCAGCAGAGCAGAGCTTCTGATTGGCTGTTCCGGGGAGATTTGCATATGTGCAGTAAGGTCAGCGTAAGTTGAAGGTGGTTTGTGAAGGGGCTGTTCTCGAGTGACAGCTTTACCCGAAACACTACTTACGTAGTGTCTCCCACCCATCCTCCACCTCTAACCAAAAAAAAAAGTTCTGTCCGTCGGATTGCTAAACTAACAAGTTTTTTAAAAAGTTTTTTTTTTAGTTTTTTAGTTTTCAGTAGTTGGGAAGTTAGTTCAGTGGGAATGGAGGCTAGGGCAGTTGAATGTTCCTCCTGCAGAATATGGGAGGAAAGGGTCACCTCGAGTGTCCCTGCTGACTACATCTGCGGGAAGTGCATCCAACTCCAGCTCCTCGAGAACCGTGTTCGGGACCTGGAGCTGGATGAACTTCGGATCATTCGGGAGGCGGAGGGGGTTATTGAGAGGAGTTATAGGGAGGTAGTCATACCTCGGGTAAAAGAAGAAGGTAGATGGGTTACCGTCAGGGGAGGGAGAGGGAACCGGCAGGCAGTGCAGGGATTCCCTGTGGTCGTTCCCCTCTATAATAAGTATACCATTTTGGATACTGTTGCGGGGACGACTTACCAGGGGTAAGCAATGGGGCACAGGTCTCTGGCACAGAGTCTGTCCCTGTTGCTCAGAAGGGAAGGGAGAAGAGGAACAGAGCACTTGTCATTGGAGACTTCATAGTTAGAGAGGCAGACAGGAGGTTCTGTGGGAACGAAAGAGACTCACGGTTGGTGTGTTGCCTCCCAGGTGCCAGGGTTCGTGATGTCTCTGATCGTGTTTTTGGGATCCTTAAGGGGGAGGGGGAGCAGCCCCAAGTTGTGGTCCACATAGGTACCAACGACATAGGTAGGAAGAGAGATGGGGATTGAGACAGAAATTCAGGGAGCTAGGGTGGAAGCTGAGAGCTAGAACAAACACAGTTGTTATCTCTGGGTTGTTACCCGTGCCACGTGCTAGCGAAGTGAGAAATAAGGAGAGAGAGGAGTTGAACACGTGGCTACAGGGATGGTGCAGGAGGGAGGGTTTTGGTTTCCTGGATAATTGGGGCTCATTCTGGGGTAGATGGGACCTCTACAAACAGGATGGTCTTCACCTGAACCAGAGGGGCACCAATATCCTGGGGGGGAGATTTGCTAGTGCTCTTCGGTGGGGGGGGGGGGGTTAAACTAATTCAGCAGGGGGATGGGAACCTAAATTGTAGTCCCAGTGTACAGGATATTGAGAGTAGTGAGGTTAGGGATAGGGTTAAAAGTTCGAAAGAGGGCGCCGGCAAGCAAGACGCTGGTTTGAAGTGTGTCTACTTCAACGCGAGGAGCATCCGGAATAAAGTGGGTGAACTTGCAGCATGGGTTGGTACCTGGCGATTTCGGAGACACGGGTAGAGCAGGGACAGGAATGATTGTTGCAGGTTCCAGGATTTAGATGTTTCTGTAAGAACAGAGAAAATGGTAAAGGGGGGGGGGGGGGGGGGGGGGGGGGGGGGGGGTGTGTGGCATTGTTAATCAAGGAAAGTATTACGGCGGTAGAAAGAACATTTGAGGACTCGTCTACTGAGGTAGTATGGGCCGAGGTTAGGAACAGGAGAGGAGAGGTCACCCTGTTGGGAGTTGTCTATAGACCTCCGAATAGTTCCAGAGATGTAGAGGAAAGGATTGCAAAGATGATTCTCGACAGGAGCGAGAGTAACAGGGTAGTTGTTATGGGGGACTTTAATTTTCCAAATATTGACTGGAAATACTATAGTTCGAGTACTATAGATGGGTCAGTTTTTGTGCAGTGTGTGTGCAGGAGGGTTTTCTGACACAGTATGTAGACAGGCCAACAAGGGGCGAGGCCACATTGGATTTGGTACTGGGTAATGAACTCGGCCAGGTATTAGATTTAGATGTAGGTGAGCACTTTGGTGATAGTGATCACAATTCGGTTATGTTTACTTTAGCAATGGGCAGGGATAGGTATATACCGCAAGGCAAGAATTATAGCTGGGGGAAAGGCAATTATGATGCTATTCGGCAAGATTTAGGATGTATAGGATGGGGAAGGAAACTGCAGGGGATGGGTACAATCGAAATGTGGAGCTGTTTCAAGGAACAGCTACTGCGTGTCCTTGATAAGTATGTACCTGTCAGGCAGGGAGGAAGTTGTCGAGCAAGGGAACCGTGGTTTACGAAGGAAGTTGAAGCACTTGTCAAGAGGAAGAAGAAGGCTTATGTTAGGATGAGACATGAAGGCTCAGTTAGGGCACTTGAGAGTTACAAGTTAGCCAGGAAGGACCTAAAGGGAGAGTTAAGAAGAGCGAGGAGAGGACACGAAAAGACGTTGGCGGATAGGATCAAGGAAAACCCTAAGGCTTTCTGTAGGTATATCAGGAAGAAAAGAATGACTAGAGTAAGATTAGGGCCAATCAAGGATAGTAGTGGAAAGTTGTGTGTGGAATCAGAGGAGATAGGGTAAGCGTGAAATGAATATTTTTTGTCTGTGTTTACACTGGAGAAAGACAATGTTGTCGAAGAGAATACTCCGGTTCAGTCGACCAGGCTAGATGGAATTGAGGTTCAAAAGGAGGAGGTGTTAGCAATTTTGGAAAATGTCAAAATAGATAAGTCCCCTGGGCCAGATGGGATTTATCCTAGGATTCTCTGGGAAGCCAGGGAGGAGATTGCAGAGCCTTTGTCCTTGATCTTTATGTCTCTTTGTCGACAGGAATAGTGCCGGAAGACTTTAGGATAGCAAATGTTGTCCCCTTGTTCAAGAAGGGGAGTAGAGACAACCCTGGTAATTATAGACCTGTGAGCCTTACTTCGGTTGTGGGTAAAATGTTGGAAAAGGTTATAAGAGATAGGGTTTATAATCATCTTGAAAAGAACAAGTTGATTAGCGATAGTCAACACGGTTTTGTGAAGGGTAGGTCATGCCTCACAAACCTTATTGAGTTTTTTGAGAAGGTGACCAAACAGGTGGATGAGGGTAAAGCGGTTGATGGATATGGATTTCAGTAAGGCGTTTGATAAGGTTCCCCACGGTAGGCTATTGCAGAAAATAAGGAAGTATGGGATTGAAGGTGATTTAGCGGTTTGGATCAGTAATTGGCTAGCTGAAAGAAGACAGAGGGTGGTGGTTGATGGCAAATGTTCATCCTGGAGTTCAGTTACTAGTGGTGTACCGCAAGGATCTGTTTTGGGGCCACTGCTGTTTGTCATTTTTATAAATGACCTGGAAGAGGGTGTAGAAGGATGGGTTAGTAAATTTGCAGATGACACGAAGGTCGGTGGAGTTGTGGATAGTGCTGAAGGATGTTATAGGATACAGAGGGACATAGATAAGCTGCAGAGCTGGGCTGAAGGGTGGCAGATGGAGTTTAATGCGGAAAAGTGTGAGGTGGTTCACTTTGGAAGGAGTAACAGGAATGCAGAGTACTGGGCTAATGGCAAGATTCTTGGTAGTGTAGATGAACAGAGAGATCTCGGCATCCAGGTACATAAATCCCTGAAAGTTGCCACCCAGGTTAATAGGGCTGTTAAGAAGGCATATGGTGTGCTAGCCTTTATCAGTAGGGGGATTGAGTTTCGGAGCCACAAGGTCATGCTGCAGCTGTACATAACTCTGGTGCGGCCGCTCCTGGAGTACTGCGTGCAGTTCTGGTCACCACATTATAGGAAGGATGTGGAAGCTTTGGAAAGGGTTCAGAGGAGATTTACTAGGATGTTGCCTGGTATGGAGGGAAGGTCTTACGAGGAAAGGCTCAGGGACTTGAGGTTGTTTTCGTTAGAGAGGAGAAGGCTGAGAGGTGACTAATAGAGACATATAAGATAGTCAGAGGGTTAGATAGGGTGGACAGTGAGAGTCTCTTTCCTCGGATGGTGATGACCAACACGAGGGGACATAGCTTTAAATTGAGAGGTGGTAGATATAGGACAGATGTCAGAGGCAGTTTCTTTACTCGGAGAGTAGTAGGGGTGTGGAACGCCCTGGCTGCAACAGTAGTAGACTCGCCAACTTTAAGGACATTTAAGTGGTCATTGGATAGACATATGGATGAAAATGGAATAGTGTAGGTCAGATAGGCTTCAGATGGTTTCACAGGTCGGCGCAACATCAAGGGCCGAAGGGCTCGTACTGCGCTGTAATGTTCTATGTTCTATGCCAGGCTGAGCCTGATGCAGTTCAAATAATTCACAGGGGACACTTAATGAGAGCATGTACAAATGGGTTCTTTGGAATAGAGGACAGGTGTGAGCCAAATCTAAGGGGGCCAGCGACTTTTCTCACATGCTCCGGTCCTGTTCTAAGCTGCTTCGACACTATGTTGGAGATTGTGGGGATCAGGCTGGAACCGTGCCCATTGGTGGTAATCTTTGGGGTGTCGGACTCGCCGGCTCTTCTGGAGGGGCAGAAGGCTGATAGAACATAGAACATAGAACAGTACAGCACAGAACAGGCCCTTCGGCCCTCGATGTTGTGCCGAGCCATGATCACCCTACTCAAACCCACGTATCCACCCTATACCCGTAACCCAACAACCCCCCCTTAACCTTACTTTTTAGGACACTACGGGCAATTTAGCATGGCCAATCCACCTAACCCGCACATCTTTGGACTGTGGGAGGAAACCGGAGCACCCGGAGGAAACCCATGCACACACGGGGAGGACGTGCAGACTCCGCACAGACAGTGACCCAGCCGGGAATCGAACCTGGGACCCTGGAGCTGTGAAGCGTTTATGCTAACCACCATGCTACCGTGCTGTCCTGGTCTTCGCCTATCTGAGTGACTGGTGCCGAATCCTGCTTGGATGAAGGTCCCCACCTGCACCAAAGGCCTCAGTGTGGTTGTGGGACTTATCAAAGTTTCCGAAATTGGAAAATGCCATTAATGGGTCAGAGGAAGATTCTGTTCCAGGTGAAGCCGTTCATCACCTTCTTTAAGGACTTGGTCATAACCAGCAACTAGGAGTGGGTGGAGGGGTGTATTGGAGGAGTTGGGTCTTGGGTGGGAGGGGGATAGATTTAGGGTTTAGGATTATTTTTTTAAAAGATGTAATAATTTGTATATATTCTGTTGGATTGTTTTGTATGTGTTCAATTGAAAATTCTTGAAACCAATATTTACTTTAAAAAAAAAAAGGAATTTGCTGGAATTCAGTTACAAATAGTGGTGAATAAATTGGAAATGGAAGCAAAGAAAAGGGAGAGATTAGCAATGGCAGAAGAAAACAAAGACGGGTTTTCAAAAGGAAATGGAGAGGAGGAAAATTGAGGTAGGAATTGAATGATCAGCAAAGGAAGAGAGGGGTGGGAAAGAGATAATTTGAATTGTGCAAACTGGTACTGCAGGGAGAACATTGGTTGGAGTTAAAGGCAATAGCTGAAGAAGGTCTAGAGGAAGAAGAAAGACGCTTAAGGCTATGTTTAAATATTTTCAAGCATTGCCAAGAATTGTTGAGAAATATGCAAGAGCATTTTTCATCTCATCTGAGAAAATGGCTAAACAATTGAATTGGCCAAAGACCATGTGGGTAGTGTTGGTTCAAACAAAGGTGGTTGGTATAGCTAATGAAGTTTTGCATAACTATCAGAGGAGGTAGTATCTAGGGATTGTGATGAGGTGAGAAAACCATATTAAGTTTACATGAACTAGTGCCAGAAGCCTAGAGAAATAATTTTGAAAATCTGGGGAAAGAACTAGGTCAGACATCTATAGAATTCAAAAGAATTAAGCAAAATAATTCTGCTGGGTTGATAGCATTAAAAATAGGCCAAACGTATGACTCTTGAGAGAAATAATTATTTTGGAGGAATTTAAAGATTTCCGTAGTAGTGAGAACTCATGTGGCAGAAAGAGGTAAAACTGCTGGACAGGCGGCAGAAATGGCCGATGATTTTGAATTGCTTCATAAAGCAAAGTTTGTTTTTCAAAATCAATTTCTATCTGTGAAGGATAGAAACTGGGGTAATGAGAAATTCAAAGGTAGTCAGTGCAAAGGAAGTTTGGATGTTATGGAGAGTGTGCCTCAGAGTAAAAGGGAAACCTATGATAGTGGAAGAAAGATAAGCAAACAGTCCTTTAGTGTAATAAAGTTGGAGATGTAAAGTCACAGTGTTATCAAGTACTGGGAAGACAAACTTGGTAAAACAGGATAAGCCAGTGGGGTTTATTAAAGTGGGAGAAAAGAACATTAGGTGGAAAAGGTGCAACAGAGTGTACAGCCAGTTCAGAAGTTGGTGGATAAGCAGGTACCAGAATTTTGAATGGATTTTATCTGTGAGGGTGAGGTTTACTCGTGTGTACAAGGTGAAGTAGGTAAAGAAATTAAGATCTTAAGGCAGGGGTGGGCAAACTTTTCCGTGCAAGGGCCACATTCAGAAATTCACAATTTTAAAGGGCCGCATAGTATATTAATTAATAGTCCCGGTTGTAACCAATTAGCGTGCGGCATATACCTCAGCGCTTCCCCCGGCGGCATCCTGCCTTTAGCCCTCTTTTTCTCTACTTTTCAAAAATGGCGCTTCACCCGGTTATGATTCTGGGCGCCTCATATAGAACATAGAACAGAGAACAGTACAGCACAGAACAGGCCATTCGGCCCTCGATGTTGTGCTGAGCAATGATCACCCTACACAAGTCAACGTATCCACCCTATACCAGTAACCCAGCAGCCCCCCCGCCCATTAACCTTATTAAAAAAAAATTATTTAAAAAAAAAAAATTTTTTTTTTTAATTTTTTTTTTTTTTTTTTTGATGACTTGATCTTGGTGGGCCGCATAAAGACCTTTGGCGGGCCGCATGCGGCCGTAGTTTGCCCACCCCTGTCTTAAGGAATACAGGAGCAAGTCAATTTTTAAGGAGATATGTAATTTGGAAGGAGTTTTGCCAGAAAAGGTGATAATATGTGGAATTAGCGGTGAGAACAGTAGTGTGCCACTATGTAAGGTTAGAGAGTCTGGTGAGAAGTAGTAGTAGGAGTAATAGAAAAATTACCTTTTTAAGGGGTACAATTTATCCGAGGTAATGATATAGCTTTCAATTTGATAAGGCCTGTTAGCTTTGTTCTCTCTCCACGATGCAGTCAGACCTGCTGAGATTGTCCAGCGTTTTCTCTTTTTGTTTCAGATTCCAACATCCGCAGTAATTTGCTTTTATCTTAATGATTGATTCTTCCGTGCTCAATTAGGGATGAACAACATATAGTGCCATGCCACTTCAACATAACACGGCATTGTCTTTGACTGATTTGCCACAATTAGTGAAAACAGTTGACAATACTGATCTACAAGATGTACTTTAGCAGCTTGCCAAGCTTCCTTCGACAGCAGCTTCAAACCTGTGATCACCACCTGCAAGTTCCTCCTCCTCCTCCCAAAATAACAACCTTCCTGGCTTGAAAATATATCACAATTTCTTCACTGTTGCTGGGTCAAAATCCTAGAACTCTCCACCTAACAGCATTGTAGGTGTATCTGCATTACAGTCTATAGCAGTCCAGAGAGGCAGCTCACGGTCACCTTCTCGAGGGGAGTTAGGGTGGGCAGTTGTGATGTCAGCATCTCATGGATTTTTTTTGAAAAAGGGCTACAGCACTATTGTAATGGAACCCGTATTCAATAGCAGAATGGCAGAATCCAGTCCTTTAGTTCTTTAGAATTATAGAAATTACTTGGGTGTTCCTGGACAGTATTTGGAATAGAATATGAAACAAGGTCAGTGTACAACTGTTAGCTAGCTTACCGTAGAGATCTCTTTGTTTAAATTTGCCTTGAGGCTTCATAATAGATTTATGCCGTGGTATCTTAGCTAATGCCAGCTACAGAATTGCTTTGTGCACATGACATATTATACATTGCCTTTGAGAGTGCTTCGATTAATTTGATTTTTCAGAAAAACTGCTTTGAGCGACAATAGTGCCTCAGATTTACCCGTTGTATTCTTCTTCTCTAATCATTGGTTAGACTTCCAACTGAGTTACTTTGGTTTTCAACCCACTGAATATGAAAGTAATGTTTTTACTTTCTTAGTGTTAAAATGAAACCCTTTTCTATAAGTGCATTGGCCACAGATGCTGACATTTTTATTCTAAATGTCAATCACTGTGTGGAATGCAAAGTAATGGAGAGCTGATTATATTGTGGTGTCGATGCACGATTTGAGTGAAGTGCACTATAAAGTCACATTCAAGGCAACTTGATTGTACATTATTGTACTGGCACTGATCATTTCTCAAACTGAAGTGCTATTACATTGGTGCAAGTATATGTAACCGCACATTTGTCAGAGCTTGTTTTGAAATTGAGAAGTGATTAACTTTTTTTAATGAGCGTTGCTATATTGATGTATCAATTTTGCAATCACCAATTTCAAAAATGCAGTACAAAGCAGCTTAATTTGCATCAGTAGTGTAATTTGTTAATAACCAGACTACCCATAGTTGGTTGAAATATTACATTGGTTTACACTATTCCAAATTTACTCCACAGTACACCAGGTAGAAGCATTGACCTATGATGACATGACATGATGTGGATACCTGTTTTCGTGAAGCTTATTTGAAGTACACATAAGGTAATTGAGGATCTATTTCTGATGTGTGCAAGTATGCTAAAAGTTATTGTGCAAGTACTGTTTTAAGGATGCTTTGGGAATGAATTAAATCAGTGGAAATAAACCGATATCTAGAGAAGAAAATGTATGCAAATGTACACTGAACAGAGGCAAATGTTTCTTTCCACTGGAATGGGGTCTGAAGTCCTAAATATTGTATAGTAAATATTTTTTAAACATGGATTGGAGCACTTGAGAAGAGAATAGGTCTTGGAAATAACCATTCTCTCCAATGGTTGATGCATAGTTTGCTTTTGAGCTGTTAAACTGATATACCCTTAAAACCTGTTAGGCTTCAAGAGAATTAAGTTTAAAATACTGTAACTCCTGCCTCTCGCTGCTGTACTCCATTCACTCAACTCCAGCACTATTTTTCATCTATTCAGCCGAGTTTTGCAGCCACATGCTCCACATCCAAATTGACCCTGATGTGATTCAAAAAATGTGTAGTCAGGATGATGACTGATCACTTTCCAGAATTCAGTAATGATCCCAGATCAATACTTCTATCATTCCAAATTTGATTCTGCAGTCTATCTTATATAGGGAGCCAAAACTATGAGTCATCCAAGAGGTATATTTGTATTTTATTTTTACATCCGTCAAGGATTTGATGGTGGATGTTTTTATCAAATATTGCCTTTGTTTCACATTGGCTGATCTATAACCGTGTTATTCATGGAATCATACAGTGCAGAAGGAGGCCACTTGGCTCATCGAGTCTGCACCAACCCATGGAAAGAGCACCCTACCTAGGCCTACACACCCACCCTATTCCCGTAACACTGTTAACCCACCTAATCCTTTGGACGCTAAGGGCCAATTTAGCATAGTCTATCCATCTAACGTGCACATCTTTGGAGTGTGGAAGGAAACCAGAGAACCCGGAGGAAACCCACGCAGACATGGGGAGGAAGCGCAAACTCCAGACAGTTTCCATAATGCCCAACAGAATGTTTAGACTGAAGAGCAGGGCTATGTAGGAAAGAAACTTCCTGCATGATGATTTTAACATTTAATTAAGTTTTGGGAAATTTTTTTAAAAGTAAAATTTTAGCTTTTCCAGCACTGCGTTGTGACAGTAAGAAGCTAAATGTAATTTAATGCTGGGTCAATTTTCACGGAAACTTTGAAATCTAAGAGAAAATTCAATATAATTTTAAAATTGTGATTTTGTTAAGAGTGAATAGATGAAAACTATTTTCTCTGGTTTGCAAGTTTTATAATGAAAGGTTATTAATTGAAAGTTGTCAGTGGGTGTGAAGAATGAGTTAAGTAGAACCTTCTTTGAATAGTCTTGAAAATGGCTTCCTGTGCTGATATGTTCAATGGACAATGTGACCTCCATCCAACCTCCCTGCCCTTGCTACTAAACTCTCTTATGTATTTTTCTTGACTAATGATTTTGAAGTACTTCTGTGTCATGCTGAAATTATTAGGAATTAGTATTTTAATTTTAAGAGTAGCTTGGAACTCTTTCTTGGCTTAGAATTTATGATCAGTGCTGCTGAAACTACAGGCCAGTTAGTGTAGCATCTGTCATAAAGAAATTGCTGGATTCTATTTTTAAGGATGTTATAGTGCCGCACTTAAATCTAAGAACAATCAGGCAGTCAACATAATTTTAAGGAAGGATAATAATATTTGATTAATTTATTGGAGTTCTTTGAAGAAGTAGCGAGAAACCTGGATAAAGGGGAACCTGTGGATGTGCTGTACTTACGTTTCCAGAAGGCATTTGACAAGGTGTCATATCAAAGGATGCTATGCAAAATATGAACTTGGGGTCTTTTCGGGTTAGCAAGATGTGATGAAATGAGTGCATTTGCTATTTATATCAATGACTTGGGTGAAGGGACTGAATGTATGGTTGCTAAATTTGCTGATGGTAGGTAGGAAAGTAAATTGTAAAGTGGACATAAGGGGCTGTATTCTCCGCCACGCCACATTTTTGCTTCGGCCCGGAGTTTCCCATTGTGGGGCAGCTCCGGGTGCCGGCATAACTGAGAATCCCACCCAGGAAGTCTGCAAAAAGACATAAATGAGTGGGTAAAAAATTGGCAGATGGAGCATAATTTGAGAAAATGTGAACTGGTGGACAGGAGGAACAAAACAGCAGCATATTATTTGAATGGAAAAATATTGCAGAACTCTTAAGGTACAAAGAGAACTGGGTGTGCTGGTACATGAATCACAAAAAGCTGGTGTAAAAGGTACAACAAGTGCAGGGAAGGCAAATAGAATGGTGGTGTTATTGCAAGGTAAGAGTTGGAATCTTTTGCTAGTCGTATAGCGCGTTGATGAGACTGCATTGTACTGTATACAATTTTTGTCTCCCTATTTAAGAAAGGATAGAAATGCATTAGGAGTATTTTAGTGAAGGTTTATTCAATAACTATCTGGGATTAGGGGTTATCTTATGTGGGAAGATTGGACAGACTGAGCCTGCATCCATTTGAGTTTAGAAGAGTGTTTTTAAAACTTATTTTCCGCAACACACTTTTGCCAACCAGGACCCGCTCCAGTCGTCCTTCACGACACACACCGCATTCATTCACTTACCTTTAATCCAAAAGGGGAGTCTGCTTGGTCCTCACGATCTCACTCCAATCAGGTTCACAGCAGGATAGGGCAATGCGCATATTAGGTTCAAATTCCCATACCAGCCTCCCCGAACAGGCGTCGGAATGTGGCGACTAGGGGCTTTTCACAGTAACTTCATTGAAGCCTACTCGTGACAATAAGCGATTTTCATTTTTCATTTCATTTCATTTTTCAATTTGTGAACTGAAGATCCAACCTCTCACATATAGGTACACATAAGCAACTAAATGCTTTTTTTACTCAGCACTGGATATGCCTAGGCGTGCTATTGTAGAATGCTGACAGCTTCATGGGCTTATGACATATTTTAATGTGCTGTCACCGGTCGGGTACAGCAGAATAGTCTTTTCATTTAGAGTCAGCTGTAAGTTAGTAACTGACTCTCGGGTCTCAACCTCAAAGGGAATTTTTCACCCACTGCTTCTCTTCCAAAATCTGAAACTGATCCCCTCATTTGCCATCACCTCCATGCATCTATTACACATGAGCTTTGCATCTTTATTTGCATTGCCACACTTGACAAAACCACACTTCAAGAAATCATCTTTATAATGCTTTGCTCCAGAATTAAGTTTCTTCTTTGTGGGCTATTACAAAGGCCCTGGAGCTCTGTACAGAACTAACGCTACCACTGCTCTGTCCTGCCCTGGACTCCTCTTAGCAGCTCTCTCCAGCAGATTCAGATGTGAGATCCTAACCCATAGTGACTCTGTCTTTTTGTGTTTCTGACCATCTTTATTGTAACAAAATGATTCATCTTCACAGTCCTCTTGGCTTGCTTGCTAACAGCTAGAAATTTGAAGAAGGTCTCTGTGATTCCCCCCCCCCCCCCCACAAGCACACCTGTCCTCTCCCCCGAAAAACCTGCTCATCCTCGACCCAGTCATGTGGGCCCTATGCAGCACCTTGAAGTGTATGAGGCTGAGCCTCGCACAGGAAGAGGAGGAGTTCACACTCTCCAGGGCATCCGCCCACGTCCCCCCCTCAATCTCCTCACCCAGCTCCTCTTCCCCTTTACCCTTCAGTTCCTCCACCGAAGCCTCGTCTACCTCCTGCATTACCCGGTATATGTCCAAAATTCTCCCTCCTCCGACCCACACCCCCGAGAGCACCCTGTCCCGTACCTCGCGTGGGGGCAACAAGGGTAACCCCTCCATCTGCCGCCTGGCAAACGCCCTAACCTGCATGTACCGAAACATGTTCCCCGGGGGGAGCCCAAATTTCCCCTCTAACTCCCCCAAGCTCGCGAACCTCCCCTCCACAAACAGGTCCCTCAACCTCCTAACCCCTGCCCTGTGCCAGGCCAGAAATCCATCATCAATGCTCCCTGGGACGAACCGATGGTTCCTCCGTATCGGGGCCTCCATCGAGCTCCCCATTTCTCCCCTGTGCCGTCTCCATTGCCCCCAGATTTTGAGGGTAGCCGCCACCACCGGGCTCGTGGTATACCTCGTTGGAGGGAGCGGCAACGGCGCCGTTACTAGCGCCTTCAGGCTCGTGCCCACACAAGACGCCGCCTCCATCCTCTTCCACGCTGCCCCTTCCTCGTCTATTACCCACTTACGCACCATCGCTGCGTTGGCCGCCCAGTAGTACCCACAGAGGTTGGGCAACGCCAGCCCCCCCCCCCCTATCCCTGCCTCGCTCCAGGAACACTCTTCGAACCCTCGGAGTCCCATGCGCCCACACAAATCCCGTGATACTCCTATTGACCCTCCTAAAAAAGGCCTTCGAGATAAGGATGGGGAGGCACTGGAACAGGAACAAAAACCTCGGGAGCACCGTCATCTTGACGGACTGCACCCTCCCCGCCAGTGACAGCGGTAACATATCCCATCTCTTAAACTCCTCCTCCATCTGCTCCACCAATCTTGTGAGGTTGAGCTTGTGCAGGGCCCCCCAGCTCCCCGTCACCTGGACCCCTAGGTACCTGAAGCTCTTCCCTGCCTGCTTCAATGGGAGCCTACCAATCCCCTCCTCTTGATCCCCTGGATGCACCACAAACACCTCACTCTTGCCCAGGTTCAACTTATACCCCGAGAAACCCCCGAATTCCCTAAGAATCCTCATCACCTCCGGCATCCCCCCCACCGGGTCCGCCACATACAGCAACAGGTCGTCCGCGTACAGCGACACTCGATGCTCCTCCCCACCCCGCACCAGGTCCCTCCAGTTCCCTGATTCCCTCAGTGCCATGGCCAGGGGCTCAATCGCCAACGCGAAGAACAAGGGGGACAGGGGGCACCCCTGTCTCGTCCCCCGATACAGCCGAAAGTACTCCGACCTCCTCCTATTTGTGGCTACACTTGCCATCGGGGCCTCGTAGAGCAGCCTCACCCACCGGATAAACCCCTCCCCAAACCCAAACCTCTCCAACGCCTCCCACAAGTACCCCCACTCAACCCTATCGAAGGCCTTCTCCGAGTCTAATGCCACCACTATCTCCGCCTCCCCTTCCACAGCCGGCATCATAATGACGTTGAGGAGCCTTCGTACGTTTGTGTTCAGCTGCCTTCCCTTCACAAACCCCGTCTGGTCCTCATGTATGACCCCAGGCACACAATCCTCTATTCTAGTGGCCAGGATCTTTGCCAGCAGCTTAGCGTCGGCGTTCAGCAGCGAAATCGGCCTATATGATCCACACTGCAGAGGGCCCTTGTCCCGCTTCAGGATCAAGGAAAGCAGCGCCTGTGACATAGTTGGGGGCAGAGCCCCCCCCTCCCTTGCCTCGTTAAAGGTCCGGACCAACAGGGGGCCCAACAGGTCCAAATACTTTTTATAGAATTCAGCCGGAAACCTGTCCGGCCCCGGCGCCTTCCCCGACTGCATGCTCCCTATCCCTTTGACCACCTCCTCCAGCTCGATCGGCGCCCCTAGTCCCTCCACCTGCTCCTCTTCCACCCTCGGGAATCGCAACTTGTCCAAGAAGCGCCCCATTCCACCCCCCTCCACCGGGGGTTCAGACCGGTACAATTCCCCATAGAAGTCCCTGAAGGCCCCATTGACATCTACCCCCCTCCGCACCACCTTCCCAGCTCTATCCATCACTCCCCCAATCTCCCTGGCCGCGTCTCGCTTCCGGAGCTGGTGCGCCAGCATCCTGCTCGCCTTCTCCCCGTATTCATACACCGCCCCCTGTGCTTTCCTCCACTGAGCTTCCGCCTTTCTGGTCGTCAGTAGGTCGAATCTGGCCTGAAGGCTACGCCTCTCCCCCAGCAATCCCTCCTCTGGGGCCTCCGCATATCTCCTATCCACCTGCACCATCTCCCCTATCAGTCTTTCCCTTTCCCTCTGCTCCCCCCTCTCCCTATGGGTTCGGATGGAGATCAATTCCCCCCTCATCACCGCCTTCAATGCCTCCCAGACCGTCCCCACCCGAACCTCCCCGTTATCATTGGCCTCGAGGTATCTCTCGATACACCCCCGGACCCTTCCGGCCACCACCTCATCTGCCAGCAGCCCCACCTCCATGCGCCAGAGCGGACGTTGGTCCCTCTCTTTCCCCAGCCCGAGGTCCATCCAGTGCGGGGCATGATCCGAAATGGCAATGGCGGAGTATTCCACTTCCTCCACCCTCGACACCAGCCCCCTGCTCAGGACAAAAAAATCAATCCTCGAGTAGGCCTTATGTACATGGGAGAAAAACGAGTATTCCCTGGCCCTTGGCCTCGCAAACCTCCAAGGGTCCTCCACCCCCCCAATCTGGTCCTCAACACCTTAGCCGCCACCGACCTCCTACCCATCCGATACTTGGATCGATCCAATGGGGGATCCAGTACTGTGTTAAAGTCCCCCCCATGATCAGGCCCCCTGCCTCCAGGTCCGGAATGCGGCCCAACATACGCCGCATAAACCCCGCATCGTCCCAATTTGGGGCATAAACATTCGCCAACACTACCCGCTCCCCCTGCAGTTTGCCACTCACCATCACGTACCTCCCGCCACTGTCAGCCACCACCTTCAACGCCTCAAACGACACCTTCTTCCCCACCAGGAATGCCACCCCCTTACTCTTCTCATCCAGCCCTGAGTGGAATACTTGGCCCACCCACCCCTTCAGTCCCTTCAGGTGCGCGGGAAAAGAAAACGCCCCCTCCCTCTCACAGCGCGGGAACCCCGCAGAAAGCCCGCGCTTTCGCCCTGCCGGGCCCCGCCTCTTCCAGGGCCACTCCCATTGTCAGTCCCCCCCCCACCAGCTCCCCGAACACCCCGTTTACCCTTCTGCCCGAACCCGTCCACCCAACCCCTGCTTGAAAACCCATAAAGAAAAAACCTGTACAACATCACCCCACCCACCCTAAAGCCACCCCACATCTTACCCTAAACCCAGCAAATACGAATACAGTATAAATAAATACAGTATTATACAGCATCCCCATCAGGGGGACCCTCAGTTTGAGTCCAGTTTCTCGGCTTGCACGAAGGCCCACGCCTCCTCCAGGGACTCAAAATAGTGGTGTTGATCCTTATAGGTGACCCACAGACGCACCGGCTGCAACATTCCAAACTTCACCTTCCGTCTGTGGAGCACCGCCTTCGTCCGGTTAAACCCGGCCCTCCGCCTCGCCACTTCCGCACTCCAGTCCTGGAAGATCCGCACCTCCGTGTTCTCCCATTTGCTGCTCTGCTCCTTCTTGGCCCACCGGAGCACACACTCAGGATCCACGAACCGGTGGAACCTCACTAACACCGCCCGCGGCGGCTCGTTCGACTTGGGCCTCCTAGCCAGAATTCTGTGGGCCCCCTCCAACTCCAGGGGTCCCTGGAAGGACCCAGCCCCCATCAGCGAGTTTAGCATCATCACCACATAGGCCGCTAGGTCCAACCCCTCCGTGAGGCCCAGGATCCGTAAATTCTTCCTCCTCGACCGGTTGTCCAGCTCCTCGAACCGCTCCTGCCATCTTTTGTGGAGCGCCTCGTGCATCTCCACCTTCCCCACCACGGCCACGACCTCGTCCTCCCTTTCGGCGGCCTGCTGCTGCAGCTCCCGGATCGCAGCCCCCTGGGCTGTCTGGGTCTCCATCAGTTCCCTGTTGGTTACCTTCAGGGACTCCAGCAGCTCCAACTTCAGCTCCTGGAAGTAGCGCAGCAGAATCGTCTGCTGCTCCTGGACCCACTTCCTCAGCTCCTCAAAGCTTTCACCGGCCGCCATTTTGTTTTCCTGCCCCTGATTTTTCCTGGGTGTTTTCGTTGATCTTCTCTCTGCCCCACTCCTGGTCCAGACCATGGGACCGCTGGGGCGACTCCTGACCTCTTCCCCCGTCGGGATTTGCCTCCTCAGCTCCGTTGGGGGCCCTGAAAAAAGCCCCGAAGTTCGTTAATCGCGGGAGCCGCTGAATGTGCGGCTCAACGGCGCATTGCCGCCACCGGAAGTCGTGGCTGTCATTCTCAATAAAAATCCCGGTAGCGGCTGTTGGGAGCTTCTCCCGTGATTGAGGCCACCACGGAAATGCCGCGACGATCACTGCTCTCCTCGCCACCTTCAGGTCATGACCTGCATTTTGAAAAACCCTGGTTTAGAAGAGTGCAAGGTGATATTATTGAAACATAAAATCCTGAGGAGGCTTCATGGTGGATGCTGAAAGGATGGTTTCCCCTTCTGGGAGAGACCAGAACTGGGGACCATAGTTTAAACATAACGGTTCTCCCGTAAGATGGGGATGAGAAAAGTTTTCTTTCTGATTGTTGCGAGTAAGAGGGCTGTGAGTCTTTGAAACACTCTTCCCCAGAGAGTGGTGGAGACTGGGACATTGAATATTTTAAAGGCAGCAATAGATATAAGACTAACAAGGAAGTCAAAGATTTTCAGGGGTAGGTGGTCTACAGAGTTGAAGCCACAATCAGATTAGCAATGATCTTATTGAATGGCAGAGCAGACCAGAGGGCCGAATAGCCTACTCCTAATATATCTCTGTAAAAATCCTAGTCCAACTACTGGTAACTATGCAACTAAACCTCCAGTTACTCCGTGACCCCACCACTTGACTTGCCCCTCTCCGACCCGACCTGACTAGACACCAGTCCACCCACCTGACCTTCCCAGCTGCCTACCAACATTCATCTTGGACATTTAAACTTGCCTTGCTCAACTAGTGCTGTAAAATGGTGTTTGGTCCCTTTCCTGATTCTCTCTTCTGCTCTCTGCATCGATTGTTGTGCTGAGGGATTTCTTCTGCACCGTGGACTGGTAGTCTGGCCTTTTTAAGGGCATTTGTGTAAGTGTCTCTGGTGAAGGTATTGCTATCATGGGGGTATCAGAAAGAGGAAATGGTGTTTTTTTTCTGAATGACCTAAAATAACATTGATCAATAATTACACCTTCTCAATTGAGTATCGCCACTCGGATGGAAACATAAGCGCCAATTTCTTGTTTGCTTTTTAATCTGTGGGTATTATAGGGCAGGACACTGAGGTGAAAATCTCATAATACAATGTTCTCTCCAAAATTGTGGCAAGCCAATGTATGGTAATTTAGCACAATATTGATACACTGCCATCACTGTTGAGTTTTTATATTAAAAAGGTATGTAATTAGTACTTGATCATTGGATTTCTTCAAATGGATTTGTAGTCTTTTTAATTTTGTGATGGGAAGAGAAAATGCAAAATGTTATCATGTGCTCAGCAGATTGGATTCCTGTTGGGAATACTGAATTTTAATATTGTGCATGCGGCTTAAATCTGAATAACTGAGTTTGGATTTTTACAGATTCCTGCATCACAAAATGTCACTATTAATTAGCAGACACTAGCACAGTTAGGTTGACTTCATTTATTTGCTGTGGCAGCAAAAATTAGTTGATCTGCTCTTGCAGCCACTGGGCGTCACAATCATAATCTGAAATGGTGAAATTGTTTATGGATCATGCAGTTTAAATTATTGATTAGGACTTTTTTTTAATAAAGCAGTTGAACCTTTTTAGTTTCGGTTCAAAATTGCTTCTTTTTGTGTCAACAACTCGTTTCTTCTTTGATCAAAATCTTTAGGAATATCATTCAAGATGCTTTTTATGCTCAAGCAGAAATGTTTGATATTCATGTTTGGTCTGATCTATAAAAAATTTGTCATCTTTCGTTTCTCATGTTCCTATTCAGATTGAATTTTATTTAATTATTTCCAAGTACTATCAGCAGTCACCTAATTTTGGACGTTCAGTTTTCTTTCTAAGGCTAAGTCATCCACGCAATTCACAAATTACTTTATTCAAATCATTTTTACGTTGTAACAGACCTTTTGAACTCTGCAGAATTGCTTAGTTTTTTCAGCTTTGTCCTGCATCTCCATACTGATGGGACTGTTTAATTCAGTGTTAACTGTCATTAACCCTTGAGGGTCATTCTGAGGTCTCATTCCTTTCTGTGACAAATTTTGATTTGGAAATTATTCGGTCTCTGTACTATCTGTCACTAGAATTATTCCTTCAGTAACTCTTCTTGCATCAGATTTTTTTAAATAATAGCTTATTGTCACAAGTAGGCTTCAATTAAGTTACTGTGAAAAGCCCCTAGTCACCACATTCCGGCGCCTGTTCGGGGAGGCCGGTACAGGCTTCTTAACTGTACCACAGGTAAGTTTATGCTCACAGGAACCAGTCTGTGGAATAGCATCTCAGATTGTAGAAAACCAACATTGCCCACAATATTGTTTCCCAACATTATATCTATATTTTTAATAGGTAAGTTAGGAACATTTCCAATCAGACAAAGCCCCTTCATCGGCGCAGAATTAAGTTTCTGCAATGGGCAAGGCACACACGTCCCATCAATACCTTGTATTTTGATTCAGCAAACTTTCTGAAGAACAGTCTGAATTCTTTGCTAACAATCAGCTCTGAGCTGAACATTCATCTCAGGATAACAATTTTTTCAGACTCTTCCTTGAGCAAAAATAGATTGACTTCCTCTTCAATATAAAACCTTGTGATGTGGAACTAGCGGTGGCAGCCATGGAGTGAGTGGTCGCGCATAAGGTGGCTTCTGCCTGAGGTCGGATTCTTTGGACCATTTTGCCTGTTTGCGGGATTCTTGCGAGTGGAAAAAGTGGGAATATTTATTCTCCTTCGGTAGGTAATAGTGATGAATTACCAAACCGGGGGGGGGGGGGGGGGGGGGGGGGGGGGGGGGGGGGGGGGGGGGGTGGGCATGGAGGATGGGCAGGTCATGGGCCTGGAAAGTCCATTGAAATGTTGGGGACGGGGGTGGGTGGGTAAGGGGTCCTGTGTTTTGGCCCACTGAAAGAGTTTGAAGGCCAATATGGTGTTTATTCAAGAGACGCTTCTGAGGGTTGCGGGTCAGACGAGGTTGAGGAAACATTGGGTGGGGCAGGTGTTTCATTCTGGGTTAGATATGATGAGAAGGGAGGTTTCCATGCTGATTGGTAAGAGCATAGTTTTTTTTTTGCTTACAGTAGAGTGGGTGATCCAGGGGGTAGATATGTGATGGTGAGTGGGAGGCTGGAGAGTGTAGACGTGATGTTGGTGAACATATATGCCCTCAACTGGGATGATGTATATTTTATGAAAAGGTTCCAGACATCCTTGATCCTAGGTTGGATCAGCTGTGCCCCAAGTTTTTGAAGGTGTCGGCGATGGCAAGAGAATTTAAGGGCAGCACAGTAGCATTGTGGATAGCACAATCGCTTCACAGCTCCAAGGTCCCAAGTTCGATTCCGGCTTGGGTCACTGTCTGTGCGGAGTCTGTACATCCTCCCCGTGTGTGCGTGGGTTTCCTCCGGGTTCTCCGGTTTCCTCCTACAGTCCAAAGATGTGCAAGTTAGGTGGATTGGACATGATAAATTTGCCCTTAGTGTTCAAAATTGCCCTGAGTGTTGGGTGGGGTTACTGGGTTATGGGGCTATGGGTGGTGTTAACCTTGGGTGGGGTGCTCTTTCCAGGAGCCGGTGCAGACTCGATGGGCCGAATGGTTCCCTTCACTGTAAATTCTATGTAATTGTTAGGATTTATGGAGCAAATGGGGATGTATGGACCTATGGCAGTTTGGTAGGCCAAGGGCGAAGGAATTTTCGTTCTTTTCTCATGTACATCGGATGTTTTTCTGGATTGACTCTTTTGTCATGGACAAGACATTTGGTGGTTCAGCGATTGTGGTTTCAGATCATACGCCCTATCTTGTGGACTTATATGTGGGGACGAGGGGTTCCCAGCAGTCGCAATGGAGGCTGGATGAGGGGTTGCTGGCCGATGAGATTTGTGGAAAACAAAAAGGGTGGCTATACGTATTTATGTGGAGCTCAATAAAAGTAAGCGTATCTCTGCTTCCATACTGTAAGAGGCACTGAAAGTGGTAATTAGGGAGGAGTTTATATCGATCCAGGCACACGGGGATAAGGTGGAACAGTTGGAAAGGCAGAGATTGGTGGAGGCCATTCTGGTGGAGGTACCCAGCAGCCTCTGAGGGGAAGTTGTTGAAGGAGAGGTAGGCGCTACAGATGGAGTTCGAGGTTATGTCCACAGAAAAGGCTGTGGAGCAGTTTCATTGGGTTAGGGGGCACTGTACGAGCATTTGGAGAAGGCCAGTAGGTTGCTTGCGTACCAGTTGAGGTGGCAGTAGAGAGATTGGGCGGTTGAGGATAAGGTGGAGGTGTTGACCTTGGGTAGGGTGCTCTTTCCAAGAGCCGGTTCAGACACGATGGGCCGAATGGCCTCCTGCACTGCAAATTCTATGATATGATGTCGATTTCACCTGCCGATCTGTTGGGTGTTTCAGTAGCAGATGACCTGAGGTAGGGGCTGAGAAAGATGTTCTTTGTAACGGAGAAGATATGGGGTCTGAAATTCAACTCAGGCAATTATTATTACACATGATTTATGCTTTTTTACTAATAAAGAAACACATTTTGTTTGTATTACTTTGTCTTGTTTATTGATTAAAGCCACAATTTCAGTAGATGTTTTTTGCAATGATCTCAAATACCTAATTTTCAAGTGCATATAGCGTTATCCATCCAAGATAACTTGAGGTACATTTAAATCATTTTTATACCTATTTGTAGATTCGCCGATAAGTCTGTGCTTTCAGTAGGGCTAAAGCAGAATGGTTTGACTCCGTATTCTACCAAAATTCACCATCATGGAATGCAATCAGCAACAGATATATACAATCCACATTTAAAAGGAAATTGCATTGAAAATGATGCCTGTATTGTCCAATTTTCTGCAAAAGTGCTGCATTAGCGTAAATCCATTAAAGCAGCAATCTGCTACCGTCAGAAAGTAGAGACAGTTGAAAGTTTGCTGTTTGTTACAAGATAACAAATTGCCATCCTTGATGTTTAAATGGGCACACAGCCACTAACCTTCAATGATACTTAGAGGTCTTAGTTGTGTATAGCCCAATACTGAATTGCTTCAGAACCTTTATTTTATTTGATGTAATTGAAAAAGTGGCAGTATTGTCAACTTATACCAATCGATGGACATAACAACTTCTGCCATAACACAGTGATCTGCTGCATATAGCTCTGGCAAAATTCAGGTCACAGTATCAAGTTCATGTTAATGTACACTTCTTTTTTGGGAGTGGCACATTTATGTGAACTTGGGCAGAAAAAGACAAATTGATGCATTAAGCCTGTTCGGGGTCAGTCTTGTGACTTTGAATCAACAGTAAAGAGATTATCCATTTATAACTGGAATCGAGGTGACCTTGTTGATCACATCACTGCAATCAAAACAAGGTCCCAATCATTGAGGTAAGAATGGGCCCATTGAAATCGGGGACCCTGTCAGTACATTACTGGACCATATTCCTGTCTTTGGGTGCAGATGATGAATTAACTGGATTCTTTTGTTTTGATTTTCTGAACTTGCAATGTTGTTTTGTAACACACTGAAAGGATGATTTATGAAGCCGATCACGATTCAGCTTCCGGCGGGGGAAAGAGAGCGGTCGCGTGTGGAGGACTCCTGGGGGGGAACACAGTTGCATCCCGGACTCCAAAACACACTCAAAGTGGAAGACCTGAGGTCTCGGGAGCGGGCGACAAGGAGGGAGAGGCCCCCCTTTCCAATGGCGACCACGAGGTGAGCGGCGGCACAAAGGGTGACTCCCGCCTCGACAGGAAACTCCTCTCTCTACCCGATGAGAAGGAAGGGGAAAGGAAGGGAACCAAACCAAACAAAAACAAGACCGGACAAAGAAACCCAAACCTGAAACCTGAGGCAGACCAGATCCGTCAACAGAAGAGGAGCGGGGGAAGGGAGAGCAATCGCAGGGTAAGGAACAGCAGTGTGGAGAGATAGAGACACAGATGGCTGGAGAGGAAAAATACCAAAGTGGAGGGATGGCGAGACGCAAGGAGCAGCACCAGCGAGGGGAAAGCGCAGGAGCGGAGGACGCGCAGGCAGGCAGCCCCACGAGCCGAAGCAAAGGTTTGGGAGAGCCTGGAAGGGAAAAAGGCTGGAGGACCAACAGCAGAGCGGGAGTAGGTCGCGCTGACCATCAATCCCCCTACACGGGGGTGGAGAAGCATGCTAAAAAGGGAGCTAAGCGCCATAAAGGAGGCGCTCAGGACGGAGCTCCACACAATGGTGAAGGAGGTGCTGGTGGAGACAACGGACAAAATGCAGCGACTAATGAAGGCCTGGGAAGGAAGGTGGAGGCGCAGGAGAGAACTATTCTGGAGTTGGAGAGGGCCGTTTCGGACCAGAGCGACAGGATGATAGCGCTGGAAACTGGTGAAAAGGTTGGTAATGTCCCAGGGGTGCCTAAGAGGAAAAGTGGAGGACCAGGAAAATAGGTCCAGACGGCAGAACGTTAGAATAGTGGGTCTGCCAGAGGGGTTAGTGGGCAGAGACCCAACAGGCTATATCGCCCCAAATACTGGGCAACTAGTGGGAAGGGAAGGATTTCCAAACCCCCCAGAAATAGACGGGTCGCACAGATGACTTTGACCCACGCCCAAAGCAGGGGAGCAGCCCAGAGCGATTATCGCAAAGCTGCACCTGTTCCAAGACCGGGAGAAAATCCTGAAGTGGGGCCCAGCAGCCACGATTGAGCACATGGGAAGGAAGAACATAAGGGTGTATCAGGACATTGGGGCGGACCTAGCCAAAAGAAGGGCTAAGTTCAACAGGGCAAAATCAGCACTCGACAAAGTGTTTCTACCAGAAAAGGAAGTGCGAACGTATCAACGTGGATGCGTGTTATCTCTCCCCATAACCCTCCTTTAGTCCCACTTGCTTTCCCAAGGTGCTCTGAGACTCCTCTGCATTCTCTCTGGACTTCAACCTGTTCCTCCCCTTTTTCTCCATTCACCTCCCTTGGGCTTTTTTATTTTCACAGTTAACTAGAAACAAATAATACTGGGATGGTATCGGGAGACAGTGGTGAGGAATCCAGAGTACTGCGCTAATACTCTGCAGACTTGACTTCAAACCCCACCATGGCAGCTGATGGAATTTAAATGTTAATAAATCTGGAACTCCAAAAATTAACCTTGGGTAATGGTAAACTTGAAATCATTGTTGATTGTCGTAAAATCCCATCTAGTTCACTAATGTCCTTTGGGGAAGAAAATCTGTTGTCCTTACTGCTCTGGCCTACATGTGACCCCAGACTCACAGCAATGTGGTTGACTCTTAACTACCCTCTGAAATCAAACCGTTATGAAGTCAAAAAGGAATAAAACTGGATGAACCATCCAACGTCGACCTAAGCACTGGAAATGACAATGGTAAGCCCAGCCCTGGACTGGAGAGTCCTCTTTACAGATGGAGACTTGTGCTTAGATTGGGAGAGTCATCCCATACACAGTTATAGCAACAAACAACTCACCAAATCATACCTTACAGACACCACCATTACCATTCCTCACTGGTGATATGATTGTTTACAATTGCCCTGGAAGTCCTCAACATCGACTCCAGACCCCATGAGGTCTCATGGCACCATGTCAAACATGGGCGAGGAATTCCAAAGAATCACAACTATGAGGGCACGGCGTCCACAGTACTGCCTCACAGCTCCAGGGACCCATGATCACTTCCGGCCTCAGGTGACTATTGTGTGGAGTTTGCACTTTCTCCCCATGTCTGCGTGGGTTTCGTCTGGTTGCTCCAGTTTCCTCCCACAGTTCAAAGATGTGCAGGTTAGGTGGATTGGTCATGCTAAATTGCCCCTTAGTGTCCCAAAGATTAGGAAGGGTTACTGAATTATGGAGATAAGGTGGCGGTGTGAGCTTAAGTAGGGTGCTCTTTCGAAGGGAATTCTATATGTATACTGTGGCTTCAAGGGCAGATCAGAGACTGGGAATCCTGCAGCAAGTAACTCAACTCCTGACTCCCCAATTCCTGACACACCAGCTACATAGCACAAGTCAGGAATGTGAAATGAAATGAAATGAAAATCGCTTATTGTCACAAGTAGGCTTCAAATGAAGTTACTGTGAAAATCCCCTAGTCGCTACGTTCCGCCGCCTGTTCGGGGAGGCTGGTACAGGAATTGAACCCGCACTGCTGGCCTGCCTTGGTCTGCTTTAAAAGCCAGCTATTTAGCCCTGTGCTAAACCAGCCCCGGTGATAGAATACTCTCCATTTCCCTGGATGAGTGCAACTTCAACAACACTTAAGAAGTTAGACACCATCCAGGGCAAAGCCGCCCACCTGATTGATACCCTATCCACCACTTTCACCGCTCCCTCCCTCCACCACTGATGCAGAGTGGCAGCAGTGTGTACCTTCTACACGATGCACTGCAGGAACTCACCAAGTTTCCTTTGACAGCACCTTCCAAACTTGTGACCTCTATCACCTAGACGGTAAAGGCAGCAGACACACGAGAACACCACTACCGTCAAATTCTCCGACAAGCCACATAACTATATCATTGTTCCTTCACTGTTGATGGGACAAAACACTGGAACTTCCTCCCTCACAGCACTGTGGATGTTTCATGGCACATGGACCACAGCAGCTCAGGAAGGTAGCTCACCACCACCATCTCGAGATGAGCAATGAGTGCCCACATCCCATGTGCGAGGTTTGTTAAACAATGGAAAAACTTAGAACAGTTATGAGCTGTTACATTATAGTGCAATGTGTTAAGGTGCCTATTAAGAGAATGAAGTTTCAAATTGATAAGGACAGTGGATTTGTACAAAACCTAGCCTGAATTATTTATGCATGCGTTGGCACTCATGGCAAAATGGTTTCTCTGTGAATTTACCAGTGGTTACAAGCTTGGTGTTTATACAACTAAGTCTCTGGGTTCGGAGAAAGCATTGTACTGAGTTAGCAACGTGACACAAGCTCTTCATGGTGGTTAGAAAAATCAGTGCTTGTTATCATGCGACTAGAATGGCATAATGAATTAGTTTGCTAGGAAAAAGACTGCTCTGTGCTTCCAAACTGATGATAGATTGGCAGAAATGGATGGTATTGATACTAAATTCCAAAAATTTCTCTGATCTTGTTCTGACCTTGGGAGCAGTCCCAGAATTGCCAGCTTGGTTGGAGTTGCACTTCTGAGGCTGGGTAATAAGATTTACTCTTGGAATTCCAAAGTTACTTCTTATGATACTTGAAGAAAATAGCCACTGAGTTCCAAACGTGACACCTCAAACATTAATATCATCATACAATGGGCCAAATTACATCATCTTCAATTGCGTGATTCTGTGATATAAATGCATATCTTTACTTGCAAAGAAGAGCTCTAAAGCTTCTAAACTGTTTGACTACAAATAAAAATAATTTAATCAACTGACATTTTGTTGGAACCGCTGCCTTAAATAAATTAGACAAGTTTTCTCTTTTCACTGTGTGAAGAGAATATGGCCTTGAGATGTATCTTCAAATGTCCATGGGGTTTTCTGTGTAAGAATCTTTGCTTGATTCTCTGCCAGCACTGCTTTTCTTTTAGAAAATACAATTTGGCCTGTAATTTTAATTCCCATAAAAAGGGTGAACTGAATCAGTTGTGGTAAAACAGCAATGCCTCCGATAATTACAATGTCAGATAACACAAAAATGATTCCATTGAATACTGAAAAGTTAAATACATAATTTCTGGAATTTAGCACCACCGTCACCTGTTTAGTGTACAATTGAATTCACATTATGATCAAAGCAGCTTTTTCTGAATTAATTGCTCATCAAAAGAAATCTGCCTTTTCTTATAATCTGACCGTTTCCAATCTTTCATTTTGAACTTGTGGTTTTAAAACTGTTTAGATGTGTTGCATCCTTTGAAATCGTATGAGTATGCAATAAGTAATATCACTGGAGCCCAGTCTTTATACATGATAAATCTTTTTTTCTAGAGACGCACATTACACATCGTGCACCTCAAAATCCAACCAATTCAAAATTAAAATACCGTGGATACTGGAAATCTGAAATAAAAACAGAAAATACTTGAAATATTCAGCACATCAGGCAGAATCTGTGGCGAAAGAAACAATTAAATGTTTCTAGCTATTAATCTTTCATCAGAATATCAGATCCAACTATCTGGTTTCAACCTATTCCAAATATATATTTCCGGGTGAATCCCCAATTAATCTCTATAAACATTTAAACTGCTAATCATTGGGAGAGATTTGCCTCTAAATGTATCCATCCATGCACAGTTCTCATTGAAACAAACACTTTCATACAGGCAGAAACTAAGCATTGTAAATTAGGCTTATTAGAGTGACCAGATTTTCAAAGGGCCAACGAGGACATATTGTAAAGTCTTGGTAAGATGGGGCTCCATGGTGAGCCCCCTCCTCCAAGTTGGATCAAAAGAAGACGTCTGGGGAGAGGCCGTTGCAAGTAGATCATGTGATGACCTCTCCCAGAATATACCCAGCCAAAGTTGGCAACTCTTATCACGATGCCCAAAAATTGAAACCAACAGTTATGAACCGAAGGCTTGTTTCAATGATATGTCTGCCCATTTTCTTACAAGAAAACGAAACCAAGACTTTGTTGCAAGATCCCAGAATCCTCAATTCCACTATAGCTTTACCGTGCAACGCGCAATGTTAAGACCAGCCTTGTTTTTTATGCACGACAGATTCCAATAACAGACTTTTTCAGCCAGAAGCTGAATTTTGAACTACTGAACATGCCTCAAGATTTTGTTTGCACCTAGAGTTGGAACCAGGAAAGCATGCCATCTTTCAATGAGAAGCTTGATTGAACATGCTAGGGCTCAGATGAACTTGCTTGCCACCATCTTCAGCACCATCTGGTGGTTTACCAATGGACAGCATCCAACCTTTTTTGGGAATAGCTTGCGGTTGGTGGGATCAATTGTCATCATCCAGAGACTGATTTCTACCCCATGGCTTCCCATAAAGTACCCCGGGGACTCCCAGTGAAGTACGACCAGCAACTCATAAACTTTCCAAATGCCCATTAAGCGCCTTGTCTATCAGCTGCAATAGAATTGTACTCGAACACAATCTGTAACCTCATGGCCTGGCATATCCTCCACCAAGCCAGGGCTTAACCCTTGTTCAATAAAGAGTGCAGGAGCACATGACCAGAGCAGCACCAAACATAACTAGAAATGAGGTGTCATTCTGTTGAAGCTACCACACAGGACTGCTTGCCTATACAGTACTGTATCTTTGGGGGGGTATTTGTGTTGGTAGTTGATATGATGTTTACTGTGTGTTCATAAAATGTTAATTGAATTCATAGAATAAACATTGTTTTGTTTAAAAATACTGAAGATCTCTGTTGCATAACACCTGGAAATTGGGGCCCTTGTGCTTCTCATAACGAAAATCTATTAAAAGTTGTGGGTCAGGTGAACTCCATGATATACTTTAGTCTTCTCTAAACCCTGGCCCTAAATCCTATAACAGAAATCTAAAATGGCCAATGTCCGCCCCATCGGTCTACTCTCATCATCAATAAAGTGATCATCTCAGTTCCAGCACACCACTGCATGAGTTCCTCAGGGTTGTCTCCTCGGCCCAGCTTTCTTCTGCTTCATCATAAGGTCGGAAGTGGGAATACTCGCTGAAGATGGCACAGTGTCCAGTTCCATTTGGAACTCCTCAGATATTCAAGCAGTCCATGTCCAAGTGCAATAAGACCTGGAAAATATTCAGATTTGGACTGAGAAATCGCAAGTAACATTTGCGCCACACAAGTGCCAGACAGTGACCATCTCCAGTAACTCCAGAGACTCTAACCATTGACCCTTGACATTCAAATGACTGCTGAAGCCCCCACAAGGCAAAGTCAGGAGTGTGATGGTTTAGCTCAGTTGGCTAGATAGCTGGATTCATGATGCAGATCGAGGCCAGCAGCGTGGGTTCAATTCCTCAACTGGCTACGGTGTCATGGTAGCACAGTGGTTAGCACTATTGTTTCACAGCACCAGAGGATCTGGGTTCGATTCCGGGCTTGGGTCACTACCTGTGCGGAGTCTGGCTGTTCTCCCCACATCTGTGTAGGTTTGCTCTGGTTTCCTCCCACAAATCCCAAAAGACTTGCTTGTTAGGTGAATTGGACGTTCTGAATTCTCCCTCGGTGTATCCGAACAGGCGCTATAGTGTGGCGACTAGAGGATTGTCACTAAATTTATTTCCGTGTAATGTAAGCCTAATAATGGTTATTATATTCATGAAGGCCTGCCTTCTCAACCCATCTCCTCGCCTGAGATGTGGTTAAATCATCTCAAAGGGAAGAGCAACCTGTGGTCATCTGCGTCTATGACTACTTTACCTGTACAACCTTTTTAAAACCAGCTCCATTACCCCAATTTATTTCACAAACCCAGCCTCCTGTTAGTAATTTTTTTTCAGAGCTAATTTTACGTCAAACATTGAGAGCAATTTTCATACAGTTTGGTTGAAGGCAAATTTGGATTGGATTGGATTGGATTTGTTTATTGTCACGTGTAGAGAGGTACAGTGAAAAATATTTTTCTGAAAGCAGCTCAACAGATCATTCAGTACATGGGAAGGAAAGGGAATTAAACAAAATTCAAGAAAATACATAATATGACAACACAAGATATACAATGTAACTACATAAGCATTGGCATCGGATGAAGCATACAGGGTGTAGTGTTCCAAACCAGAAACTCCATTAGGAAACGCCTTGGAATCCCTGATTAGCCAATTGGAGTGTCCTGGCGGAATGACCAATTAGAGCTCAAGAATGTCACAGGCAAGTTCATTTGAGATAAAAGCAAATTACTGCAGATGCTAGAATCTGAAACAAAACCAGAAAATATTGGACAGTCTCAGCAAGTCTGACAGCATATGTGGAAAGAGAAAGAGAAGGGAGTTAACGTTTCGAGCCTGGATGGCTCTTTGTCAAACCCCTTGCACATGTGAGCTCTGGCATATTCATGGAACATACAGTGCAGAAGGAGGCCATTCGGCCCATCATGTCTGCACTGACCCACTTAAGTCCTCACTTCCACCCTATCCCCGTAATCCAATAACCCCTCCTAACCTTTTTTGGACACTAAGAGCAATTTAGCATGGCCAATCCACCTCTTTGCACTTTGGACTGTGGGAGGAAACCCACACAGACACGGGGAGAAGGTGCAGACTCCGCACCAAGCCACTGAAAAGCTGTCCCATTGAGAATCCATTTGGGGGATTAAAATCAGACCCCGCTCTGCATGCCAGTGAGAAGGAATTCGGCGCACGTGTCAGGTCACCGCCACTTAACGGTTGGCGGGTGGAATACTTAGTGATTCCCCAGGTGTAGCACAGTGGGTTTTTTTTGTTTTGTTTCTGAATGGCGTGGGGAAAGAAATTCAGAAAATTACCTCTTCAACATTGAGAAAGGGACTGGTAAAAGGAGATTTAGTGCACATCTCTGCTTTTAGGAAAAAAGGGACAACGGGGTACTTTTGTTTATTTGTGCTAGAGACCATGATAAATGGGGGTTGTTAAATTTAAATCAATTTAAATATTTAAGTCAATGGGCTTTTTAAATGGAACTAATATTTCTCTAGTGTGATGAATATAAAAATTATATTTTATATTTTTTAAGTAATTCTATCAAAACCTGGGTTAAGAGGCATACGCATTATGTCTGCTAAAGCTGTGACTAAGAAGTCATAAAAATGAGGTAATCATTGGTTTTGCAGGTGAAGTGTCTTGCCAATAGATTTGTGAACCGTTTACTTGTTTACAACTATTGAGCAAATGGAATATTTATATTTTACAACTAGCGAACAAATGGAATATTTATGTTTAAAGGACAGTGTAGATCATTTGGGGTGTCGGTAATTTATGAGGGGTATTGTGTTTGGTCCTGACTGAGCAGCTCATGGGACATCTTGTGGGAAGAGATGTAAGAAGGCCTTATTAATCATTGAGGAGATGACTGAACATTTGGAAAGACAATAGTGCAATCCACCATTGTCAGCATGGTTTTATGAAGGATAAGTCATGCTTGTCAAACTTGCATGAGTTCTTTGAGGATGTTACCAGCAATGTGGATAATGGGAACCTGTGGATGTGGTATATCTAGACTTTCAGAAGGCATTTGACAAGATGCCACATAAAAGACTGATCCAGAAGCTGAGATCTCAGGGATTTTTTTGGGGGGGGGGGGGGGGGGAAGAGTACAAATTGGATTGAGAACTAGCTGACTGACAGAAAGCAGAGGGTTGGGATAAATGGGTCCTTCTCTGGCTGGTGAACTGTAACTAGCGGGGTGCCGCAGGAATCAGTCCTTGGACCTGTTTACAATCTATATAAATCTGCAAGCAGGGACAGAGTGTAACATAGCATGATACTAAATGATGATACTAAAATAGGTGGGAAAAAAGGCAGTGAAGAGGAGATAAAAATTTTACAGATGGGTATTCATAGGCTAGGAGATTGGGACAAAATTTTGGAGGACAGAGTGTAATGTAGATAAGTGTTTTGGCGGACAGAGGGATCTGGGTGTCTTTGTTCATGAATCACAGCAAATCCGAATGCAAGTACAGTATTTAATAAAAAAGGCAAATGGAATTTTAGCATTTATTGCAAAAGGACTGGAGTATAAAAGTAGTGAAGTGTTGCAATTGTATAGGATGTTGGTGAGACCACATCTGGAATATTGTGTCAGTTTAGGTCTTATTTGAGGAAGGATGTGGCATTGGAGGCAGTTCAGAGGAGGTTCACCAGATTGATTCTGGGGCTGATAGGATTGACGAATGAGGAGAGATTGAACAGTATAAGCTTATACTTGCTGGAGTTTAGAAGAATGAGACTTGATCTGATATACGAATATAAAATACTAAAATTGATAAAGTCAACAAAGATCAATTTTTAAAAATTTTTAATGGGACATGAGCGTTGCTGGCTGGACCTGCATTTATTGCTCATCCCTAATTGTCATTGACGGGGCAGTTAAAAGACTCTACTCATATCTGTGACCTCTTGTTCTAGATTGCCCCACAAGGGGGAACATTTATGAGGAGGCGGTGGCATAGTGGTTTTGTCACTGGACTATTAATTCAAAGACTCTGGATAATGCTCTGGGGACCAGGGTTTGAATCCCATCACGGCAGTTGGTTAAATTTTAATTTAATAAAAATCTGGAATTAAAAGTCTAACAATGGCCACACGGCTGTATATCTGGAGTCACATGTAGGCCAGACTAGGTAGGGATAGCAGATTTCCTTCCCTAAAGGACATTAGTGAACTAGATGGGTTTTTACAACAATTGAGAATGATTTCATGGTCATCATTAGACTTTTAGACAGTTCGCCTGCCCATGGACAGTCTTTGGATTTCATGGGGGTTTGGATGCCAGTTTCTTCTTGTGGTTTCGCTTTCCCCTTCTTATTTCTTTTATCGGTTCCTCTGGTTTTCTTCTTTCTGCCTGTTTCTCGCCTGATTGTTGAGCTCATGTTGGTCATCCTGATCTGCTTTGTTTTGAACTTCAGTTCTTATGTCATCCTGGGAGCTCAACGAGTTGTCCTACTTTTCCTTCTTGTACAAATAAACACTGTTGGTACCTGAAGTATTTCATTTCCAATTGGGACTTTAGTTCTCTGCAGTTCAAGAAAGGGAATAGGTATAACCCTGGGAATTATAGGCTGGTTAGTCTCACTTCGGTCCTGGGTAAATTATTGGAAAGGGTCCTGAGGGATAAGATTTATGATCATTTGGAAAGATACAGCTTAATCCAGGATAGTCAGCACGGATTTGTGAGGGGTAAGTCTTGCCTCACAAGTTTGATTGTATTCTTTGAGGAGGTAACTAAGTACATAGATGAATGTAGAGCAGTTGATAGATCATAGAATTTACAGTGCAGAAGGAGGCCATTTGGCCCATCGAATCTGCACCGGCTCTTGGAAAGTGCACCTCACCCAAGGTCAACACCTCCACCGTATCCCCACAACCCAGCAACCCCACCCAACACCAAGGGAAATTTTAGACACTAAGGGCAATTTATCATGGCCAATCCACCCAACCTGCACATCTTTGGACTTTTTGTTGTGACTCCAGATATACAGCAATGTGGCCATTGTTAGACTTTTAATTCCAGATTTTTATTAAATTAAAATTTAACCAACTGCCGTGATGGGATTTGAACCCTGGTCCCCAGAGCATTACCCCGAGTCTCTGAATTAATAGTCCAGTGACAATGCCACTATGCCACCGCCTCCTCATAGACATTGGACAATTGTTGTAAAAACCCATTGTATACATGGATTTTAGTAAGGCGTTTGATAAGGTGCCCCATGATCCCCAAAAGTAAGGAGGCATGGCATTGAGGGAAATTTGGCCGATTGGATCAGTAACTGGCTATCACATAGAAGACAGAGGGTGGTGGTAGATGGTAAATTTTCATCCTGGAGCCCAGTCACCAGCGGTGTACCACAGGGATCAGTGCTGGGTCCTCTGCTGTTTGTGATTTTTGTCAATGACTTGGATGATGGAGTTGGAGGTTGGGTTAGTAAATTTGCTGATGACACCAAGATTGGTGGAGTAGTGGATAATATGGAGGGCTGTTGTAGGCTGCAAAGAGACATTGATAGGATGCAGAGCTGGGCTGAAAAGTGGCAGCTGGTGTTTAACCCTGACAAGTGTGAGGTGATTAATTTTGGTAGGACAAATTTGAATGCGGATTACAGGGTTAACGGCAGGGTTCTGAAGAATGTGGAGGAGCAGAGAGATCTGAGTTGATGTCAATAGATCTCTGAAAGTTGCCACCCAAGTGGATAGAGCCATGAAGAAAGCCTGTAGTGTGTTAGAGTTTATTAACAGGGCGATTGAGATTAAGAGCCGTGAGGTTATGCTGCAACTGTACAAGACCTTGGTTAGACCACATTTGGAGTATTGTGTGCAGTTCTGGTCACCTCATTATAGGAAGGATGTTGAAGCATTGGAAAGGGTGAAAAGGAGATTTACAGGGATGCGGCCTGGATTGGAGGGTAGGTCTTATGAGGAAAGGTTGAGGGAGCTAGGGCTTTTCTCATTGGAGCAAAGGAGGATGAGAGGTGACTTAATTGAGGTGTATAAGATGATGAGGGGGATAGAGTGGACGTTCAACGACTTTTTCCTCGGGTGGATGTAGCTGTTACAAGGGGGCATAACTGTAAGGTCCATGGTGGAAGATATAGGAGGGATGTCAGAGGTAGGTTCTTTACTCAGAAAGTGGTTGGGGCGTGGATGCACTCCCAGATATTTTAATGGAGTCGGATACTTTAGGAACTTTCAAGCGGTTATTGGATAGGCATATGGAGTGTACTAGAATGATTGGGAGTAGGTTGTTTTGATCTTCGTTTCAGACTAGTTCGGCACAACATCGTGGGCCGAGGAGCCTGTACTGTGCTTTACAGTTCTATATTCTAACTTTTCAACTCCAGATGACACTTTGTCAAAGCTAAAAGACATAGAAAGTGGGAGATACTTATATTTGTAGGGTGAGGAAATGAAAGATGAGTCATAGCTATAGAAACCAAGGGAAAAAAGTGCTAATGGTAGTCCCCAGAGAGAATAAAAAGTGTGAATGGCCAAACAGCAGAGAAACTAAAATCAGAGGGTAAGCTGTGACAGATATAGATGTGGGGGGGAGGCGGAACATGTGTGGGAGAGAGGTAAAATGAGAAGAAGGGGGAAGCAAAGGGGAGAAAATGTAATTAAAGGGGGGGGGTAAGATGAGGGGGAAAAGTGTGGGGAAAAATATATATAAAGAAGTAAAAGGTAAAAGACAGTTAAAATGAAATGGAATGAACATGAAGGGGTCGAGGTGGGGTAGAGCTAATCACCTGAAGTTGTTGAATTTGATTTTGAGGTCGGAAGGCTGTAGCATGCCTAACCGGAAGGTGAGATGCTGTTCCTCCAGTTTGCGTTGAGCTTCACTGGAACTTTGCCACAGACCAAGGACAGACATGTGGGCCTGGGATCAGGGTTTTGTGTTAAAATAGCAAGTGTTATGGGCCAGGGTTTAGGGAACCCCAAAGTGTAGCATGGAGTTCACCTGACCCACAACTTTTATGAGATTGTGGTATGGGGAGCACACGGCCAACTCTACAGGTGTGGTAGAGCAGAAATGGAAAAGTATTTTTTAAAGCAAAACTATGTTTATTCTATGAACTCCAGTTAACCTTTTTAAACATACAGTGAACATTTTAGCAACCATTAATTCAAATACAACCCCCAAAGAATGCAACACTAAGTAATCCTTTAAGCTTTCCTTTTCACATCCATAAGACTTAAAAACACCTTTTACCAGAAGCACATGAGGTTAAAGTCACTAACCTCTGTTATTAGTTTTAAATCACCAGGATCGATTTACAGTCTTTAGATTACAGAGAGAGATTCATACACCTTCTGGCTGTGACTGCAGCTATCCAGCTCTGAAAACGAAACTGAAACACACACTGCAGCAAACAGCCTAAAACAAAAGTAAAAAGCTGACAGACAGCCTAGCTCCACCCGCTCTCTGACATCACTGCAGTGATAAACACCCATTTCTTAAAGATACACTCACATGACAAAGGCAACGGCAAGGCCAGGGTCCTGAATGCACACAGACCGAAGGTTCCCAGCAAAGCGATCACCCAGTCTACGTTTGTTCTCTCCGATATAGAGGAGACCACATTGGGAGCAGCACATACAATAGACCAAATTGAATGATGTGCAAATGAAACACTGCTTAACCTGGAATGAGTATTTTGGGTCTGGGATGTTAAGCATGGAGGAGGTAAAGGGGCAGGTGTTACACCTTCTGCGATTGGATGGGAAGGCACCATGGGAGAGGTGTTTGGTATGGTGGAAGAGTGGACTGGATTATCCCGAAGGGAACGGTCACTGCGGAATGCTGACAGGGAGTGAAGGAAAGATGTGTTTGGTGGTGGCATCATGCTGGAGTTGGCGAAAATGGCGGGGGTTATGCTTTGCCTGCGGAGGCTGGTGGGGTGAAATGTGAGAACAAGGGGGACTCTATCCTTGCTCTGGGAGGGAGGGGGGCGAGGATAGTGGCGTGTGAGATGGACCGCATGCTGTTGAGGGCCCTGTCAACAACTGTAGGTGGGAAACTACGGTTGAGGAAGAAGGAAACATTTTCAAAGCACTACTTTAGAAAGTGCCATCATCGGAACAAATGAGACGGTGGCGAAGAAGCGGAGAGAAGGGGATGGAGTCCTTGCAGGATGTAGGGTGCGAAGAGCTGTAGTCCAGATAGCTGTGGGAGTCAGTGGGCTTTTAATGGATATAAGCGGCCTTTTAGTTTTGATAAAGGTTCACCTAGACTCAAAACATTGGCTCTTTTCTCTCCTTACAAATGCTGCCAGACCTGCTGAGATTTTTCAACATTTTCTCTTTTGGAACTCCGTAACATATTCCATCTACGTAGGACTCCATAACATACTCCCTTGACATCATGGCAACATTTGACGGAGTATGGCATCAAGGAGCCCTAGCTAAACTGGAGTCAATGGGAATCGGGGAAAATTTTCCGCTGGTTGGAGTCATACCTGGCACAAAGGAAGATGGTTGTGGTGGTTGGAGGTCAATCACCTCAGCTCCAGGACAACGCTGCAGGAGTTCCTCAGGGTTGTGTCCGAGACCCAACCATCTTCAGCTGCTTCATCAATGACCTGCCTTCCATCATAAGGTCAGAAGTTGGGATGTTTGTGGATGACTGCACAATGTTCAGCACCATTCACGACTCATCAGATAATGAAGCAGTCCATGTCCAAATGCAGAAAGATCTGAACAATATCCAGACATGGGCTGACAAGTGGCACGTTACATTCGTGCCACACAAATGCCAGGCAATGACCATCTCCAAGAGAGGATCTAACCATCATCCCTTGACATTCAATGGCATGAATCCCCCACATTCTGGGTGTTACCATTGATCAGAAACTGAACTGGATAGTCACATCAATATTGTGACTACCAGGGCAGGTCAAAGACTAGGAATCAGAGGGTGAGTAACTATTCTGACCCCCCGCCCCCTGGGCTCCCAAAAGCCTGTCCACCATCTACAAGGCACAAGCCAGAAGTGTATTGGAATACTCTCCACTTGCCTGGATGAGTGCCACTCCAACTACACTCCAGAAGCTTGACACCATCCAGGACAAAGCAGCTCGCTTGATTGCTCCTCCTTCCACAAACATTCAAATCCTGCACCACCGACTAACAGTGGCAGCCTTGTGTATGATCTACAAGATGCATTGCAGTAACTCACCAAGGTTCCTTAGACGGCACCTTCCAAACTCATGACAACTGTCCCTTTGAAGGACAAGAGCAGCAGATACCTCGGATCCCCATCGCCTGGAGGTACCCCTCCAAGTCACTCACAACCCCAACTTGGGAATATATCGCCATTCCTTCACTGTCGCTGGGGCAAAATCCTGGAACTCCCTCCCTAAAAGCATAGTGAGTGTTCCTACACCTGAAGGACTGCAGCGGTTCAAGAAAGCAACTCATGACCGCCTTGTGAATGGCAACTAGGGATGGGCAATAAATCTGGCCTAACCAGCAATGCCCGCATCCTGTAAATGAATACAAAAAAGCTGAGTATACATTCTATTGGGTCACAGTGGTTTATTTACATAAACCCAAATGAACAGTTATAAAACATTGAATTATACATTTCACTGTTCTCATACAAAGTAATAAAACCGTTACGAGCTTTCTGCCTGTCGACTTTAAAAAGACACTTTCTTATGCTGAACATGTTACACTTTCTAAACTGGCCTAACCTCTGCACTTGGCGTAGACTTAAAAGACAGAGCTTTTATATTGACCTTCTGGCAAAGGATGTTGACCTGAAATGTTAACTCTCCGCAGATGCTGTCATCGAGTATTTCCAGAATTTTAATGCTAATTTCAGATTTCCAGTATCTGTAGTATTTTGTTTAGGAGTTTTCCTGCTGGTAGAAAACTGAAAAAGTGGATTGTTTATTGGTATGATTGTATCCTGGGCAGCACGGTAGCACGTGAATAGCACTGTGGCTTCACAGCGCCAGGATCCCAGGTTCAATTCCCCACTGGGTCACTGCGGAGTCTGCATGTTCTCCCCGTGTTTGCGTCGGTTTCCTCCGGGTGCTCCAGTTTCCTTCCACAGTCCAAAGACATGCAAGTTAGGTGGATTGGCCATGATAAATTGCCCTTAGTGACCAAAAAGTTAGATGGGGTTATTGGGTTACGGGGATAGGGTGGAAGTGATGGCTTAAGTGGGTCGTAGCAGACTTGATGGGCCGAATGGCCTCCTTCTGCACTGTATGTTCTATATATCATTTCATCCTTTGAAAATACACTGAAACTTCATAGACACTTCATAGAATTTACAGTGCAGAAGGAGGCCATTCGGCCCATCAAGTCTGCACTTTGAAAGAGCACCCGTTATGTATTGCCAAATCCTGTAGCCCAATTATGCAATTAGCAAATTAGACTCCATATTACGTATTCCTTAAGAATTTTCACCTTGTGGAACCTGCTGCAGTCAGCTAATGTGGTGTGCCCGTGGGTTTGGTTGTTCTATGGCTGATTCCAGCAATAAAAAGTGTTAATAGTTCGCCACAGAGAAAAAAAAGTTATCCCAGTTACAATCTATAAAATTCCACAAATCACTGTCGTTTGAATGGCAGGCAATGTTTTTAATTGTGCAAGATATCTATTGTTAAGAGTTTGCATTATTGGATGTTTGATAAATTGCATTTTTAACCCACTGCAGTTGTTGAAAAATTGCAAAACTAACATTCTGATTTAGTACATTAACTGTTAAAAGTTCATGAGTAGAGACATTATGTACATGTGTAAAAATTAATTTAGTGAGATGAGAGATAATTAATCTCTTGCATTGATTGAAGGCATCTCAACAATCTTTAAAAAAATTGCAGGCTTTTAAATATTGTGTTCATTTAACAACAGATTTGTGGTTTCTGATTATGTCAGATATGAAGAAAGAAGCCTTGGCATGCTTAACCAATGCAGAATCTCGGGAATATGGAGCAACCAAGCATTCAATTAGATATGCTGCAGACTGCTAGTTCCATATTCCCCAGAGCTTCTGTTCTCTGTTTAACCTTAATGGTGTGACCACTTTTGAAGATGGTTACTTCCTCATGTGCTGAATACTTAGTTTCAATTCCACATAAGCTATGATTTAGGAATTGAGATTTGTATTTTTACTTTTGTAATTTAAAATATATTGTAAAATAACATTACTTGACCAAGTGCTTTTTGCTGCCTGAATTTCACTTTGGACTGCTGGTGTTTTTCTCCAGGTACATTAAAAAGAAGTCGTGCTATACCATTTGCTATTTTAAGATCTGAGTTGTCGAGGGATTGCAAGAGCTTATGAGGAAGTTCTGTTGCGAAAAAGAAAACCAGTGGCTAGAGGAGACTGCAGAACATAAGGAGCATCAAACAGGAAAAGACGGAAAAGGGAAGCTGGAATAGCAAGTGGGTAATCATGGTATGTTCTTTGATTTTTGTCACTTCTGACCTTGGTTTATGTAAAAAATTAGCAAGCAGTCTAATGGATGCAATCGGAACAGCTCAGTGAAACAAAAATCTATTTGGTGGCTTGATATTTACTACATTGGTACTACCATTCCATATACAGGGTGTACTGTTCTTGATTTATTTCCAAGGTCTTTAAACCACAAAATGAAGCCTCAAGAGTCTGCAGCATATGAATTATTAATTGTAAAGTGGATGTTCATAAATTACACACTCTAATGAAACTGGCGTTAACATGCTGCTGTAAGATGCCAAATGACCTTGGACTCTGCTGCATAGCTAAAATTTTAGGTGCTTGTCATTGTCCTCTGTAGCAGAATCATTGCAGTGAGTGAATCCGGATACTTGGACAGATGCATCAGCTAGCTTGGCTATTGTTAGGTAAACAGATGCTGCATGTCGGCACTATTTAATTTTCTGTTCAAATTATTGTACAACTGATTACATGATGAAGTTGAAAAGCACTGCTGAAACTTAAGGGAAATATTATTGTAAATAGCTACTAGTATTGTTGAGAAAAGAGACATGCTGTTGAAGCTTTTTGTCTTGCACTCATCAGCACAGAATTCACAAGAATACCTATTGTAAAGCCAACAACAATTTATACTGCGCGATAAGTGATTGCGAATTGGTTGGCATGAAGGACTTCGGTTGCGATGTTGCCATGAAGAATGCACCAGGGAGCAGTTATTGCCAAGACTTTATTTAAATTCAAACTAGACAGTTGGCTCTAATCAGGCAAGACATTGCCATGGGGAATGAACCAGGGCATGGCTGTATCCCAAACTCTTATTTCATTGAATAAGGCGCATTGCATGGACATGATCCTTCTGCCTGCAAAGGACAAGGCCATGTGCGTGAATATATGTAGCTTCATGCTTCTGATATGCGTAAATGAGTCACAATGCCAGCCCGACTGATGATCTTGAAATAATTGTCGGTGTACTTTTTAGCACAATTCAAAATGTTTAGCAAGTGTTTTGCAATCACAGAATCACGTCTAATGTTGGACATTATGTTTTGAGTTTTGCAAGCACAGGCTGGTTGGGTACAGTCAGTACTTTGCCTATTGCGAACAGCCAAAGGGAAATGCTGTTTGATATGATCCAGTCATTGGGACGTGCAACCTATATAACTGGCATCACACCAGGAATTGAAATTCATTTACGACATTTATCATTTACGTGACAAGGAGAACATCTTTTTGGCTTGAAAGCAGAATCCCTTTGCAACACCTTAAGTAACCTGAAGTAGATGGGTAATTTTTCAGGAACGTAATTGGTGGCCTGATGCCCGTTCACGAGTTTGCGCAATATACAAGTAATATTAAGATCAGTGTAGCCGTTATCCTGCAGGATGGATTCGATGCGCCCTATTTCGGTATCAAGCTTTTTTGAAATAATGAATAATATTTTCAAGGTAAAAGTTACTGTAAGGAAATAACGGAAAATGCAGATAAATCTAGAGGTTCCAAAATTGTATTTTGTTTATTTGGTACAGCAGTGCCCACGGGACAGAATGAAGAAACACAATAAAACTGGGAAAAACAAAACCAGAAAGGGTAATGAAATATGATTAACCAGAGTATTAATGGGTTGGGCAATATAACATCATCTTCCTTAAGACCTTGCTGACAATTCTAGCAGATAGTTAAGACGATGGATAATTGTGAATTCAAAAAATTGCAGCTTCATTTAACATCTGCATATGGAATTCTGGACATGAAAAGATGGTGCAGGCCTCTTCATGAGGTTCCAAAAAACCCAGTTGGTTGTCTGGCAATCCTGGTTTGGTAATCCAAACTGTTTGCTGTCGACCTGTCACATGAAAGTTGTCCAGTGTTCTCTCAGCATTTCTGCTCTTTGCACCAAATATTATTTTTCCTCTAGGAGTGCTTCTTTCCCACTAGCCCAGTAAAGCCATAATGAGGTGTGAGACCAAGCCCTGAAGACCATGAAGGTTCCATAATCTATCGCTAGTCTTCACTGAATCAGCCCCCCACATTGTGAACAGTGGATAAGAGTCAATCCCTCATTCGGCTTCAATGACCTTGGTTACAGAAATAAAACATTTGGGTTTCTGCTCCCAAACACAATCCATGTTTTTGCTATGTATGTACACTCATCTCTCCATGATGGAGAGGCTTAAGTACTCTGATAATCCTTTGAACAATGTCGCCAGGAGCTCTATTCCCCTGGTAGAGCCATCCATGGTGGCAAGGTTGTGTCAAGGTGTCAGACAAAATATGGTCCAAAAAACCCTCAAGGTAGAATAGGGAAAGGAAGACTATGCATTGCTCCCGGTGTAAAGTTGGAAGAATGCTGCAGCAGCATGGTGATTCTGGTCACAGTGACTCGGGGTGTCACCAATATCTTACCACCAACCTATCAATATTGTGTAGATAGTGATGTTGCCCCAAGGTTCCCACATCAAAGGCTCATTTGCAAAATCTTATGGCAGTGGAGAATTGGTGATGAGGGCAGGGTGTGAACCTCTAAGTACCTTGTCAAGAATCATTTCACAGGTGTCAGATGCATGTAAGTCATTGGACATCTTGTTGGGACAGAAGTGCCTTTGCCTCTCCTCAACCCAAATGGGGAAGGAGCTCGGAAAGATGTCCTGCAAATAGGCTGTCCCGTTTTCTCCTGGCTGGAGAACCACACCCTGAGAATCAAAATCTTGGTGATCAAAGAACGTAAACTTTAAATTTTGCAACTTGGAATGTTGGAAACACTTGTGGATAGTCTTGAGAGTGACCATCCAGCAAGATTTGCAATCGTATCATGTGAGCTCTTAAGACTCCAAATTGACATCACTGACCTCAGTGAGACCCATCTTCCTGGGAAGGGGCAGCTGGAGGAGCAAGCAGGTGGTTACACCTCCAACTGAAAAGGAAAGGCAGACAGCAACCCTCGTCTCCGTGGAGTTAGTTTTGCTATCTGGAATAAGGTCTGGGATGCACTGCAGTGCCAGAACATTCCAATTGTATAAATAAAAGGCTGAAAGACACTTCACCTATAGCTCAGCCGTAATCAATATGGCACCGTCCTCCATTTATAGAACATAGAACAGTACAGCACAGAACAGGCCCTTCGGCCCTCGATGTTGTGCCGAGCAATGCTCACCCCATTAACCCACGTAACCCGTATACCCGTAACCCAACAATCCCCCCATTAACCTTACACTACGGGCAATTTAGCATGGCCAATCCACCTAACCCGCACATCTTTGGACTGTGGGAGGAAACCGGAGCACCCGGAGGAAACCCACGCACACACGGGGAGGACGTGCAGACTCCACACAGACAGTGACCCAGCCGGGAATCGAACCTGGGACCCTGGAGCTGTGAAGCATTGATGCTAACCACCATGCTACCGTGAGGCCCCATTGACTCTGATAAGGGCACATTCTATTCTGACCTTCATGAAGCCCTCACCCGCATCCCAAATAAAGAAAAGATCATCTGTCTGAGTAGCTTTAATAAGTTCATATGGTATAGGAGCAGAATTAGGTCATTTGGCCCATCGACTCTGCTCCGCCGTTCGGTCATGGCTGATCTCATCCTGGCCGTAACTCCACCCTCCTGCTGGTTCTCTGTAACCCCTCAACCCATTACCAATTAAAAATCTGTCCCAACTCTTCCTTAAATTTACTCGCTGTCCCACTCTGGGGTAGCGAATTCCACAGATTCACAACTCCTTGGGAGAATTAGTTTCTTCTCAACTCTCTATATGCTACCTCTTACCCTAAAACTATGACCCTTCATTCTAGAATGCCCCACAAGAACAAGCATCCGCTGCACGTCTACTTTATCCATACCTTTTATCATCTTGTATACCTCAATTTAATCTCCCCTTGTTCTTCTAAACTCGAGACGGTATAGTCTTAAACTGGTCAATCTCTTTACATACGACAAACCCTCATCTCTGGAATCAACCTAGCAAACCTCCATTGACCTGCCTGTAATGCCAGTACATCTATCTTCAAAGAAGGGGACTAAAACTGTGCACAATATTACAGGTGTTGTCTCAAGGTGTTGCCTTGTATAGTTGCAACAACACTTCCTTATCTTAATACTCCAATCCTTTAGCTATAAATGCCAACATTTCATTCACTTTCTTATTATCGGTTGTGCCTGCATGTTAGTTTTCTGTGACTCGTCAACAAGGACCCCAGATCCCTCTACAACGGAGCAACCCAAAATCTCTCCCCATTTAGATCATTTGTCGTTCCATTTTTCCGACTAAAATGTTATTTTAATGCTATCCATGTTAAACTTCATCTGCCATGTTTTGGCCCACTCTCCTGACCTATCGATATCCATTTGTACGGTTCTTATTTCCTCATTGCAACTTACTGTCGTACCTGTTTTTGAGTTGTCAGCAAGGGGCTGGTTTAGCTCACTGGGCCAAATTGCTGGCTTTTAAAGCAGACCAAGTAGGCCAGCAGCACGGTTCGGTTCCCGTACCAGCCTCCCTGGACAGGCGCCGGAATGTGGCGACTAGGGGCTTTTCACAGTAACTTAATTGAAGCCTACTCGTGACAATAAGCAATTTTCATTTCCAATTGGGCTGCAGAGCCTTCTATCCCTGTATCCAAGTCATTAATATAGATTGTAAATAGCTGGGGCCCAAGGACAGAACCCTGTGGCACTCGACTAGTTCCATCTTGCCATCCAGAAAAAGACCCATTTATCCCAACTCTCTGTCTTCTGTCCGCCAGCCAGTCTTCTATCCAGGCTAATAAATTACCCCTAATCCCACGTGATCTAACCTTGTGAATTAACCTCCTGTACGGCACCTTATCAAATGCCTTCCGGAATTCCAGATTTACGATATCTACAGGATGCCCATCATCCACTTTGCTTGTTATATCTTCAAAGAATGCCAGTGTTGATTGTGACTCTTGATGTCCGGAGAGGAGCCATTGCAAAAAAAAAGGGTGAGAAAAGCTTCGTGCTCTCACCAATGGATTTGGGAGGAAAAAGAACTTCTCCCCTGATTTCAGGAATGCAACAATTGTTACTATATCCAAGAGGGGGAAAGTCCTGACACGTGACCTCCTGAATCGCTTACTTCCTGTGGCTGAGGAAATCATCCTAAAGAAGGCTTTAGACCTCCAGAAGAACCTCTGATCTGATCTTTGTTGCCAGGAAAATCAGAGAAAAGTGTCTAGAGCAATATTAGGAAATCTTCAATGTGTTCATCGATCTGAACAAAGCATTTGCCTCAGTTAATCACGGGGCGTTGTGGATTATGCTCCAACAGTTTGGATGTCCAAAAAACTTCTTCACAATCCTGCAGCTGTTTCACAATGTGACAGCAACTGTTTTGAATAGAAGGAGATCTGAAACAAGCGTTTTCAAAATTTGGACCAGTGTAAAATAAGACTGCATGACTAATCCCTGTACTATTTGCAACTGTTTCTGGCGTATTAAATATTGCTAGATGGAAAACTCTTTAACTTCAGTCACCTTAGGGCAGCACATGGCACAATGGTTAGCACTGCTGCCTACGAGGCTGAGGACCCAGTTTTAAATCCTGACCCTGGATCACTCCATCTGGAGTTTGCACATTCTCCCCGTGTCTATGTGGGTTTCACCCCCACAACCCAAAGAAATGCAGATTGGGTGGATTGGCCACGCTAAATTGCCCCTTACTTGGAAAAAACATAATTGGGTACTCTAAATTTAAACAAAAAAATTTCAGTTGTTTCCATCCTAAATCTAAACTGACCACCAAAGACATACATGATTGACGTTTTGCAGCTGACTGCAGTGTTGTTGCCCACTCTGCATCAAATTTGAAAGCCACTCTTAATCTTTTCAGTTCTGAATACATGGATTTAAAACTCCTATATTTACCTACACCTGATAAGCCAAATATTCTACCATGCACGTTTGTTGATATGTTGAGCACTTCCCGTGCCTTGACAGCCGTGTCTCTCGAAGGTTGCCATTGACGAGATCCCGCATAAAATCAACTGTGCAAACTACGGCAGTGAGTGATTGACAACAAAGACCTCTGCAGGTCAACCAAAGACCTAGGCACAAAGCAGTTGTCCCCACACTTCTGTACTGCAGTGAGACCAGGACTGTGAATCAATAACACACTAGCACTAGAGAAATTCCACCAGCAATGCCTCTGCTGCTTCCTGCAGATTTAATGGGAGGACCACCAAACAAATGCTAGTGTCCTTGAAGCCAGCTCCACAAGCATACAGGGAAAATGCCTGCAAAATCTGCTACGATTGGACTGGAAACTGTCCAGATGGCCAAGAGGCGCCAGCTCCTGTTTTCTCAACTTTTTCCAACCGTCCGTGTTCTGGGGGCAAGAAAAGAAAATACTTCAAAGACATTCTGAAGCTCTCCTTTACGTTCGCTGCATTGACATAAATGACCAGGAGAAGCTTATTAACAGTCGTTCAAGATGAAGACAACTTGTTCCGCAAGCTTTGAGTCTAAACAATGATAAGACAAGAGTGGCGGCAAAGAAGGAAAGAAAAGGAAGAAAATCCTACCGTCCAGATTCCACTACCTCATCAGATATCCTGCCCAATGTGCATGATGTTCAGCGGGTTGAGGCTCTGCCTGTTCAGTCACATGAAAATCCATAGCAGAAACACGACTAGACATCACCCCTTGGATCAAGAGACAGCTGATGGTGACAGTATGCATCAGTTAACATGACGGTAGAGCTGAAGTCCAAGAAGTTCTGGCTTACTAATGGGTAATCACTTGGAAAATTTCTTCATGGATTATTTTCTGTAAAATTTTCAGCTGCATAGGAAGGGAATGATAGTTAAAATTGTGCATAGAAGGAAGAAGAATAATGCATAAATATACATGCCTTTTTATTTAAAAATGTTATGATCCAACTCATGAGTAGTGTGTAAATATGACATCTTAGAATGTAGTTCCAAATTTGAGATTGGCCTGGAGAAGAAAAGGACACTTCATGGTAACAAATGGCAAATATTTTAAAAGTACACTATAGGGAAAGTCCTTTACCACAGTGAACCTCTGCTATACAATTTCTTTGTTTAGCCCCTCTTGAGGGGTCAATATCACCACATATTGCAATGGACATTGTATTGCTGTAATATGTTAACATCTTTTAACTTTTGTTCAGCTGTTTTTTATTACATTTTTTACAAAATTACCAAACCTCCAAATAAAAACCCTTAATAAACACAAATCCCCAACACAACCTTCCAACGCGTGAAACAAACAAAAAAAGAAAAGAACCCCTCCCACCCAAACAGCTAACAGTGACCAAATCTCTGAAATACAATATAAACGGCTGGCATCTCCGGTAGAACCCTCCAATCGATCCGCTCACGGTGTATTTGACCTTCTCGAGTTGCAAGAACTCGCAACAAGTCTGTTAGCCATGCCGGCCGAAGCACTCTGCGGTGTCGCCAACCTCCAGCCCAGCAGGATACGCCTCTGTGCCACCAATGAGGCGAAGGCAAGATCATCTGCCCCCGCAACTGTCCGAAGCTCCGGCACATTTGAAGCCCCCAAAATAGCCACCAAAGGGCAGAGCTCTAGCTCAACATTTAAGATCAAAGTCATGATGTTGACAAAGGACCTCCCGAAACCCACCAGCATATAACAGGACCAAAACATGTGTGTGGGGACTCCTCGAGCACTGGTCGCATCTACCCTCCACCTCCTCAAAAAGCAATTCATTGTAGCCTTAGTGAGGTGCTCTAGAAACACTACCTTTAGCTGGGCACGGCTCAATCTCGCACACGACGACGTGACGTTAGCCCTCCATATCTCCTCCTCCACCCATTTAGTCTTCAACCCTTCCACTAAACTCAACTCTTCCCCTATGACTCCCCTCCTCTGACCCCGAAAAGGAGAGAATCCTGTCCAATAAGGATAATAACGTCACCATCGGGAAATCCGCACCTGGAAGTACCTAAACCTGTCTGAGCCGAATAGCCAAAAACAATGATGTCTTTGACATTTACTCAAACACCCTGAATACCTTCAACAATGTGTTCCATCTCTCTGTGGAAAATCTCTGACTGGGATTATGCCGAAGGGCATACAAAGAAAACAGTATCTACTAAATGGAGTATTGAACGTCCGATACTTTCTTCATCTAATTTGAGCTACCAGAACCCTTGTGAAGCATCAAGTTTGCTGAATTATGTCGCAGCAGACATTTCACTTGTGTCTCCTCTCGCTTAGGTTTTGGATAGTGTTACCTTTTTATATTTGCATTTAGATCTTTAGGATCCATGCATATCCTGAGATATTTAACACACACCATCGAATTGACCCAATCTGCCGGCTCTTCGATCTTTTTGATCACACCAAGACCTGTCGTTCAATGTGTGTATATTTTGGGCGGCTAGCTCACTGGCATGGCAAATCTTTTTTTTTTTGGAAAACATTTTATTGAGGCATTTATAATTTTAACATTTCAACATATTAACATTCTAAATAACAGAACGGTCCAAGACATGCAAAAACCCCACAGTTACACACCCAACTCCCGCCCCCTCCCTAACTTCTAGCTACCCATACCTTAGATTCCCCACCCTTATTCTTCACTGCCATCCCCCCCAACGAACCTTCCTTAAAGAAGTCGATGAACAGCTGCCACCTCCGAGCGAACCCCTGTATTGAACCCCTTCAGCCGAACTTAATCTTTTCTAGCCTGCTAGCCTGAGAAACCCTGCCACGTCACTGACCCACACCCCCGACTTTGGAGGCTCTGAGTCCCTCCATCACTCCAAATATTGCAATCTCTGGACTCGGAGTCACCCTCCCTTCCGGGACCACTGACATGACATCTGAGAATCCTTGCCAAAATCCCCTCCGCTTCAGATATGCCCAAAACATATGTACATGATTCGCCAGACTTCCACCACGCCGCCCACACCTGCCCTCCACATCCTCAAAAAACCTACTCATCTGGGCCACAGTCATATGAGCCCCGTGGACCACCTTGAACTGGATCAGGCTAAGCCTGGAACACGACGAGGATGCATTGACTCTTTTCAGGGCCTTCTCCCAGAACCTGACTTCCAACTCCCCTAACTCGTCCTCCCACTTCCACTTCACCTCACCGATTGGGAGCCCTTCCCACTCCACCAGTTCCTTATATATTTCCGAGACCACCCTCCTTCCCAGCCCCTGTTTTAGACATCACCTTATCCTGTAGTCCCCTGAGAGGGAGACAAGGGAAATTATGAACCTGCCTCTGCGCAGTCCCGTACCTGCAGGTACCAAAATCCCCGTTCGCATCCGGCAACTCAAAGCCCTCCTCTCGCCCCTCCAGGCTCGGGAACCCTCCTCAATGAAGAGATCTCCAAACCTCTCAATCCCTGCCCACTGCCACCTCCTAAAGCTCCCATCCAGCCTCCCCAGAGCGAACCGGTGATTTTTCCCTCCAGTCTCATGTGCTGCCTCCTTTGCCCCCACACTCTCAGGGCTGCCACTACTACTGGGCTTGTGTTCGAGCCGGCGCGAACGGCAGAGGTGCCGTTAACAGAGCCTCCAGACTTGTGCCCTTACAAGATGCCGCCTCCACTTGTCCCATACCACCCCCATCACCACTACCCACTTCCTAACCATTGAAATATTAGCAGCCACCGCTTGAGAAGGACCTTCTTCACCCTCTGGGCTTTCACAGCCCATATAAAACACGAGATCGCCGCGTTCACTTTCCTAAAAAATGCCTTGGGGATAAAGATTGTGAGTCACTGAAACACAAACAACAATCTCGGGAGGACTTTCATTTTTACAGTCTGTACCATCCCCGCCAATGACAGCGGGAGCACGTTGCCTTTCATTTGCTCAATCACCCTGCCCAAATTTAATTTATGAAGCTGCCACCAGTCCCTTGCCACTTGAATCCCCAGATACCGAAAACTCCATCCGACCACTTTGAACGACATCTCCCTCAGTCTCCTCTCCTGCCCCCTTGCCTGGATGGCGAAGACCTCGCTCTTGCTCATGTTTAGTTTGTAACCTGAGAACTGGCCAAATTCCTCCAGTATTCACATAATTCCTGCAATCCCCCCCCCCAACTGGGTCTGCTATATCCAGGAGCAAATCGTCCGCATAGAGTGAGACCCTATGCTCCAACCCCCTCTCACTATGCCCTGCCAAATGTTTGATGCCTCAGCGCCATTGCCAAAGGCTCTATGGCCAGGGCAAACAGTAGTGGAGAGAGTGGACACCCCTGCCTAGTCCCCTTGCACAGACTAAAATACTCAGACCGGACCCGATTGGTCCTTACATGCGCCACCGATGCCTGATATAGCAACCGGATCCAATCCACGAATCCCTGCCCGAAACCAAACCTTCCCAGGACGTCCCACAGGTACCTCCACTCCACTCGATCAAAGGTCTTCTCAGCATCCATGGCCACCACCTCGACCTTGTGATCATCTGCAGGCATCATTAACACATTTAGGAGCCGTCTAATATTGGACATCGGGTGTTGTCCCTTCACAAATCCTGTCTGGTCCTCCCCTATTACCGCTGCACACAATCTTTGTGTGGCCAAGATCTTTGCCAGCAATTTCCCATCCACATTCAGCATGGAGATCGGCCTTTCTGATCCACAACTCTCCAGATCCTTATCCTGTTTCAAAATAAGGGACATCGATGCCTGCGATAAAATTGGGGGGAGCACTCCCAGCTCCTTGGACTCATTAAAAGCCTTTAACAGGAGCGGCCCCAGCAACCAGAAAACCTTTTGGTATCCATCAGGTATCCATCGGGTCCCAGGGCCTTAGATCGATTGCATCGCCCCAAGCCCAGTTTGGGCTCCCAAGTCCTCCACCAACTCCTCATCTATCCTTGGGAACTCCAGCCCCCCGAGGAATTGCTCCTCCCCTGCCAGGGTTTCTGATTTATACAATCTGCTGTAGAACTCCTGAAACACATCATTTACCCCCGCCATATCCAAACCCCCCCCCCCCGTATCCTTTACTTTCCCAATCTCTCTCGCTGCCTCCTGTTTCCTCAGCTGATGCGCCAACATCCTGCTGGCTTTTTGCCAATATTCATATACTGCCCCCTTTACCACCCTCCGCCTTACCTGTGGACAGGATCCCAAATTCCAGCTGCAGTCTCTTGACACTCCTTCAAAAGCCTGTCATCCGGAGACTCCGCATACCTCCTATACATCTGTAACATTTCGCCTACGAGCCTGTCCAACTCTGCCCGCTCAGTCTTCTCATGTGCCAAGTTTGAGATGAGTTCCCCACCCGTTTATTGACCAGGATTGATACCCCCCCCTTGTTTTAAAGTTTCATCCCGCATGGAACACCTGCCCAATCCAACCCTTCCTCAACATCATCTGATTCCCTACCTTCAAATGAGTCTTCTGCAACATGGCCATGACTGCCTTCAGTTGCCTTAAGTGCTCAAACACACGGGCCCTTTTGACTGGCCCATTCAGTCCCCGAACATTCCACGTGACCAGCCTGGTCGGGGGAGGCCACCTCCCGCCAATCATCCATAACCTCTCTTCGGCCCAAGTCCCGCATCTCCCCTGGCCCGCCATCGGGCAACCACCGTCATCATCAACCTCCTGCTCCAATTTTAAAGTCTCTCTCTCTCTCTCTCCTCTCTCTCTCTCTCATCTCTCTATCTCTCTCTCCTCCTCTCTCTCTCTCATCTCTCTCTCTCTCTCTCTCTCTTCCTCTCTTCCTCTCTTCCCCCCCGACCCATCAGCAGTTCTAGTCCCTCCCTTCTCTCTCCTCCTCTCTCCTCTCTCTCTCTCCTCTCTCTCCTTCTCCTCTCCCCTCTCTCTCTCTCTCTCTTTCTCCCCCTCCCCCACCCCCCCCCCCCCCACCCCCCCCCCCCTTCCCCCCACCCCCCCCCCCCCCCCCCCCCCCCCCACCCCCCCCCCCCCCACAATTTGCTTCCGTGAACAGCCCTCCCAGGTAGCTGGTACAGTAGCACCCGCCCATGGCGCCTACCATCTTATCCCCACTGGTTTCCCTCTTAATGCAAACAGTCGAAACAAAGGCAAGAAGCAAAAACAAACAAAGAATCCCTCTCAAGGTCCGAAGTTTTACAAAACATAGTTCAGTTCTCCTCAGTCAAAATTCAACATCCTCCTTCTCCTGTCAGTCTATTCTCCTTCATAAAGTCCGCTGTTGCCTTCCGAACAAACCAAAGTACCACTCCCGGCTAACATAGGTCACCCATAGGCAGGCCAGATACAGTAGTCCAAACTGTATGCCCTTCTTGTATAGGACCGACTTGACCTTATCAAAGCTCGCCCTCCTCTTTGCGAGCTCTGCAGACCAAAGAGCATCTAGTTCTAGGCTAGTTGAATTTACTATAACAAAATGGGTTGGAAGCCAATACTAATAAATTGGAACAATCACAAACACAGCTAACCACGGTTAGTGTCACATCGTAAAACATGCCAGCCACCTAGTGGTCGGATGTCAAACATATTTATATGTACCATTGCGTATGCATATCACTACATCCCCTTTCCTTGAGATTTTGAACAAAACATATGTACATTATTTCAATAAATATATATGACATGCATAGCACAATAATTTATATAATGTACAGTTATATTGTCCAATTGCAGATTAAATCTTTCAGGTTTCTTTCTATGCCTTATTGATCTTAACCTCGGTAGATCTGATGTATCTGTTGACAGCATTTCTGTAGGTGCAACTGGTATGACCACATCACTGTTTGGAACTTCAGACTGTACAATGATATTTGATTCGACCTCTGGTTGTGTTGATTTTGAAGAATATAAGTTTTCATAGACATTGTCTGCTTCGATCATAGAATTTACAGTGCAGAAGGAGGCCATTTGGCCCACTGAATCTGCATCGGCTCTTGGAAAGACACCCCACTTAAGTCCTCACCTCCACCCTTTCCCTGTAAACCAGTAACCCCACCTAACCTAAGGGCAATTTAACATGGCCAATCCACCAAACCTGCACATCTTTGGACTGTGGGAGGAAACCGGAGCAGCCGGAGGAAACCCATGCAGACACTGGGAGAACCTGCAGACTCCGCACAGACAGTGACCCAAGCTGGGAATCGAACCTGTGACCCTGGAACTGTGAAGCAACAGTGTTAACTACTCTGCTACTGTGCTGCCCACAGTTGAGCAACAGATTGTTTAACTTTCAGGAATGCTCGCCTGTTTCTCTTTAGTACCTGTCCTTGCTCCGTTGAATAGTCATCAGTTTCTCGGCACTGCAAGCACCAGGAAACACGTGGCTCAACGCGCTCGCTCAGGGACTTTGTTCCCTTTTGGTAGAACTGTGCCCCTTGTGTCCTAACATTCAGGATAGATATGAATCAACAAACCAACTGAGGTCGAACACATCACACTACACAATGAATGGCAGAAGAGACCAAGACAGAGTTCATGGATTAAAGAAAAACTTTAATTGAAGAGAGTGGAGGGAAGTTTTGGTAACCGAGCAGGGCAGTTAGAGTACCCCTTTAGAACTGTGGTGTGCTCAATAATAATCCACCCAGACATCCAGAACATTGAGGTCACCCAATCTCACTGAAACTCAGTCTCTCTCACAAGGAATTTCAGCCTTCAGAGTCCAAGATCTAATCTTGGATTCTCTCCAAAGGTTGCTCCAACTGAAGCATTAGAAATATGGATAATCTTGCATGGTTTCTGTCTCATTTTTCAAGATGCATTCCCCTTGGTGAGCACCCAAGCGCTAACTCACAAACATTACTTTCTCTCTTTGGGTGCTCTGAGCAGGGCGCTACTGCTCCAAAGGGGTACATATTTCCTAATGGCCAGCAGCATGGAGTCATCAACCTTCAGCTACCTTCTTGGATCTTCAGGCTTCTCCTGAGCCCTCTTCAATTACCAAACTCGGACCGCACCAACGATAGTAGGGTTTCAATCTTGTCTTTCAATTCATCAACACAGCTTTAGCTGTATTGAGCAGCACACTACTGCTCCAAAGGGATTGCCCTCTCAATTTAAAAGCTAGTCGTGTCCGTTGGCCACTTCTCCCACAATTGGAGGTGCCTCGACCAATCGGCCATGACTTTCCCAACACCTGCCCACGATCTGCAGTTTGCAGAACCCTGTACTATAGGATTCCATTATACTCTACCACAAACATTCCTATTTCTTCAGGAGTTTAAGAAGAAAGGTAGGAATGGGAAACAACAGAAAAGAATTGTTAACAGTAAATCAAATGGCTTGCCGTTGACACCAGAAGAGCAGTCTCAGCACTGTATTGCATGATTAACTTTCTCCTTTTATTACTTACAGTCCCAGGTCACTTACAGCTTGTTGTCTTGGTTTGCAAAAGAGCCCAGGACAAGCTATTACAAATTATTATTCTTCTTGTTTGGCGCAGCCTGGAAATGTAAAATTATTCTTATGAATTGTAATGATCAGAGAGGGGCCTGTTTTCATCAGCGCAGCCTCAGACGTTAAGTCAGCACTGTCCACTTACTATTCTAATAATTTTGGTATAATGCTTTTGCATGTGGTGATTTATTGTTTAATTGTTTTTTATGCCATACTGTAAATGGGTCATCTTGTTCTTGGTAATTTACCCTTCAGTACCCACCCTAGGAGATATATCAATTCTGTTTCTCCATTTCAAAAATTAATATCTTGAACACATTTGTTAGAAATTAGCTTGTTTGTTCAGAGCTAACTGCTACTGCTCTCCCTGTGTGAATCACCCATGAATAGAATAAGAACAAAAGAAATAGGAACAGCTGTAGGTCAGTAGCCTACCCTTCAATTAAACAAGGTCATAGCTGAATTTCTACATCACCTTCACTGTGCCACCCAATCCCACAACCCATGATACCATGCGTGACCAAAAATCAACAATTCTTGGTCTTGAATATATTCATTGGCTGAGCGTCCACAGCCCTCTAGACGGAGAATTTCAAAAAGTCTGTAACTTTGGGTGATTTTTTTTTTTCCTCCTCTCGTATGGAATGACCCCTTATCCTGAAACTATGATCTCTAGTTCTAGAATCTCCAGCCAGGGAAACAACTTTTCAACATTTACCCTGTCAAGCCTTCTGAATAATTTTACACATTTCAATTACGTCACCTCTCGTTCTTCTAAGGTCTAGCAAATATAGGACCAAAATACTCCCATCTCCCTTGATTTACATACAGTAAAGTCTGGCCTTTCGCGACTCCCTTGATTCACTAACTATGCGAAGCCTTCGTAGATTGCATCTCCTATCACGTTAGTAATTTTCACTTGTTTGCATTTTCTTTCCCCAAGGAAACAGCAGCCACGATGGAACAGAGGCCATGACACGTTTTAACAAGGAGATTGTGTAAAGTTTCTTTGAATGGACAACCACCATTCTAGAAACTAGGAAGTTCTGGAAGATTAAAATCAATGCATCCGCTATCTCTGCAGCTATCTCTGTTAAAATCTTAGGGTTATAGACTTAGGGTCTGACCATCTGTCAAATTTTTGTCCACTAATTTTTCCAGTGCTTTACAAATATTAATTACTTTTAAGTTCTTCACTCTGATTAGATTCTTGGTCCCCCGCAATTGCCAGTGTCATTTGGCGTCTTCTACTTGGCAGCAAAGACAAAATATGTATTTAGCATCTTGGTCATTTCCGTATTCCCTATTATAATTTCTCCTGTCTGTCTCTAGGGGACCTATATATACTTTCACTGATCTCTTCCCTTTTGAGTACATACCTAAGTTCTTGGAGTCCGTTTTCATATTTCTTGCTAGTTTACTTTCAATATGTTCTCCTAAATTAATTTCTAGTCATTCTTTGATACATAAAACCCTTTCTATCTTCAGGCTTGCTGGTCTTTTTTGACACATTGTAAATCTCTTCTTTTTTTAAACTGACACAGTCTATGGCTATTCCTTGGCTTTTCTGGCAGTTTTGTTCCTTAAGTGAATGTATGTTGAAGAACAGAGATAACAGAGAGGATTGTAGATGGCAATACTATTGATGGACCTCCAAAAGGTATAGTGCTACACAACAGACTTGTGAACAAAGTCAGGTCTCATGGAAGAAAAGGAAAAGTAGCAACATGGATACAGAATTGTCTTGAGTGACAGGTAACAGAGACTAGTGTTCAATGGGTTTTTTTTGGGCTGTAGGAAGATTTATAATGGAGTTCCCCATAGGCCAGTATTGGAACAGTTGCTCTTCCTGATGCATGTTAATGACCTAGACTTCGGTGTACAGAGCACAATTTCAAAAAATTGAAGATGATATGAAATTTGGGAGCATGTGAACTGTGAGGGTGATGGTGTAGAAATTCAAAAGAACATCACTAACTTGGTGGAATGGGAAGATGAAGTTAAATGCAGAGAAATGTGAAGTGATTAATTTTGGTAGAAAGAACATGGACAGATTGAGAAAGCGGTTAATAAAGCATACGGTATCCTAAGCTTTATTAATAGGAGGATAGAATACAAGAGCAAGGAGGTTATGTTGAACTTGTATAAGACACCAGTTTGGCCTCAGCAGGAGCATTGCATCCAGTCTAGGTGCCAGTATTTCGAAAACATTTTAAGTTATTGAGGAAAGTGCAGAAATAATTCACAAGCATAGTTCCAGATGATAGATTGAAGATGTTGGGACTGTTTTCCTTGGAGAAGAGACGACTTGAGAGTATTCAAAATTATGAAGGGCCTTGACAAAGTAGATAGGGTGAAACGTCCCAATCATGAAAGGTTTGAGAACAAGAGGGAACTGTACTTAATTGGCAAAAGAAGCAAAAGTGGCATACATAGTTACGGTCTGGAAAACAATATGGTGGAAGCATGTCTAATTAAATTATTCAAGAGATAATTGGATTTTTATCTATAAAGGACGAATGGCAGGGTTATGGGATGAAGATGTGGTGGGGGGTGGGGGGGGGGGGGTGTGACACTAGAGTAATTGCTCATTCGGAGAGCAGGTGCATATACAACAGACCAGATGGACTCCTCCAATGCTGTAACCCTTCTGTGATTCTGTGAAATGTTTGCCATTGTTTATCCACCATAATTTCTTTCAATCTAATTTCTCACCACCTCCACCCCCACACATAGCTTTACATTTTAGACCTTGGTTTCAAACTTAACTGCATCTCAAATTTAAGAGGTTTTATCATATTATGATCACTCTTCCCCAGAAGGCCCTTTTCTAAAAGATTATTAATTTACTCTGTCACATTCCACAATACAAGGTCCAAAATCATCTGGCCTAATTCTCCTATGTCTTACAACGTCAAGGTTCCTGAGCTCTGCTTATGATGAATACTGGTTGATTAGACATGGGGTTGTAAAGGCAATGGGCGGGAAGTCATGAATAGGCCCCACGTTGACACAGCCATGTGGATGGGTGGGGGGGGGGGGGTGCATGGGTTGGCAAGGAGGGTATAGGGGCCATTGGAAATGGATGGGGAATGAGTTGACAATATATGAGCAATGGGAGTTAGTATGGTGTAAGAGGTGAGGACAAGAGGATCTAATGTGTAACCAAACAATTGAGACAATGCTGCAGGTAACTGAAGCAGGCTTTTTAAACAGCCTGTGGCTGCCTCAGACCTAAATTTGGGGGTGATTGGTCCGACTCTATCCATGTCTGCAACATTAATTTTATTCTAGGGGAGTGAGACTTCACAATTGCAGGGTTAGAGAAGATTGCCCAGCAGTAATTGACTCCAGCATATGCGAGCCCTAACATTTCCAGGTCTTTTTAGTATACTTTTCAGTGCCGAGTTTTATCAGTGAAGTCTGCAACTGGACACCCTGTGAAAGAAAAACTTATCTGGCAGCAACTTTCTGGATTTTTGTGTTTAACTACATATGTGTGGATGCCAACACACAGTTGTTGCTAGTTTTGCCTTGTAATGCGTTGTTAGCCATGCCATTACTAGAGCAAAGTCCAGGCCATTTATGTTTAGTTAAGATCATGGGAAATGTGTGTTCTGCTGTACAAGCAGTTCTTTATACGGGGAAAGGAAAAAGCTATCAAGAAGAAATTCAAATCATAGCTGATGGAATTAATATTACTCTGCACCAAAGAAGATGGCATTAAATTAACCAGCAACTAAGGAACGGAATCAACTTTGGTGTTCAGAAAAATGTGGATAGTGACCTTAAACCTGCCTGTCTAACTATGGAGGAAAATAATTAAGAAATGTGCACAGCTGTTAGAATTTCATAAATTGGAGGCAGAAAAAGATCAGCGAAAATTATAGGAGAAAGAAGCACAAGGAAAAGAATCAAAACCAAATTGGAAGCTTTAGTTTATTCAGAGGAAGACTGCGATAAAATACAAGACAGTTGAGCCTACACAACAGGAGTAATTGGCAAATGAATTTCAGTGTAGCTGATTGCAAGGTAATAAACATTTTGGTGAGAAGAATAAGGAGGGCATTCCTTGGGAATAATGGATGTAAAGGAGGTCGAGGATATATGATGTAAATCCTAAAGGTTAGTGACACTACAAAAATACAAACAAAGCACTGGTTCATTTCGAGAGGAGGAGAGTTGAAATGCAGAGAGATCATGTTAAACTTGTCAGAAAGTAAAGGGTTCTGGTCTCCGTTTTAGAAAAGATATAGAGGCATTAGATTTAGATTTATTGTCACGTGTACTGAGGTATAGGGAAAAGTATTATTCTGTGTGCAGTCCAAGCAGATCGTTCCATACATGAAAAACAGAGGACGTGCGATAAATACACAATGTAAATACATAGACATAGACATCAGGTGAAGCATACGGAGTGTAGTGCTACACAGTAGAGAAGATGCGTGGAGAGATCAGTTCAGTCCATAACAGAGTCATTCAGGAGTCTGGTAAATGCGCGGATGAAGCTGTTTTTGAATCTGTCAATGCTGTTCTCAGACTTTTATATCTCTTCCGATGGAGGAAGTCTGAAGAGAGAATAACCGGGTGAGAGGGGTCCTTTGATTATGCTGCCCGCTTTCCCAAGACAGCGGGAGATGTAGACAGAGTCCATGGATGGGAGCGGGTTCACGTGATGGACTAAGCTGTGTTCACAACTCTGTGGTTTCCTACGGTCTTGGGCCAAGCAGTTGCCATGCCAAGCTATGATGCAGCCTGATAGGATGCTTTCTATGGTTTATCTATAAAAATTGGTAAGAGTCAATGTGGACACTCAGAATTTCCTTAGTTTCTTGAGAAAGTATAGGCGCTGTTGTGCGTTCTTAGTCGTGGAGTTGATGTGGGTGGAACTGGACAGATTTTTGGTGATATGCACACCTAGGAATTAACCATTGGGCGGCATAGTAGCACAGTGCTTAGCACTGTTGCTTCACAGCACCAGTGACCCGGGATCGATTCCTAGCTTAGGTCACTGTGCGGAGTCCGCACTTTCTCCCCGTGCTTGCGGGGTTTCCTCCGGCTGCTCCGGTTTCCTTCCACAAGTCCTGAAAGACGTGCTTGTTAGGTGAATTGGGCATTTTGAATTCTCCCTCTGTATACCCGAAGAGATGCCATAGTATGGCGACTAGGGGAATTTTCACAGTAACTTCACGCAGTGTTAATGTGAGCCTACTTGTGACACTAATAAAGATTATTATTAGCTCCACCTCGGCACCAATGATGCAGATGGGTGTGTACGACACTTCACTTCCTGAAGTCAATGACCAGCTCCTTAGTTTTGCTGATGTTGAGGACTAGTGAAAGTGCAATAAACTCTTCTAGAATTAAACCAGAGCTGGAATTAATATGTATCAGAAACAGATTGGATATTTTATCTCAAACAGAAGTCAGAAAGAGGCCTTCCAAGATTATGAAAGGGGTTGATAAGGCAAATATAGACATGCTTCCACTTGTGTGCAAGGTGAGGAGAGACGGGGGCAAGAAATCTAAAATAGTTTCTTCTCCCCCTGCTCATTCCTTTATAAAAAAATAATTTTTATTGAAAATCTTTTTACAAAATATATAATAAACAGTAACAAACAACAATAAAACAACATAATAAGCATAACACCCCCAAGACCGTAACAATGCATATATCGAGCCCCCTCACCCCCCCAAACCCGGTAAACAACAAGAGAACTTGTTGCTGTCCATGATTTCTTCCAGATTTATTAGTGGCCCAGTGAGAATGTTAATTAGGTTGGGGGGAGGCGTGTGATACATTCCTAGAGAATATATTAAAATATGAGCAAGAAGCAACTTAGGCAATCATGGTTTCATATATCAGACCTCATGGAAGCATGTGAGGAAATAGAGGACTCCCCATAACATTTTGCAGTGTTCCAAGGGGTCTGCACAGTTTGAATTGTGTTGAGCTAACTATGGGTCTGAACTGAGGTCATTTGATGATAATCAACAAAAAGTACCAGGGTCCCACAACTTAAAACCTGCAGAGTGACAAAAATACAAAGAAAGGATGTTGATGTAATCGTGGAAATCAAAGCAATTGAGGAACGGAATACCAAAGGGTTCCAGCAAAGAATGGTATCTTGAGCATGCTACTACGATTTATTAAAGATAGCCCAACATTCTACTGCAGGATGTCAGAGCATGAATTACATAGTGCAGATTGGTTTAATATTGATCTACACGAAAATTGCTATATTTTGTAGACCGTGGAATGACTGAGAGTAAATTAGAATTTGCATCAAAGCATCACTATTATCTACCCATTATAAACTGACTGGTTAAGTAAATTGGCTTAACTGTCAGTGGGATTTTGTTTTGGAAATAGTGCTTGCTAGCAATACTCAAAATTGTATTTGGACACTGAATGTGATGGCATCAGCAGACACTGATATCATGATTGATGCATTTAGAATTTTTTGCACAGATTGGATTCCCATGTGATGTTCTAGTTTCATGTCTCAACAAGGAGCTACCCAATTAGTTATCCATTGCAGACGCAGTGCTTTATAAAAACTTTTCTGTCCACTTGATACAATAAGCTGATGCATGGGCTAATAGAGGTTGCATAGTACATTGGCCATATTGTGAATGCTGGTAGAAGATGCCACAAGAATTATCTGGTACTTTCTATTTGACTTAATGTACAGATGCTGAGTGTACAACCAATTAATATTGTTCAAAGATTTGTAGTCGAGAGGGAAAAGCCCAGATTAAGACCAAAGTATCATTAGTGGGCCATTTAGCCCCTCATCTGTTCCTCCATTTATTGTGGCTTGAATAATCTGCAGTCTAACTCCATGATGCTGTTAGTTAACAAAAATGTATCGTTCTCAGGCTTTAAATTAACAATTGATCCCATTCCAAACATCTACTACCGCTCCCATTTGGGAGTGTTTCCTTACTTCAATCACAAAATGGCTGGCGTTAATAAGGCCATAAGACATAGGAGAGGAAGTAGGCCATTCGGCCCATTGTCAATAAGATCATGGCTGATCTGATATCCTTAACTCCACTTCCTACCGTATCCCCATAACACTTGATACCCTTATTGATTAAAAATCTTTCTACCTCAGCCTTGAACATCCTTAACAATCCAGCCTCTACAGTTTTCTGCGGTAATGAATTCCACAGGTTCACTAGCCTCAGAAGAAAAATTCCTCCTCATCTATGTCTTAAATAGGCGACCCCTTACTCTGAGATTATGTCCTCTGGTCCTAGGCTTTCCCACAAGAAGAAACATCGTGTCAAGCCCCTGAGAATCCTATCTGTCTGAAAAAGGTCAGCTCTCATTCTTCTAAACTCCAACGAGTACAGGCCCATCTTACTTAACCTCTCCTGATAAGAAAATCCCTCCATACCCAGGATCAACATAGTGAACCTTCTCTCGACTGCCTCCAATGCCAGTATATCTTGCCTTAGATAAGAGGCTAAAACTGTGTTCCAGATTTATTTAGACTATGCCCACTAGTCCTCAACTCTCGAATCAGTTAAAATAGGGTTCTCTGTCCACCCTGTTACAATTGAGGTCTTCAAGCGGTTGTGTTTTGCACTGTGTCTTTAAACTTTAGTTAAAATGAAGGGTGTCATGTAACTATTCAAAATAGTACCTGACAGCAGACCTGCTGAGAAAGGTGCAACATTCTCAGACTTGGGAACAAAGGGCAAGGACAGATGTGTGGGATTGTTCCTTTCTGTAGTTTAAAGCACAGGTAGCCGTTGTAGTTTTAGTAAATTCTTACATTGAATATTTCAACTTGTGAAATTTTGTTTTGTCATCCTTTTCAGCTATTAATTGGGAGTTTGAATTTCCTTTTAAATATTGTTGGGGCAGAAAGGCATGCTGTCAAAGCTTTTCATCTTACACTGATCAGGACAGATTTACAAGGATACCAGTTGTAAAGCGAACAGCAGTTTATATTGGATGACAAGAGAGTGTTGATTGGTTGGCAAATGGGCTACAATTGGTAGAGGCATTGCTGGAGACTGCACCAGAAAGCAGTTAACTGCCAAGCTTTTGTTTAAATTCAAACCGAGCAGGTCTGCTTTGCTCAAGGCATTGCCTTGGGGAATAAACCAGAGCATGGCTGCCCCCAAGCATTTGTTTAGCTGAAAAAAGTGCAATAGGACAGGGCCCTTTGTGTCAAACCCATGACCACTACCATCTGGAAGGAGATGGGCAGCAGATCCATGAGAACACCACCATCTGGAGGTTCTCCTCCAAGTCACTCAGCAACCTGACTTGGAAATATATTGCTGTTCCTTCACTATCGCTGGGTCAAAATCCTGGAACTCCCTCCCTAATAGCACAGTAGGTATACTGTTATGGGCCAGCATTTAGAGAACCCCAAAGTGTATCATGAAGTTCACCTGACCCACAACTTTTAATAGATGGTGGTATGGGGAGCACACGCCCCACTCTTCAGGTGTGAACCACTCCGGCGTCGCACCTTCAGGTGCTAGGCTGGTGACACAGTGTTGGCGCCACGCCAGCCGGCGCGTAAGGGCCTCCACCGGCCGACGCAAGTTGGCGCATGCGCTTGAGCACAAGCGTGAACAGGGAGGATTCTTCTCCGCACCAGCCATGGCGGAGGTTGATTGCAGAGTGAAAGAGTGCCCCGGCGGCACAGGCCCGCCCGCGGATCGGTGGGCCAGGCCACCATAGGGGCACCCACCTGGGGCAAGATCCCTCACCCGCCACCACCCTGAGAACTCTGCAGGCCGCCCGTGGAGCCAGGTCCCGCCAGTAAGGACCTGTTGTGATTTACGCTGGCGGGACCAGCCGGAAACGGGCGGCCACTCGACCCATTACGGGCCGGAGAATCGCCGGGGGGGGGGGGTGTGTGTGCTGCCAACAGCCTCCGACTGGCACGGTGCAATTCCCGCCCCTGCCAAAACCCCGGTGCCGGAGAATTCAGCAGCCTGCGGGGGCGGGATCCCCCAATGGGGAGTTGGAGAATCCCGCCCCAGGTTTAACTTCACTTCTGAGAACAGTTACCACATTGAAATCCGCAAATGGACATTCATAAGCTTGCAGTGATTCACACAAGCTGTGATTGCAGCTTCTCCAAAACTAAAATGAAACCAAACCTCCTTGCAGCAAAAAACCAAAAGCGAAAGTAAAAGGCTGACAGACAGCCCAGCTCCACCCACTCTGACATCACTGCAGTAATAAACACCCATTTCTTAAAGGTACTCTCACTACAGATATTTATACACACACCCATTTATAAACACCCATTTCTTAAAGGTACTCTCACATAACAATACCTATGCCACATAGACTGCAGCAGTTCAAGGCAGCTCACCACTAACTTCTCGGGGGCAATTAGGGATGGGCAACAAACGCTGACCCAGTCAGCGCAGCCCACACTCCGTAAAAGGAAATCTTAAATCCAGCTTCTAGCATGCCTAATGAGCCACACTGCGAGCCCATCTAATGATCTTAAATTGGTTATCAGTAAAAATGCAAGACAAAAAGCTTTGGCAGCATGTCTCTTCAGCAGTACTCAAGTTCTATTCTACCAAATGGTTATTTTAAAATGTTATCACTTTCTATGTGAATCACAACAACCCTACATAAATCACAACCCTACGTAAATCACAACAACCCTATCTATTCCTCCTAATATTTTGAAAACTTGATTGAATCACTGTTGAACCATCTAAATTCCAGGGAATATAACCCTAGCTTATGTAAGATGGCTTTGTAATTTGACCCTCAGGAATTCACTTAAAATTCTGATAAACCAAGCTGTATTCCCTCCAAGACCAAATTCGTCCTTCCCAAGATGTGATGGTGACATGAATTTTTCACAGTACTCCAGCTGTGGTTTAACCAGGGCTTGGTAGCATAACTTCTACCCAGTTGTAACCTATTTTGCTCGCTATAAAGCCTACATTCCATTAAGTTTTTTTGGTTATTCTCGCCATATATATTAATGACTTTTTAATGATCTAGATGCATGGATCACTCTACCCCGAGTTCCTTTGAGTGCCCAAGGTTTGTGACTTTTAACTATTTTGCAAGTACTGTGCAATCCTTATGCTATAAGGATTCGGAATGGGAATATGTGGAGCATGTATTGAGGTAGAGCGATTGAGGTTGAGCTCATCTAGAATCTAGATGAATCTAGGGGTTTACTACCGAGAGTAATATAGACACCAGAATCTACTTGTTCTATTACCAGTGAGTTCTAGGTAGGTCTGTACACAATGGTGGAAAAATGTAATGAGAGAAATTAGAGTTGAATTCAAGGATGCTGATGTGGGTGTGTAATCTGTGCAATTGTACAGAGCTGTGAGCCAGTCAAAGGTCCTGGGTATATTCAGTGCAAGCAGACCTATGTTTCATGGAATGTAGATGTGCTATCTAGCACTGAGCACAACCAGGAGAGTAATCTATTTTCTCCACTGGATTTGTTGTTATATTATGGAAAGCCCACCTTTTATACTGTTAAACAAAAAAAAAAAAGAGCTATTTGCTTTCCAGTAAAGGAAGAGAAGGTGGTCAGTCCCGGCGGCGGACGATGGAGTGAGTCTGGCCTGGGTAGGAAGCACAGGCAGGATCCTGGCAGAACTTCATGTACTGATTCTCAGGACAGATTTTTGGTTTACTGACACTGTGCAGGCGGTAGGTCTTGTTTTCCAATCTACCCCAGTCACCCTCCCACAGTCATGGCTCAGTTGGGCGAAGGAGAAAACAAAATTCAGTTTTTACAAACTATAAAAACCACTTGACTACTTGGATATTATACAAGCTTTCACTGCAGCTGACGCATGAAAATTAGTCAGATGTCTTAAATACTGAAATAATATGGATATGTTTCAAAACCTTTTTAAATTTTCAATGGCTTAAACCATGGTTTAAACCATGCCTTTTGTGATTGTACAAGTGTGGATTTGCCACCCAGATTAATTAAGTTATATTTAAATCTTTGGATGTTAAAATACCAGTCAAAAACCCTTAATCAGTCACATAAGCACCGGGTCTGCCATGTTATTGTGCTGAAACAGTGTAGATGAGGTTAGCTTAGTGGTTCAGCTATTCTCCATGCAGAAACAACTACACAATGAATATGGGTAAGTTTGAAATTGTAGGAAATGCAGAATAACAAAGGAAACTGCCTTTTGCAGTGCAAATAAGGAAATGGTATTCAGAGTAGCTCAAACTATACCATCTCTTTTTCTCACTTGGCGCTTACCAATTTCTTTCATGTATTTTGCGCTGTATCAATTTGATCTCTTCTGTTTTCTCCTCCATGAAAGAACTGAGGTACAGAATGAGCCTTATATGCAGCACAGGCGGGGGAGATCATGTGGCTTGCATGGCTACTGCAAGGATGAAAAGTCTTAAATGGACAGTGTCTTGCAATTTTCCCCCGTTTGGGTGATGGCTTAATCATTTGTATTTGGAGGATGAAGTATGTTGAAAGAATGAAGAAGACCATACAAAAGGTAAGCAATCTAACATTACCTACCTTGGTAGGGTCTTCAACATTCTTCAAGTTATGTTCTCTGCATGCCAAGCTCTTAATAAATCCTCTCCTGTGCTCCCTGATTTGTGATTGAGAATCTATGCTTTTTGCATTTTCTCCAGAAATCAAAGACTTATCCACAGTCCCTGCAGGCAGCATAACCTGCCTAGCTCATAAAATGATCTCCTTTTCAAAGTCCAGTTACATTGCTGCAGTCTAAGTAATATCCCTCAATGTTTTGTAAAACTAAAAGGAGTGGCAAGTACACTAGATTTAATAGTATTATCTTGGTTGCTCAATGATAGACTTATGCAGGGAAATGGAGAATTATGCCTTTTCGGATCATGACATTGATGAAGATAATTTTTCAAACTTTTTTTCATCAGCATCCATACGATTTTGAATAATCTGTAGAAATTGCATTTTGTTGAGAACTACACAGATGTTCAGTAATCAAACTATACAAGTGTCAGAAGTAAAGAAAAACATTTCTGAACCCGGTAGTAATGACATCACAATTACAACTGGGCCTTGAGGTACACATTTGTTGTTATGTTCTTCACTGTCCCCCACCAGAAGAAAAACCATTCCCGTAACAAGTGACAGTGAAATCATGAAAGAATGGAGAGAGCAGTATGCTTAATGCCTCCTGAAGTTGAAAGCTGTGATCTCCAAATATCTGCTGTTAACCTTTCAAAGTTTTCTGTCAAGCAGAAGTTTTAGTAAGACCAGAAGAAAAGCTGAATATCTGTTCTCCTCACCCAGTGGAATGGATGCCCGAGGAAATAGCAGAAGAGCAGGCATTATCCTATGCATGGATTTTGACACTGCTTTTTTTGTTCTTAAAGCTTTTAGAACTTTTTGTTGTGAATTTGCAAATGGTTCAATATATAAACTTCATTTTCTATTTGAAGAGACCAATCCGAACATTTGCGAATGATGACCGACATGTCATGTCAAAACATTCCTCGGTGTATCCTTCCCAAGAAGAGCTTGAAGCTGTACAGAATATGGTTTCAACAGTGGAGTGTGCACTGAAACATGTATCGGACTATTTGGATGAAACTAATTCACAATCAATTAATGTGGATGAAAGTGAAGATGAAGCTGCAGATGTGAAGAAAAGTGGCACATCAGAGAGCAATACAAAGTGAGTTGTTGCCAATTTTGCTAAAAAAATGTTTTCCTGTGCTTTCTGTACAGAAGAAATATTAATTGATTCTCATGTCAGTGGAAGTGTTCTGCTGATTTATTAGATTTTCATCCACATCATTTGTTTATTAGTTGCTGACAAATTGCAGTATTCAGTTTTGAAATGTAATCAACATTTAGTTAAACGGGTTCTCTAACCCATAAAGTTTAATCAAATTTCTACATTCCAATAATGTAGGATAATTTTAACTTCTAGCAGACAAAATTGTATTGTGGCCTTCAAAATAGAAAATTATTTATTTCCAAGGATATGGTTCCCAAATTTATTTTTCAATCGAATTATTTAGAAATGTATAATATGGTCTAGTTCTGGGAAATTAAGTGGGACGAGTGGAGCATGTTTGGAAGGCTGTTATCACTATATAATTAGGTTTAGATTAGTTATGGAAAAAGACCAGGAACAATCAAAAGTACTGGAAGGCTAATTTGAATGAGTTGAAAGAGATCTGGCCCAAATGGATTGGATATAGGAATTATCCTCAGAAATAGTATTAAGCAATGGGAGGCCTTCAAGGAGGAGTGTGCCAGCGCAGAATAAACATGCTAAAGTAAAATACTGTGCATGCTAGAAATGTTCAGCAGATCGGGCAACATCTTTTGAGAGAACCAGAGTTAATGTTTCAGGTGTGTAACAGGTTCATATGAAATATCACACACCTGAAAGGTTAACCCTGTTTCTCCCCAGGCTAAACATATTCCTGTGATGGGAAAGAAAGTGTATCCAAAGTTAGAGTTCCCTGGCTTAAGAAATTGTGATTAACATAAAACAGAAATAACATTCTTATGATCAATTAAGAGCAAAGTCTTGCAAATGCTGGAAATCTGAAAGTGACAAGGATGATGATAAATGTCAGGTTCATAAAAAAAACTAGCAGAATGTGGAAAGTGCAGAAGAGAACTTAGAAGGAATAAAATGGGTTCAGAGAGTATGTGTGTAAAGATTAGCTGGCAACAGGAAAGGGAATACTATTGTCTTATATAAGCATAAGGGAACAAAAGGATAATCAAAAGAAAGGATAGCTCTAGAGTAAAAATGAAATCATTTTATGGGAGAAGAAGACATGACAGAGTACTAAATGAGTACTTTGTACCTGTTTACACAAAAAAAGAGGACACTGTCCAATCACAATAAAGGAGGTGGGGAAAGAGAAATTGAATAAGATGAAAATAGATATGGTGTTTAATAGGACAGCAGTGCTCAAAATAGAACATTTCTCCAGTTTGTGATACATCCCAGGCCATTGAAGTCACAAGGATTGGAAAATTGGCCACAATCGTCCAATCCTCGTTGAATACGGGAGTGGTGCAAGAGAACTAGAGAGTTGAAAATGTTACATCGCTTTTTTTTAAACGGATAAACCTTGTAATTCTAGGCCAATGAACCTGACGTCAATGGTGTAAAAACTTGTAAAGATCATTAGAGGAAAAATGAATTGTTACTTAGTAACCAGGGATAATAAATGACAACCAATATGGATTTTTGAGTGCAAGTTGTACCTGATGAACGTAATTGAGTTTTTGATGAAATAATGGAGGGCTGGTGAAGGCCTTCGATAGTGTTCAATGAAGTGCCACACAATAGACATTTTAACAAAATCAAAACCGTGGGGATTTAAAAAGTAGTGAAAGCATGGCTACAAAATGGACTACAAGACAGGCCACAGAGAATAGTGATATGTACCTTTTTTTTCCCAGATTAGAGACAGGAGATTAGAGTGATATCCCAAAGATTTGGTATTGGGACCACAATTCATTTAGATATATATTAATGACCTGGACTTGGACATAAATTCATAGTTTGCAGGTGGTGGATAACTTGGAACTGTAGTAAAGAGTGAATAGGATTGCAACAGATTTCAGGAGGACAGACAGATTGGCGAAATGTGCTAATGGTAGATTAAATGTAATGCACAGAAGTGATAGATTTTGGGAAGCAAAAGAAAAGGAAAATTAGAATGATAGAATCCCTACAGTGCAGAAGGAGGTCATTCGGCCCATTAGATCTGGACCAGCCCACCAAACGAACATCCCACTCCCATAACCCACCTAACAGTTGGGCACTAAGGGGTAATTTAGCATGGCCAATCGATCTAACCAGCACATCTTTGGATTTTGGAAGGAAACCGGAGAATCCAGAGAAAACCCAAGCAGACACGGTGAAAATGTGCAATCTCCACACAGTCACCCAAGATCGGAATCGAACACAGTACCTGACGCTGTGAGGCAGCAGTGCTAACCATTGTACCACCATGCTGTGCATGATAAAATTAGTTTAATCATGTTGTAGTAATAAAGTTTGTTTTAATTTCTCATATCCCTATTTGTGCCTGGAGTGACGCATCGTTTCCTCACAGTCTTACAAATTAAATTAAATATTGGCGTTTCTGTCCGGCTATCCACATTAAACATCACATGTTTAGCATTTGTTCATGTAGAATATAGAATTTACAGTGCAGAAGGATGCCATTCAGCCCATCAAGTCTGCACCGGTCCTTGGGAAGAGCACCCCACTTAAGCCCACACCTCCACCCTATCACCGTGACCCCACCTAACCGTTGCTTTTTGGACACCAAGGGCAATTTAGCATGGCCAATCCACCTAACCTGCACAACTTTGGACTGTGGGAGGAAACCGGCGCACCTGGAGGAAACCCACGCAGATACTGGGAGAACGTGCAGACTCCACACAGACGGTGACCCAAGCTGGAAATTGAACCTGGGACCCTGGAGCTGTGACGCGACAATGCTAACCACTGTGCTACCATGCCGCCCGTGTTGTTGGAAAACATTATAAAGGAAATAATAACAGGATGTTTAGAAAATCCATCTGAATCAGCATGATTTTATCAAGGATAAATCATGTTTGACTAATTTGCTAGAGTTCTTCGAAAATGTAGCAAGTCATGTGGATTATGGGCATCCTGCAGATCTAGTTTATCTGGTCTTTCGGAAGGTATTTGATAAGATGCCTCACAAAAGGTTAATACACAAGGTAAGATCACATGGAATATGGGGCAGTTTACTATCTTGGATAGAAAACTGGCTAACTGACCAAAGGCAGAGATTTGGCATAAATGGCTGTGGTTGCCACAGGATTCAGTTATCAGGCACCAGCAATTTACAATATATATTAATGACTTGGATGTTGGAATGGAAGGTACTATATTCATTTGGAGACGACACTAAATTAGTTGGGTTAGTAAGTTGCAATGAGGAAATAAGAAAAGGTTAGGTGAGTGGGCCAAAATTTGGCAGATGGAGTTTAATGTGGATAAGTGTGAGGTTATCCATTTTGTTCTAAAAACTGGAAAGGCAACTTATTATCTAAATGAAAAGAAAGTTCAGAGTTCTTCAGTGCAGAGGAATCTGGGTGTTCTCATGCATGAATCATAGAAAAATAGCATGCAGATACAGCAGGTAATAAGGAAGGCAAATGGAATTTTGTCCTTTATAGCTAAAGGAATAGAGTATAAAATAGGGAAGCATTACTACAACTGTACAAGGCATTGGTGAGACTGCACCTGGAGTACTGTGTACAGTATTGATTCCTTACTTGAGGAGGGATGTAGTTACATTGGAGGCAGTTCAAAGGAGGTTCACGAGATTGATTCCAGCAATGAGAGGTCTGTCTTATGAAGGGAGATTGAGGCCTACACTCTTCGACTTTAGAAGAATGAGGTATATAAGATGATAAATAATAGTGACAAAGTAGACGTGTGGGGCGATCTAGAACGACAGATCACAGTTTTTGGATAAGGGTAGCAAATTTAAAACAGATGAGAAGAAGTTATTTCTCTCAAATTAAATGGTACAATTCTAACAGGGTTGCAAAAACGGAAGAGACCTTGGGATTTACAAAAACAAGTCTTTGAAAATGGCAGGTCAAGCCAATAAGGCTCTTTAACAAATGCATACGGGATAATGGATTTTATGAACACTGGAGGTATAAAGTACAAAAGCAAGAAAGGTATGCTACATCAGCATAAGTCATTAGTTATGCCTTATCTGAAATAAGTATTGTAACTAATTATTGGCACCACAATTTCGAAGAAGGTACAGAAGAAATAATCGAATGATCTCAGCAATGAGAAACTTTAGTTATGTGAAAAGTATTGCTGAAAAAAGATATTAGTCGAAGCTTTTCATCTTGCACTCATCAGGACAATTGCAAGAATGTCGGGGGAAGCAACAGCTTTAGACTGTGTTGAGAGTATTAATTGCTAGGTTGACAAAGTATCAAGTTCTGACTGTCAGATAACTATATGTGGAAATAGTCTAGAGAAGGTTGAAGGGAAAGTCAATCGAAGTGTTCAAAATGACCAAAAGTAGATTGGGAGAAACTGTTTCTCTGGCACGAGAGTTGTTAACCATAGGTTATAGACTTGGGGTAACTTGTAAAAGAGCCCTGGGAAGGTGGGGAATTTTTTAATGCAGTAGTTATATTCTATAATGCACTAGCTACCTGAAATAATAGTGAAAGTAGTTCAATAATAATTTTCAAAATGGAAATGAATGTATGCTTGCGAGAAAAAACTTATAGGCAGAATTCTTTATATTAGACAATTGCATATTTGAAAGTTTCAAAAGAATTTACTATTCAAAGGGTGAATTCAAGGGCAGCACGGTGGCACAGTGGTTAGCACTGCTGCCTCACGGTGCCGAGGTCTCAGGTTCGATCTCGGCTCTGGGTCACTGTCCATGTGGAGTTTGCACATTCTCCCCGTGTTTGCGTGGGTTTCGCTCCCACAACCCAAAGATGTTCCGGGTAGGTAAATTGGTCATGCTAAATTGCCCCTTAATTGGTCAAAATGAATTGGGTACTCTAAATGTATTTTTTTTAAACAAAGGGCGAATTCTTGAGCTGTTTCATAAAAAATTTTACTTTTCTCTTTTTGAAGGAAAAACAAATCACATAATTGATCATTGTTTTTACAGTGAACAGAGTGGTCGCGTCTTGTGTGGTGTGATGAGAATTGGATTGGTTGCAAAGGGTTTGTTGATAAAGGGAGACCTGGATTTGGAGCTGGTGTTAATGTGTAAAGAAAAACCAACAGAGAAGTTACTAAACACAGTGCATAACAATCTGCCAATACAAATTCAGGTGAGTTCCAAATAATTGGTTGTGCTGGATAAGAAAATGTACAACACATAAATTGCAGTAATACTTGCCTCTGCATGAACGAAAATGTTACCGTTAATCTACATTAAACACCATGGGTAGAATTTTCCTTAAATTTACCAGTGTTGGGCTCTGACCTAAAACTGCCGTGTATCTTTCCAGAAGTAGTCGAGTTTTCATACCAGATCTCCTGACACTCTGTCAAGTAAAATCGGAGGTATGTGGTTTACCCCATCACTCTGGCAGGGCAGGGATCGATAGTCGATAGGACGGGTTCTGCAGAGATCAAGGCGCCATCTTTAAAGAGCGCTCGGAAGAGCACTAAATATAAACTCCTCATGGATACGGAGGATCCGCCAGAAATATTGGGGCACCCTATCCTTCATTCCCAGTATTGGTAGCACTCCTCAACCCCCACCCACCCACCACGATCTTGGGGCACTCTACACCCTCACAGACATCAGCCCTCCCCAATGCACCAACACACATAAGGGGGACCCCTCCCATGGGGCACCCCAGAGGGCCCAACCCTGGCACTGCCTCTGCCAGTCTGTGCCAGGGTACTGCCCAAGCATGTCCCTCTTTCCCTAAGAGTAAATTCATAATAATGTATTTAAATAAATGGCGGAAACCTTGTTACGTCATTGGTGTAGGGCACGGAAAGTTTAACGATTCTTTTTTCATTTAAAAAAAGAAGTACGGGGCAGCACGGTGGCCTAGTGGTTAGCACAACCACCTCACGGCACTGAGGTCCCAGGTTCGATCCCGGCTCTGGGTCACTGTCCGTGTGGAGTTTTCACATTCTCCCCCACAACCCAAAAACGTGCAAGCTAGGTGGATTGGCCATGCTAAATTGCCCCTTAATTGGAAAAATGATTGGGTACACTAAATTTATATTAAAAAAAAGAAGTACATTTAAAGTACCCAATTTAATTTTTCCAATTAAGGGGAAATTTAGCGTGGCCAATCAACCTGGCCCGCACATCTTTGAGTTGTGACAGTGAGACCCATGCAAACCTGGGGAGAATGTGCAAACTCCACACGGACAGTGACCTGGGGCTGGGATTGAACCTGGGTCCTTGGCACCGTGAGGCAGCAATGGTAACCACTGCGCCACCATGCCGCCCTTCGTTTTAACGATTCCTGCATGATGTGTTGCCATTCTCGCCAACGGCAAACACGTGCGAAAAATTGACCCCCCATGTATGACTATTCTTGTTAAGGGGTACATAATTAGGATCAAATCTTAATAAAAATCCATCAGTCTCTACATATTCAAATTTGAAGCCGTGCATGCAGCCGTTTACACTTTTTCATGAAGAATGCCTCCTTTTTTATTGACGGGTAGAATCATGTCTCCTGTACCATGTGTAGGTGACTGAATAGAATTCTGCAAGCGGCAGGAGGTGCTGAAGATGAAGCTAGTTTTGTATGTTAAGTACTTTTGGTCTTTTGGGAGCTGCAATTGATTCTCTGTGGTATTTAAAGAAAAACTTACATTTGTAAAGTGACTATCACAACCTCAGGGCAAAGCACTTCATAGCCAACTAAGTGCTTTTGAAGTGCAGTTACTGTTGAAATTTAGGAAACGTGGCAACCAATTTGTACAGAGCAACGTGATGATAACCAGGTAATCAGTTTCAGTGATGTTGCTTGAGGTATGAAATTTGGCATGGGCATCAGGGTAAACTCCCCTGCTCAGCCAAAATAGTGTAGGGATTTAAAAAAAAAAACTTTATCCTGTGTGGGAAGCAAAAAAGTAGGTATATGGAGCATAGAAGCTTTAGTGCAGTACAGGTTGAAGAGCTGGGAGTCTGCCTGTTCAGAGGAATGTAAAAGATTACATGGCACTCTTCAAAGAAGCACAGGAAGACTTTTTGATGCCCTGACCAACATCTGTCCCAAAATCACATTATGAAACATTTTGGTCATTAATCCGATTCGTGTTAGTGGGACATAGGCACAAATTGAAATGACTGCAATGCTTGCTTTACACCCTCATTTATTTGAGTATGCTGTCACATAGAATTAACTGCACAGAAAAGGCTGTTAGGCCCGTCTTGTCTTGGTCAGTGTTTGTGCTTCTCATGAGCCTCCTCCCACTCTACTTCCATTAAACTTCTTAGCATACCCGTTTATTCCTTTTTCCTCTGAAGTTATCTAGCTTCCCGTAAATCCTTAAATGCTATTCTCTACAACTGCTCCAGTTTTTTTTTGTTCATTCATGGAATGTGGGCGTCACCGGCTGGGCCAGCATTTATTGTCAATCCTTAATTGCCCTTGAACTGAGTGGTTTGCTAGGCCATTCAGAGGACCTTCGAGAGTCAACCTCATTGCTGTGGGTCTGGAGTTGCATGTAGGCCAGACCGGGCAGATTTCCTTCCCTAACGGGGACATTGGTGAACCAGATGGGGTTTTACATCAATCGACAATAATTTTGTAGTCATCCAGATTGCAATGCCAGATTTGTGTTGAATTCAAACAATCTACCATGGTGAGATTCAAACTCATGTCCCCAGTGCATACTCTGGGTCTCTAGGGCATCTGGAGGCCACAGTGAGGGTTGAGAGATTGGGGCGGCATTTAAAAATGGTGTCCCGATCTCTTCCTGCACTGACGAGCTGAGTTTGTCAGTGCAGTAAATGAGGTTGTGAGGCCTTGGTGGGTATTCCTCGCCGAGGCCAAAAAAGAAACAAGAGTCCCGTTTGATAGCGGGGACGTTAGCGCCGAGAAACGCCCCTCTATTCAAGCCCAAAACAGGACTCTGTTTTTTGGGTGTTAAATTGTGCGCAATGCCTAAAATACTGTGTATAAAATGGTCTCCTTATTTAAGAAAAGATGTAAATTCGTTAGAAGCAGGTCAGGGAAGATTTACTAGACTAATACCGGGAATGGGCTGGTTGTTTTCTGAGGAAAGGTTGGACAGGCAGGGCTTGTATTCACTAGAGTTTAGAAGAATAAGAGGTGACTTGATTGAAACTTTCCTGAGGGATTGTGATAGGGTGGATGTGGAAAGGATATTTCCTCTTGGGGGAGAATCCAGAACTAGGGGTCACTTGAAGAGTTACTCATTTCAGATGGAGAACTGGAGAATATTTTCCTCTTGAAGGTCATGAGCCTTTGGTAGGCAAGAATATTAAGGTTACAATCAGATCAGCCATGATCTTACTGAATGGTGGTGCAGGTTCAACAGACTGAGTGGCCTACTTCTGCTTCAAAGTTGTATGTTATTGTTTTCCAATATGTGGGTGTTGCCGAAGCAAACTTTCACCCATGAAAGTTTTGAGATGTGTGAATATGAAGGGCTATCTTTTGTTTCTTTAGATTAAAATTTGGGTTGTCTATATTTTTTTTAAATGTTAATATCTTTAGAAACTTTCAGAAGAAAAATTTGAAGTTGAGAAATGTGTGGAGGAAGCAGCTATCACTGTTCAAAATACAAAAGAACCCAAGTTGACACTGAAGATTATTCTGAGTTCGCCTGTGGTGAGAGATGAAATGGAAAAGAAAGAAGATGGAGGTATATTGACCAGCATTTTTTTCAGATACGTGTTACAACTTTACGTTGTTGCTTGCTTGTAAGACTTCTGTGGTCTTGCAGAGCAGGTTTGATCAAACTTTGAAAATAAATTTTGCAGCTTCAGCGGTCACTTGCAGCAAAGCATGCAGATCTTTCCCTTTTTAAAAGGAATACAAAAAAATCAACGGGTTACTTCTCCAAAATTTTAAACATAGTTCTTAAAATGTTCAGAAATCATGAATGCTATGAATGAATACATGATATTTAAACACACCAGCGTCTTTGAAAGTAAAGTTGTGTACTCCATATATAAAAGGCGTACTATATTTCATTGTGTATTTAATTACCTGTCTACTGCAGGTAATTAAACTGACCACATAAATGCAAGACTTGCTGCATTTTTAATAATTTATATGGTGTCAATTTTGCCCCATCTCAGTGCTGCAAAAAGAAAAGTAAACAATATACTTGGATGCAACAGTGATGCATTTCAATATATAAGTATTCAAAAATGTAAAACCGAGAACTATAGACTAAATATATTTGTATGTTTGGGGAGGGGACAACTTGTAATTAATGTTTGTGCAGAATATTATGAGTGTATAATGATGTGAGTGACACAGCACTTTTAGCCCATGCAGTTGTGTGTATACTGTAGTAAGTTTTGTAAAATGTCAATGCAGAAGTGATATTCATTGTGATAAATGATAACCTAAGACTTTGAGGTTTAAGTTGTTAAGCAGGGACAACACTTTTGAATTCTAATTTTTTAAAAACGAATTAATCCAGATGCACTATTCTTGTAGTATGCGCAACTTACGAGAATAGGACTTGTACCACAAAGAGCATTCCATATTCAAACAGTCATACCAATATTATTATCCTCAAGTATGCCTTGAGTACATTTATTTAAATGCATGGGACTTATAACAGCACTGAGATTGGGAAAGAAAAATAACTGGTAAGAATAAAGTAGTGTGTGTTAATTTGGTTTTATTATTTATTTGTAGGAATTTTGTTTTTTTGGTTTAGCCACCAAAGCGTGTCAGTGATAGTTTGTTGAGCCTTACTGGACAATGTCAGACCTTTGACCAACTGGCCGCTCTCTGTCATGGGAATGGAGGCAGCTGTGCCCACCTGGGCAGGAGGGGACTCCCTGTTGCTGTTCTCCCCATTTCTAGACTTGCTACAAGTCCCTTCAGTAATTTTCTACTGTTCAGCAAGAAATTATGGTATGAAATGTTGTATGCTTAGAAACGCAGAAGGACTTTTTAAGCACCATTAGTAATAATCAACTGATTCAAGTACACATTCGTTGCCAAAGTTAATACCATCCAAAATTTCCTGCCACACAGTATGCTATACAGTCACTAATCAGCACCCAACGCAATAAGGGCTGAAGGGGACTTACTCAGCTGTTTACATTTTGTCTTATATGAATGATTCATGTACGTTCATGCCCTGCTGTCGAAGGGGGTGGGGGAAAACTTGAAGTTGCTTGTGCTATTGCATATTTTGAAAAGTTGAGGTGAGCAGGTTGTTGACACCTACTACCATGTGATCTACAATTATAGGTTTGAAATTAATGTATTGACGACAGCAACAGATTTGAAGAATAATTTTACGTTCAACTTTCTCACTTAGTTTTCAAGTTAACTATGTTACCATTGCTTTGATTTCTTCCCTGAGATTTAAAATCTTTTCCAGTAACGTAAAATTTATGCAGTTTTATAAAAATTCAAGACCTCCTGAGATGGCGATTGGCTTCACACTGCTTGATGTGTAGTTTGGGTGTCAATAAACTTTGCATTGGCAATAGGCCGAATGTTCCCTGCCTAAAGGGAGACTTTGAACTTTCTATTGTACATTCTGAATCAGTTAGTGATTCTGTGCAAGTTGCAGGGAGTTGTATCGTTTGCTGCCACCACATGCCGTGGAACGTTGTTACGTTGGAAGCCTACATTAATTTCAAACTCAAAATTGTACAGGGCATGAAGTGAATACATGAGTGTTTTAAAAGGGACTTTGGTGCAAGTCTATCCCATTCACTGCCTGCTCTTTGTCCCCTATCCTTATCTTTTTTTCTGTAGAACTTGCATGTAAAAGATGACTGACTGCAAAAATAATGTATTGTTGTATGGTTATGTAAGTTTGCAGAAGAGCCATTTTATGCAATAAATTTTGGATTGCAAGAACCTTTAAACAAATCAAAATTTTGTAGGAGGAGCAATGATGAGCTTAACTATAGCCCGTGGACATCAAAACAGAATGAAGCTATACTCATAGTTTGAACAAAATGTTAATGTGCCTTCTTTTTTGAAAAAAAAATTAGGACATGAGTGATGATGAAGTGAGTGAGGTTTTACAATTTGATATGTTTTGATACAGAATCGCGTGGCTGGATAAAAATTGTCCCTGCAGACAGTCATCCTTTATGCTGTCTAATCCAATGTTTTAGATTATTAACCACCCATCTACGGCAGTTTATCTTTGTATCCCTTGTGTAAGAAATATTGTACTTTATAGCAGATGTTTTTGTTGCTTTAAAAGGCAGAAAACTCCAGCTGTTGAAAATATTTGAAATTATGAAATTCTTTTGCAAATTTCAGTAGGGGTTAACTGCCATATTGAGTTTCTGTTACATTTTAATACCTTTGTTGCAGGCGCCTACAGGTGGTTTATTTCTAATATCTAAACCTAACTGACAGTTTTGGTGCATATTTCTCAGAAAAAAATAACTTCCACAAGTGGCACTTGCACATGGCATTAAAATGATAAGGCCATACATAGTTAATTTCTGGCTTCCTGGGTCCTCAATATCAATGTTGTGCTGTGGCAATAAGACAGAATCATAAAACTGAAATGGCATTTTTCTATGGTGTTGATGGTGTGAGCTCTTGCGATTTGATCTACAAAGGCTGAAGTCATTGTGAAGGGAAATGCAAACTGAAAGACTTTTTTAAATTTTGGAAGTCGATCATGTTTTTCTCCTAATAACAATTCATTATTTTAATTTTAGATTACCCAAGATACCAGAAATTAAGGCCTGACTAACAGTCAATAAAAGTATCTGCTGTGTGGTATAATCTGTTGTGTTCTGCATTTTAAATAAGACTCAGAATCATATACTCTGCAGTTGATATGCCATTGATTCGTATCCCGAATGAATGCCTTTTGCTTCTGTCTCACATGTTCACGTTACTGTAAATGGCTGTTGTAGTAACCACAATGCACTATTAAACCATTAAAATTTCTGGGAGCCTTGTTTGCCTAGGATGCTGCCACTCCCTAGTACTGAATGACAGAAACCCCTTGGTCAAACTGTATCTGTCTTCTTATTCCATTCACCAGTAGAAAATTTTGCGATGAAAGATCCACCGGACTTATTGGACAGGCAGAAATGCCTAAACGCCTTGGCGTCTCTGCGACATGCCAAATGGTTTCAGGTTGGCTACTTGTTCTTACCTTATTGTTATTGTAGCCTTATGAGGTTTTAATGTTAAAACTATTTGTTATATAAAAAAAACACTTAATGCTATTCATTTGCTCTTTGTAGCTTTGGTACTCTGCGCACAGTTTAAGTCAGTCGGTATACTACAATAGGTAGATAGTTTTCTTTTACTAGTTATCATGAGGCTACAAAAGCAATCGTTAAACATTTATGCTTCTTGCTTGTACTTGAAATCGGTCATTTGAGAGAAGGAGTTTGTTCTCAGTAAAATTTCTTTTTTGTTTGCATGAGAATTTAATTTAATTTTCTAACTCACTGAGAAATGCCACGGTACTATGTAATCTATATCTCTGCAAAGCAGATGACGTATCACTACAATTCTGTATGTTTTAGGCGAGGGCAAATGGATTAAAGTCATGTGTAATTGTGATTCGTATTCTGCGTGATTTATGCAACAGAGTACCCACATGGGGACCATTGAAAGGATGGGTAAGTTTAAATATAGACTGTTCCCTTGTCAAACCAAATAACCTGAACACATAGAAGCTTCTACCTTTAAATACTTCATGATTTTTGTATTTCGAAATAAGACAAATTCAGAAATTTAAAGGAGTGAAATGCAAATTTCTGAATGTCAAAGTGAACATGAATTAATTTAATCAAATTATGGATTTAATTAAATTTAGCGGTCGGACATATCAGGTATAGACTTTTTTCATATGATCTTGTGATTTACTGCCAGATACTAATTAAGTTTATCTCTTGGCACTAACCAGGTGAATTTGAACTAAGCTGGTGTGAAAAGAACTTGGAATCATATTTATTTGGAAATTAGTTTGAAAATCTTTTATCTAATCTAAGTGTGTCCTTTTATTTTTTAAAAAACCTTCTCCGTTACATGTTGTCGGATGTGACTGATTTCTTGTTCCTTATTACATTTAGCCCCTAGAGCTTATTTGTGAAAAAGCCATAGGTACTAGTAATAGACCATTAGGGGCTGGTGAAGCCTTGAGGCGTGTAATGGAGTGCGTGGCATCAGGAATTCTTCTACCTGGTAAGAGTTTCAATTAACAATTAATAAATACATTGAAATAGGTTGCGAACATTAGTATTGAGTAGATTAACGTTCTTTTAGCATGCTCACATGTTCTATGTTAATTTAAATAGGATAAATAATAAGATATGATGTTTTGTTTTCATATGAAAGTTTGAAATTAGTAGTTTTTGCCAAACACTGGTATGGAATTGTTTAAACAGCAGCTGTGGTACATAATATTTAATGTTTACCTTGGATAAATTACAAATGAAACTTTTTTCACCCGATATTCGAATGGCTAAGAACTAGTTGCTTGCCACATTTACTGAACATTGTGCTTTAATGTATAGAATTTATTGTGATAGACGTCTACTGCTTGAAATGCAAACTTTGTCTATTTTCTATGCAGGTGGTCCAGGGCTGCATGATCCTTGTGAAAAAGACCTAACTGATGTGTTGGTCTCGATGACTCCACAGGAAATGGACAACATTACTCATAGTGCCCAGGTATGGTTGATAATCAGGGTCACGACCATTGAAAGCTTTCTCTAGTCTTGTGGGAAGTTGAAGAAAATGTTTTCCAATCTTGAAACTTTGGCTTCTTTTTGAAAATTGATACATTCGGATCATCCATACCTGTAATCAGTAATTGTTTTTATATGGTTAAGTAAATTGAGCGGATCAGGGAATTTACTTCCTAATTTTGTGATTATTTAGTGGTAATTTTATACCTTAGTTACCAGTTGAGAAGATTTGGAAGGCAATAATTGTGAAAGCATTTCATATAAGTCAGAGGATTCATTTTAAAAATCAGCAGTTGTAGTGTGCATGTATAACTAATAGTTAAATAATCTATACTTGGAGAAGATGGTTCCACTTGTGGAGAACCCAAAGCCAGGGGCCAAAGTAGGAAATGCAGTAAAAATTTCAGAAGCGTCTTTACCCTGAAAGTGGTGAGAACGCTACACAGGTTGTGTTTGTGGCAAATAGTGTAGGTATATAAGGTAGATAAGCTAGATACAAACATAAAGGAAGGAATAGATGAAGAGGGGCAGACGTTAGAAGGCTTGTGTGGAATATTAATACAAGCAAGAATCAATTGGGTCAACTGACCTGTTTCTGCGCTATGGATTCTATGTATTGTGGAAAAATATGATAGAACATGATCAGATAATGAGTTTGTTTTTGATATACTTTCACAGTCAATCTTTACCCAGTGCAAGAGAACAAACTGATTAAATGTGTCTCAATGTTTTTGCTATTAGACCTCTTGGGAGAAAAATAGAACCATACTCGTGTGAACTGAACTTGCTGCTGCTACTAATTCAGCATGGCTGAGATTGTGATATTGTGTAGAGCATCTTGGGAAAAGTTCCTGTCACTTACTAATCAGGTGGTGGGGATATTAGTTACTCCTTCATTGTCATTGCTAGATTATTTCCTCCTTTAGTACCATGCTTATTTGACATAATTCTCAGACATGGGGGGCGCGATTCTTCGAGGCCACGCCGGATCGAGGTAGCCGTTGTAAGCGCTGTCGAGTTCAATGACGGTGCGAAATAGCCCTGATCGCGACCTATTCTGGCCCCGGGAATGGGCTAGCATCGGGACCGCGCGGAACACGGGGTTGAATGCGCGTCATAAGCGCGCGACGCCCGAATGACGCCGCTCCGCGTCCTAAAAGGGCGCGATCCACGCAGAGAAAGAAGGGGGAGGAAAATGACGGAGCCACGGAGGGCCACCCCGAGGTTCCGTGATACGGACCTGGAGACCCTCCTCGATGAGGTGGAGCAGCGCAGGGGCATCCTGTGCCCAAGACGACGGCATCGCCACCCTTCCAGCGCCGTGCGACGGGCCTGGCGTGAGGTGGACACAGCAGTCAGTGCTGTGGGGCAGACCCCTCGGTCCGGGGAGTAGTGTCGAAAGAAGCTCCACGACCTCATCAGGGCTGCCAGGGTGAGTGCCGTGTGGGGGGGGGGGGCGAGAGTGAATGGAGGGTGGTTAACAAAGTTGTCACAAACCTACGTGAGCGCTGCAACCCCCTGGTGTGGCTGCAACTTTCCCCCCACCCTGCATTAATGTAGCCTATATCTGAATGCCCTGATGATACCCGCCTAATTGTGATGCTCTATCTATGGCCCCCCCCCCCCCCCCCCCCCCCCACAAACAGGATAAGACTGCTCACAACAGCCGGGAGCGCAACAGAACCGGAGTTCACCCGTTATGCACCCCCTGACAGTGTTTGAGCAGAGGGCACTGGACCTCGCTGGGGGATCCGCCACCCGGGAGGTCGTGAAATGCGAGGTTGGAGGCGCAGAAGCAAGTGAGACAACCCTGCATGACAACCGAACCCCCCCCCCCCAGCCCATCCTCTGTCCCCTCACACTCTGCCCACTGGACCACCCATCCTCTCTCCCCTCACACTCTGCCCACTGGACCACCCGACACCCGGCCGAGCGTGTCTAACTAAGCCCGTATCATTCAGTTCCGCAGGGCCAGCCGACGAACGTCCAGGGCCATCTGGTGACTCTCGAGCGGGACGTACAGAGGACGGACAGTGACGACTTTCATGGCTGTGCGTTGTCCGAAGGTCGGGCCGTGAGACAGGACAGGATGGGGTCAGTGGACCCAGACGCACAGAGGACGGTGATGCAGTCAACGGACTTGCCCGACGCTGAACCGCACATGGGCTGCGTGCGCCCTGCGCCGGGACATGACTGGGACCAGGACACTCCTGAATTTCTGACGGACGAGGACCTAGAGCTTGCGGCACTGCTGCCTCCCACACCATCCACCATCCCAGAGACACTCACCTCGGTTGGGCAATTAAGTGATGAGGCTCCTGGGTCACGGTCTGGTGTGCACCACACAGCCGAGCCGGTACAGCAGGTTGAGGTCGAGCGGCCGAGGGGCTGGACGGTCGGAGGGCAGCCCAGGCCCAGAATCCAGCTGCTGCCCAGACTTTTCCCGGGTTCCTGGATTTACTCGACTCACCCGTATGACACAATGACGGGATGAGGGCCATCTAGAGGAGTCGAACTGCGTCCAGGAGCAGGGAGTGGTGCCGCTCATCGCAGCCACCCAGGCCGACACCGCACGGGTAGCGTCCGCGGTCGAGGCAATGGGTGGAACGGTATCGGCCATGAGTCAGGTTTTGCAAGGCATTGGGCTTCATGTGCACGCCTCATCCATGGCCCAGGAGAGGGCTGCCCTCTCACAGGCAGCAATGCACAAGAGCCAACATGACATTGCCGGCGCGCTACGAGCCCTGGCCGAGTCTCACCAGGTCATGGCCCAGTCCCAGCAGGCCATGACACAGTCCCAGCAGTCAGTCGTGGAGAGCACGACCGCCTGACGCACGTACTGCATGGCTGTGCCATCTGGGGATTCACTTGGACGTAGTGGTAGGGCCCGTAAGGCAATGAAGAGGGACACAGAGTAAGTTGGCACGGGTGCAGGGCACAGTTTAGTTGTAGGGGCTATGGCATCTGTACATAATATTCACCATTAAACTCACTGTTACACCCAACTTGTGAGACTGTGTGATTTTTCCGTTGCCACGGGGATCGTGATGGTGACCGAGTGTCGCTGGGGTTGACGAGCGGTGAAACTTCGGTGCCGGGTGTGCAGTCCCTTCTTCTCCGCCCCCCCCCCCCCAACACAGTCGGACACCATAGTCCTCGGCACTCTGACGCCAGCTACCCCACACGGGCACGTGATGGAGTGTCCCTGACGAACACAGCGACCACCGAGATGGATGGTTCAGCTATTGCCATGAGTCAGACTTTGTCTAACGATTCTGAGGTCGCAGATCAGGCTGTCATCATTCAACATGGCACTGATCACACCTGCTGACACAGCCATAAATGTCGTGCCATACCGTTGTGCCGCAGTGGTACGGCTGATGTCGAAGTGGAGCAGGTTGGGGGGGGGGGGGGGGGGGGGTGCTGTCCGTCTGCACGACTGGCGATGCAGGCGGTAGTGTACTGTTCAGCGATTCCGTCGCACGCGATACGTGAATCGTGCAGCCACCAACATGTTGCATGCCCGCTGTCCTCGCCGGTGCTGTCGTGCAGCCTCCTGGACATTACCAGCACCCGGGTCGTGTCTGTGTGCTGCGCCCAACGCACCACCCTGCTGCACGCCAACCACCACCTCCTCAGCGTTGGCACCACTGACAGTGGCTTCTCCCTCCGACGACTCCACCAGGGCATCTCCCCTCTGCATTGCGATGTTGTGCAGCGCACAGCATACCACAACAATGCAAGCGACCCTCTTGGGCTGGTACTGCAGGACCCCTCCGGAGCGGTCCAGGCACCTGAATCTCATTTTCAGCAATCCGAAGCAGCACTCCACCACACCCCTGGTTGCTGCATGGGCCTCATTGTATCGGGTCTCCGCGTTGGTCTGAGGTCTCCGTATGGGTGTCATCAGCCAAGACCTCAGTGGATAACCCTGTCGCCCAGCAGCCAGCCCCTCAGGTGGTGGGGGGTCGTCCCTCAAACATTGCGGGGTTGAACGACAGCGCGAGAATGTAGGCTTCATGCACACTCCCTGGGAACCTTGCGCACACGTGCATGACCCTCGTGGGGGTCGCATACCACCTGGATGTTCATCGAGTATGTCCCCTTCCTGTTAGTGAACACTTCCCTGTTGCTTGCAGGTGGGCGCATGGGGACGTGAACACCATTGATCACTCCCTGGACCATCGGTATCCCGGCCACCTTGGCAAATCCATGGGCTCGTGCTTCTTGATGTGCTCGGTCCTCGGGAAAAGTTATGTAACGGTGCGTCGGTCACGGCCCAGATGCACCTGTGGATGGCCCGGATGCGCCTGCGATATCCCGGATAGGTCCCCGCTCGGAGACTGGAAGGAACCGGTAGCAAAGAAGTTAAGTGGCACTGTCACCTTGACGGCAACCGGTATCGCGTGTCCTCCTCCCGATCAACGTGGGGCGAGGTGCGCCACGAGGTGGCAGATATGTGCGACCATCTCCCTGCTGAACCAGAGTTGTCTCCTGCATGTGATGTCCGGCAGTGCCTCGAAAGAGATCCGGTCACGGTACACCTTAGACCTCGATTGGCGCCCTGGCTCCACCATCAGCGTCTCCTGCTCCTCCCCCCCCTCTCTCTCTCTCTCTCTCTCTCTCTCTCTCTCTCTTTCTCTCTCTTTTTTTCTCTCTCTCTCTCTCTCTCTCTCTCTCTCTCTCTCTCTCTCTCTCTCTCTCTCTCTCTCTCTCTCTTTCTCCCCCTCCCCCCCCATGCTGCTCAACATCAGTGCCCGCATCCTGTGCCTTCCTCAGCGTTCGGGGGTCAATGTTCCCCTCGGCATCCGCCTGAACATACCGGCCGTGTGCACCTGCGGCCTGTACGGCGATGACGGGCCACTCCGTGGCCATTCCCTCTGCTGTTTCAGCTGCCCCTCCATCCACTGTGGGATGTGGGAAAGAAAACCTGTCGCTGTTCTTTCCTCCAATTATGACTGCCATACTGTAGCTCTTGTTCAGATCCATTAGTTATGCATATGACCAAACATCAAATTTGGGTCCTACCTCGTCTGGCTCAGTTTACTTCTCGGATGAACTTGCAAATTACGAACCTCTTACATGTTTATTAATACAAAACCTAGTCTAAAACAGCTTGCTTATATGTATGAAGTTGTAATTTATTTATCTATAGATCTTGTGCTTACAGCATGCACTTAGACTCATGGCCTTCGGTCAGATCTATAAAGTACTGGAGATGGACCCACTTCCATCAACAAGATCCTCCCTTCAAAAATGGTCCAGATCACTGGGTGAGCGAGATGGTAGGTAGATGATAAATTTTTTTCATGATCCAATTTGACAGAGAACCAGTAATAAAAGCAAATCTATTAGCATTTACCATCATTACTGCTCTGAAGTTGACAGCTTATAAAGTCTACATATGCTCAATTAAATGGAGAAACCAAAATTTGCAGTCCGTGATCCGGTGGCACATTGATAATCATGGCTGCCTCACAGCGCCAGGCATCCGATTTCAATTCCAGGCTTGGGAGACTTTGTGGAGTTTGCACGTTCTCCCCGTATCTGCATGGGTTTCCTCTCGCAGTCCAAACAATGTGCAGGTTAGGTGGATTGGCCATGCTAAATTGTCCCTTCGCGTCCTAAGATTTGGTGGGGTTACACGAATAGGGACGTGGGTGGGCCGAGGCGGGGTGCTCTTTTGGAGGGTAGTACTTCAATAAAGGGGTGCATTGTTGCCCCCCCCCCCCCTCCCCCGGATACCTCTGTCAAGTAGAAATTACTAAATTGATTTTTTTTTTAAATGCCCTTTCCGTGCTATTAATCTCACTAGAAAAGTCCTTGAAAAAAATGCACCTTGTTGAATAAAGTGCAACTGGGGTCAGGCACTACATCCAGTGCTTGATCGTTTCTGTCTTAGCTGATATCTGTTTGTTTCGCTTAGCTGTTGTTACCAAATGGTCTAAATTGACATTTTTCAGCTCCCTCGTGTCTGCTACCGAATGATTTTTTTTTTAATGGAGAGTGTCCACAGGAGGAACGGGAAACTTATTTTTGGTGTGGGTGAGAATGTAAATAGCAGGGAATGGTTTCAATGTATCGACCTCTGGGTTATGGGCCCAGTGTGCTTCTGCTGTGCCACGAATTAGAGGCTAATTAGGATTGTTGACAGTTTCTTTAAATTGACAACTGCTGGAATCCACTACTAGTTAACAACCCTTCCAGGTTATCGCAAGTTCAGAACAACAACAGGAAGTATTGAATTTTTTTTAATTATTCAGTTGTAACTTTATACGAAGTATGTTAGATGCTCTTAAAGAAAAATAGAAATATGACCCTTGTTCTAATGTTAAAAATTAAAGCTGTAGCATTGTCTTTTGGCATTTCTGAGACAGCAAATCATTACTTATGGTTATTGCATAACCTAAAATCAGCAAAATACGCCTTATAAATTGACCACAATGGTCTACTTAATCCTGGTACATTAATGATAAATGGCAGCAATTTGAAAAAGTGTAAGATTATTGCATCAGAATATCAAATCAGTCAGTGCAGAAATGTCCTTAAATAAAATAAATATTTTTGTACTGTTACTTTTCTCAAAAGTAAACTTATTTGAATGAAGAATGTTAAGTTCATATCTCAACTCTGTGTTACAATACAAATCATAGATGAATAATTTTGTTGATTTAGTCTTTCACCTAAAGATGTGTAATGAATTAAAATGCTTCAGGATTTTTTGCAGGACCACTCTCAGCACCTTTGAAGAGACCTTATGAAGATGGTATGGGAGATGACAAAGATCCAAACAAAAAGATGAAAAGGAACCTGAGAAAAAGTAAGCTAATATCCATGTTTCACCATCAATAGTAGAATATCATCGTATGTTTCTGATTATCAAAGGCGATCATATATCCAATTTGCAACTTTCTCTTCCACGTGCCTTCAACTTAACCACAAATTTGAGAAGTTTGTTAACTGACAGTAAAAATGTATATCTACAATTTTGTTTCATGACATTTTGTCAAAAACCTTTTAGTAAACAAAAAATGATTGCCATTTATTAGAACTTCCATTGAATATGGAGCCTAGAGTACCAAGATTACATTTTCACATTCCATTGGAGGATTAGAGTGAATAATAACATAGTGCCTTATGACACTGTATCTCATAATGAGAAGGGTGTTATTGGAAGATTCTGATCGTAGGCCACATATTTTATGAGCAGCCAAAAGCAATTAGGCCCAGAAAATCAGTCTTTGTTGAGAAAGCAGAATGCTGATGTTGATCAAGTCCTGTAAGCCTTTTCTCAGAAACGCATCCAAAATCCCCTTTGGTTTAATTAATATCATTGATCCCAACAGCCATATTTGATGGTTTTGCCCAAGTCCATTTTTCTTTTTTTTTAAATTATGCCCCTTAATTTTTTTGAACTTGTTGAGAAGCATTACCAATTTCCTTGGATCAATGTTATCACACATCTGCAATGTAATTCCTATGATTCTAATGATCTTGAAAAATGTTGTTGCGTTACATCTAAATTTATTCTTTTACTGTTAGAGCAGGCCGAATTATATTGAGCCCTCCTCTTCACTTAACTTCTTGAGATGTGGGGAGGAATTCTCCTGAAAAATGACTACGGTTGCTATCTACCGGCTGCGATGTGCACCCATTCAGGCAAATGGAGACGTGACACAGCCGATAGATGCCTCTTCTGGGATCTGCCCCGCTAGCCATGCCTCATTGATCTAATGGGATCTCGCGCAATGTCGTGATCATTGTGCATGGAGATCAATATTTGGCAAATCTGCATATTAGAGTGAGTAGCGAGTCTCTCACTAATATGCGGCTTGCCTGATCTACCCAAAATGTTGGGATCTTAACTCCCTTCCTCGGAGATCTTAGGTGAACATTGTTCAGTACTGATCTCCACAAACGGGGTGGATCTGGGGGGTCTCCCAGGGGATCAGGCGCAAACATTGCTACCCTCTTAGCAGTGCCAGGCTGGGTGTTGGACTTGCACTGGCAGGGCATTTTACCCACGCCAGGGATTGGGCCCGGAAGTGTGCTATCTGTGTGAGAGGAGGGGGGATGGCCACCTGTGAACTCACTTTGTGAGTTGGGGCTTTGCGAAGTCAGGGGGTCACATTAGAGGGTGGGGCCGAGAGATTGGGGCACCACTAAAAAAATGTTCTGGCTAGTGGAGCTCCTCAGTGCAGGAAACGGGACTAAGTGTGGCCTCACCGGGGTGTGCCCCACCGAGGGCCCGGATTGCAACAGAGTCCCATTTGATAGTGTGGTCTTTCCCAGTCCTGCGAGCACTGGAAAACACCCAGCTAAACATGCTCGACACAGGGACCCTGTAGCAATTTGGTTAGTTCGCGCTTTAAGTGACATTTCGGTGGAAAAACCAGTGGAAATTCCGCTGGGTGCTCTGGTGCAATTCCCATCATAATACACATGCACTTAGTCATTTGCTTTGAGATTGGTGAGATTCTCACTGGGAAAAAGAACTGCAGAACCTAAAGGAGCCAGCCAGGCTGTCTTCTCGGAGATTGTGGTGCCATTTTTAAAGGATGCCCCAATATCCAGACCCAATAGCCCAACGCCTCCTACTCACCGGCAGAGACCACCCCCCCTCCATTCGTTGTCACTGCCAGGGGGGTGCCCTATCCCTGGCCACCCTGGGCCTAATTGCCTCCAAACCCCCTGCCATGCTGATCATGTCTAATCTCTGTTGATGAAGACCAGTACTGATTCCCAACGGACTTGCACTGCACTTGTGGGGGCAGTGAATCCTGGGAGACAGATTATTACGACGAAAACCTGAAATGCATATTTAAGGGGTTTAAAGATTGCGTCGGTGCCGCCGGTCGGGAGCATCGTGCTCCATTTCGTGCCCAGCACCAACCCAGTTTCGGGGCTCTCCAGCTATTCTCTGGGAATAGCGAGAGGAGCACCGAGTGCAATGCAGGGGGAAGAATTGGTTACAGCTCTCCTATCAATGGTGGTTCACCCATGCAGTCTACCACACAGTACTGGGGAATGGCCTGGAATGTATCAACTGCCACTGTGGATTCAAAGTTAAGCTGTTAGAAATGTTCTTTCGGGACAACATGGCGGCACAGTGGTTAGCATTGCTGCCTCGTGGCGCTGAGGTGCCAGGTTCGATCGCGGCTCTGGGTCACTGTCCGTGTGGAGTTTGCACATTCTCCCCGTGTTTGCATGGGTTTTGCACCCACAACCCAAAGATGTGCAGGGTAGGTGGATTGGCCACACTAAATTGCCCCTTAATTGGAAAAAAATGAATTGGATACACTAAAAGAAATGTTCTTTCCAGCGTTGACAGATGGTTTTGTCGTCTTTAAAAAGAGAAGCAGCACCCTATGATCATATGCTGATTTTGGCCATTTGATCTTGGACCATGGATGATCCTGGTGACTTCAAAAAAGCATCACATGTCATGATGATCAGCATATCACTGGGTCTCTGGGGCTTTCTCTTAAAACAGCCTTACTGATTTGACTTTGGGTGGCAGCCTTGAGTTGTTTGTATGCTGCGATTTGGGTTGTTCTACTGGGCACGGAAGAATATGCTGAAACCCAGTGGTTTTGGCCAACAAATTTAGGATTTATTTTTTCCCACTGTTCTGAAATTGGGTGAGATATGAAGATTTACGTGATTGGATGTGAACTGCCCTCAGAATCCCTCTTTGCTCAGGCTGCTTTAGGACTGAGACATTCAACTTCTTCTTGGGGTCGTGAGATGTCTTGGTGCTCGGTGGATATTCATCATCTATCAAACAAGTCAATACTCTGACCAGGAGCATCAGTCCCCCACATGGATTGAGTGATACAGACGTCGCGTAAATCTTTGACCCAGACAATGGCATAATCCAGGAGGTGCCAGTACTTTGATCCAGGATGCCTCCATGGGGTTTTGTATTGTCTTTCTGACAGAAGAGAGGGTGTGTGTTATATGAGGCCATGATAGGCACACTGTCAGCAGGAGGACACCATTTATATTGGGTTTTTTTTTCACTTTTTCTCAATAGTTCATCTCCAAACATCATCCAAAGATGTGCGGGTAAGGTGGATTGGCCATGCTAAAATCGCCCGTTAGTGTAGGATGTGCAGGCTAGGTTGGGTTGCAGGGATTGAGGAGGGGGTGGGGGAGACAATGGGCCTAGGTAGGGTGCTCTTTTGGCGGGTCGGTGCAGACTCGATGGGACAAATGGCCTCCTGCGCAGTAGGGATTCAATGGATCGTGGTCACGGTCAACCCTGGCATTAACATTCCTCAGAAGGATGATCTTTTCTCCTTTTGGGATGGCAGTGAAGCCGCCTTCAAGGTCAGACATCCTTGTTGCAGTCAAGGCCAGCACGGTGGCACAGTGGTTAGCACTGCTACCTCACAGTTCCAGGGTCCCAGATTCAATTCTGGCCTATGATGACTGTTGAGTTTGCAATTTCTCCCCGCGTCTGCGTGGGTTTCCTCCAGGTGATCCTGTTTCCTCCCACAGTCCAAAGATGTGCAGGTTAGATGGATTGGCTATGCTAAATTTCCCCTTAGTGTTCAAAAGGTTAGGTAGAGTTTGCTTAGTTACAGGGCTTAGTGAAGGCATGTGCTTAAGTGGGGTGCTTTTTCCAAGGACTTGATGGCTGAATGGCCTCCTGCACTGTAAATTTTAAGTAAGCACTGATGATAGTGCCCTATTAATTAGGGCTGAGTATTAGGATGTCCATAAGTTTTTCATTTATACAAATGAGGAGTTCTGGCAGTCCATTCAAGAATTTATTCTGGATGGCAAAATCAACTTCTTGGTTTAGTATTGCTGTCAGACTTTCCATTCCAGCAGAATGTGCATCTCCCTGCTTGTTCCTGCAGCTGCTGGGTCTCGCTGATGACTGCAGTGTCAATTTGGAGACTTGATAGCTTATGTGATACAATTACAGATTTTTTTCCCAATTTTGAGATTATCCATGAGTGTTTTAACATTACAAGTTGTGATGGTTTCTTTCCTTGACCATGAAGATGATACCCCAACCAGGAGATCACAGTTTCTAGCTCCCTCCACATTTCCCCATTTGTGGTGGGGAGAGGTTATCCTGAAGAGGACTGCTCAGATATCTCTGTCCCAACACAGATGTCCATTGATCTTCATGCATCTGTTGTCTGTATGCAGATGTTTGACGAGGGACTACCAGGTTCACAACCCTGTCCCGTCGCCAATTCATCATCATAGGGCTTGTCAAATGGTCCCTTGCCTGACTTTATTTAATGTGGGAGGCTGTCATTATTCACATGATCTTGATGGGTTGATGGTCAGACTTCAATGATGTGTCAAGCCACAATGACTGGGATCACCTTGCTGCAGCAGCCTTCCTCCACGTTCGCAGCCAATAAAACGCATGGTCTTCCTTTGTCTTTTCTGCCATTAAGGACTTTCTGGATTGCACTTTGTCTGGCACATCCCCTTAATCTTGCCATGGTGGCACCACCAGGATCCCTCCATGGATTGCCACCTTAAAGCGGTGGAAAGGTTTGAGCGTTCTGATAATCCCTTGAGCGGTGATTTGTAGCTCTTTAAAAGCAATATTGCAGGTGGAAAAGGCTATAAAAGATCAGATATTCTGTAATTTATACCTGGGACATTGAAATCAAACGACATGATGATGAAGAACATAATCCAACCTCACCCGTGCACTTTATTCTAGAAAGGATTTTGGACCCATTGGAAAAGGTAAAGCACAGGTTCATAATATTGACAACGAGAAAATATTAATTATGAAAGAGTTGAAAAAACCTTGGCTGTACTCTCTAGAAAAGAACAGTTTAAAGTGGCATATACGATAAGTGTTGAAAGAGAATTTGAGTGTATTGAGAGATTATTTCTACTAGTTAGTAAATCACAATGCGAGAGTACAAGCACATATGAATGTTGGAGTAGGAGTAGGCCACTCGGCCCCTCAAGCATGCTCCAACATTCAATAAGATCATGCTTGACCCGATTGTAACTTCAACTCCACGTTCTTGCCTACTCCCAATAACCTTGCGTCCCCCTTATTAATCAAATCCATTTAACTCAGCCTTAAAAATATTCAAAGATTCTGCTTCCACTTCCTTTGGAGGAAGTGAGTTCCAGAAACTCCTGACCCCCTGAAAGAGGGAATTTCTCCTCCTCTTCGTCTTAAATGAGCGACCCCTTATTTTTAATCAGCGACCTCCGGTTCTAGATTCTCCGACAAGCGAAAACACCCTCTTCACATCCACTCTGTCAATTCCCCTCAGGATGTTAAAGGTTTCAATCAAGTTGCCTCTTAATCTTCTAAACTCGAATGGATACAAATCTAACCTTTCCTCAAAAGACAACCTACTCGTTCCTGGTATTAGTCTAGCAAACCTTATCTGAACTGCTTTTTTTTTTAAAAAACAGATTATTTTATTCCAAACATATTCAACATAATAACACAATCTTAACAACAGTGTATACAGATTGTACATTTTTTTCCCCATTTCCTCCCTCCCCCCTCAAGACAAACAGCTGTTCAAAATTAGTCAGTAATGGCCTCCACTGTATCTCAGAGCCCTCCTCTGCCCCCCTTAGGGCAAATTTGATTAGATTTTTCTCCAACCTGAGAAACACATCTTAAGTCTCTGAACCATGACGCAGCCCCTGGCGGCACGGCCAACCTCCAATTCAAACGTATTTGCCGCCGGGCAAGAAGAGAGGCGAAGACAACGACATCAGCCCCCTTCCCCTCCAGCAGCTCCAACACCCCAAAGGTCACGACCATTGGGACCGGCTTCATCTGAGCTCCTACAATCCTCGCTATTTTCCTAATTACCGTCTCCCAAAAGTTCTCCAACTCCTCACGCCCCAGATCATCACCGGCCCCCTCCCACACGTCTTGCACTCATTCACTACCTCCAGAAAAAACCCGCTCATCCGGACCTGAGTCTGTGGACCCTGTGCACCACCTTATATTGCATTTCATATTGTATAAGACTCATCCTTGCGCAGGAGAAGGTTCAGAAGTCCTGAAAGATGTGCTTGTTAGGTAAATTGGGCATTCTGAATTCTCCATCTGTGTACCTGAACATGGGCCGTAGTGTGGTGACTAGGGATTTTCACAATAACTTCATTGCAGTGTTAATGTAAGCCTACTTGTGATACTAAAAAAAAATGTTCACTCGGCATATTACTTTGCACCAAAGTTCCTATCCTATCTCCCTTCCCAATTACTACTACCACTCCTGCATGGTCCTTTTCACTAAGGCCGTGCCCTGCTCCTCCAACAACCAATATTCCCAATCCTACCATCGCCCCATCCGGGAGCAATATTTATCCAAAAGCGTATATTCTAGCACCAGAGACCCCCACAAAACCTATGATTCCCACACATAGAGTCATCACTGATATGTGACCCAATTTAAAGTGCCTCCTCAGCTGGTTCCAAACTTTTATAGATGACTCCACCACTAGACTCCTCGTATACTTCCTGAGGGCGAAAGGCAGCGGGTCATCACCATACCTCCAAGGATCCACAATCCCCATCCTCTCCATTAAACCCTCCCAGCTCTTGCGCTATTCTCAACCTCCCCATCGGCTTGGGGATCAAGGTATCCACCCTAGGCTGCAGTACACAATTAAAATCACCCCTTCCCATAAGATCTGGTTAGATAATAATTTGGTGAGAGTCCAAATCCGGGTTCGCCCCAATTGCGCCTTCATCGTCCCAATTAGGTGCATTTACATTCACCAACATCACCGGAGTCCCTACTAGCACCCCACTCATTATCACAAACCCCCAGTCCACCTTGCTAGCCCCTGTAAATCCGGTTTTCTTGTTCAGCAATATGACGATCCCCCTCGACTTTGAGTCAAATCCCGAGTGGAACACTTGCCCCACTCGCCCTTTCCTCAATCTCACTTGATCTTTCACCCGGAGGTGCATTTCCTGCAGGAAAACACTTCTGCTCTCAAACATTTCAAGTGTGGGAACACCGCTTAACTAGCCCATTTAGCCCGCAGACATTCCATGGAACTATTCTCACCAAAGGCTTCCGTCTCTCACCTCGAGTCCTCCACCATCACCCTTAGGCTCCGTCCCTCCCCACTCTAAATCGAGCCTACCCAAGATGGCCCCCGCCCTGTCGATAACCAAGCTCACCCTCCATATCTGCCTCTTGCCATGCATCCCCCTTTCCCTCTCTCCACCCCATCTCCCTCTCTCCACCCCCAACCAGCCTCCTCCCACACTGGCTTAAAGCCCTCCCCTGCCCCCGCCCCCACACACACACTTCTGTTCCCTAGCATTTCTTGCTTGCATGGTGACTCCAACCTGAAGGCCCTAATCCAAAAACCCACCATCCTACCTGGACCCGCCTCCCCGGTTGCTTCTCTCCAGCCCTCGCATCCCCCCCACCCACGTTCCCCACACCCAATCCAACACCAGAAACATCACCCCAAAATGGCCCCATACAGATCATTCTCGAGCCGCCCCAGCCTACAGCAACTCCTCATGCACTGCACAGAGCATATACAACAGAGTGCAATACAATTAAACACTATACCAACAACATCAAAGTGCCCCCTCCAAACAAAGCAACAAATTAACTTCAATGCAAAAAAAGGGAGGTGCAACCACCCACAGAACATCCTTGCCCAATAGGCAAACAGAAACAGAACAAAATTCGACAGAGACATAATTTGCCCCCCCCCCCCCCCCCCCCCCCCGGGTCTCATAATATTCCCGACCCTCGAAAGTGACCTAAAGACACAGCACCCCAAACCGAATCTGGCGCCCGTACAATGCTAAGTTGGCCTCGTTGAAGCCCTCCCATCTCTTACCAGCTCTGGACAAATGTCCTGATAAATCAGAGTTTGGTTTCCTTCCCAATCACAATCCCGCTACGCCCTGGCCTACCTCCGATCTTTTCCTTGTCCTGGAGCTTGTGCATATGCACAATCACCACCCATAGTGGCTCCCTCGCTCTTCACCTCTGCCTCAGGGGCCTATGGCCCGATCCACCTCCGGGACCTTGACCAGCACCTTCTCGTCCCCCAATCTGGCCAGCATCCTCTCAACATAGCCAGTTATACTCGTTCCCTCCACTCCCTCCCACGTGGGTAATCCCACGATCTTCAGATTTTGCCACCTGGACATGTTTTCCTGGTCCTCCAGCTTTGTTTGCAACATCTTGCACATGTCCCCAGAATCACCATCTCCACTTCCAGTATAACAACCCAATCACTCTGGTCAGACACCACCTTCTCGATCTCCTGGATCGTCATGTCCTGCACCTCCAGGCTCTTCTCCACCCATTCCAAAGTCCCACGAAGAGGTGCATTGTCCCCCTAAATTGCCTTTGACCAGTCACTCTACATTTCTTTACGGTGCTGCTGCAATTCGCCCTTAATGAAGCTCATCAACTGCTCCATTGGCAGCTTTTCAGTTGATGACTATCCTCCCATCTCTGTCATTTTTGCAATTTCTACTGCAACACTAGTCTCCTCCAACTCCTTAGCCAGGGCTCTCTGTCTTCTGTCAAGTTGGTAGCCTACAGACATGCCCATCCGGGGGGAAACTAAACCCCTCCGCTATCCGCACAACTTTTCCGCTGAAATTTCCCAAAGTTCAGGTATATGGGGCCAAAACCAACGCCTTCAATCATGAGCCACCCTGTGTGCGACCACTCACTACATGACCGCCACAGGAAGTCTATCTGAACTACTTCTACTGCATTTACATCATTCCTTAAATAAGGTGACCAGTACTATACACAATGCTCTCAACAATGCCCTGTGCAACTGAAGCATAACCCCCCCCCCCCCCCCCGTAATCAATTCCCTTCACAATAAATGATAACATTCTTATTAGCTTTTCTAATTACTTGCTGTACCTGTTTGTCATTCATGCACTGGGACACCTCGATCCCTCTGTACCTCAGAGGTTTACAATCTCTCACCATTTAAATAATAAGCTTCTTTTGATTCTTCCTGTCAAAATGGACAGTTCCACATTTCCTCGCATTATACTCCATTTGCCAGAATTTTGCCCACTCATTTAAACTACATATTCCCCTTTGTAGCCTCCTTACATCTTCTTCATAATTACTTTCCTACCTATCTTTGTATTGTCAGCAAATTTTGTAACCATATCTTCAGTCCCTTCATCCAAATCATTTATATAAATTGTAAAAAGTTAAGGCCACAGCACCATTCCCTCTGGCACATCACTCTTCTAAGTTATTGGAATCTGGAAAGTTATTGGAATCTGGAAAACATTATGAAAACATCTGTGGCTATTGAAACTGAACCAATCAACAGTTAAGAGGAAAAGTAATTACTTAACAAACAATATTAAAGGATGCATGTGAAAGGCAAGTTAATGAGATAATAGATCCAGAGAGTACCATCAAAGATATATGCTTCCAATTCTGTTTCTAAAACTGAGTGGTTCATAGAGAGCATTTTTAGCTATATATTTCAGTTTGGGTAAAATATTGGCTGTTACAAGTTTGACATTGTAGCTAGCTGTAATGGGAGCTATTTAAGGTGGCTAATTAAGAGATGTGAATAACTCAAACACGTTGGCATTTGAAATAACTTGGAACTTTTAGTTTGCATCACAATGAGAAAGAGGCATCGCAATACAGTGCAACAACATCTTGCATTTACAAAAAGTGAAATTAAAATATTGGAAAAACTTAGCTGGTCTGGCAGCATCTATGGAGAGAGAAACAGATTTAAAGTTTCAAGTCCAATATAACTTTTCTTCAGAACTCAAGTCATATTGGACTCTAAATGCTAAATGTGGGCGCGATCGAATGGCCATATTGCACCTGAAAAGGCAGAGCACCCCGGCGCAACGTGGCCTATAGAAGCCGAAAGACCCTGCTCATGAGATCTATCCAGCTCGCAATGCCTCAGGAGAGCTAGCGTGACATTGCGATATGTCACCTTTTGGCAAATCTTGACAGCTAGTCTTACTTTAATATGCAGTTCCCTGACACACCTGAGGCATTGGGATCTATCCCCTTCACCTTGGTGATCTTGGGCAAGTGTCGTTCAGTACTGGTCTCCACAAACCAGACAGAATTACACTTGTGGTGGTCTCCTTGGGGATCGGAGCCCCCGGTGCTTGCCCCCTGGGCAGGGTGG